>NC_092686.1:27958848-28275100 GCF_964275005.1 Diadema setosum | reverse complement strand
CACCTATAGGAATAAAAAAAGACTGATATGTGTACATGCATATAGTAATTGAAACAAAGGATAGACGGTACCACCATATGACTTATACAATCAAAAGAACATATTTAACCTGACTCATGGCAAGACATCTTTACCTTCACATGACCCTTTCTACAAAATACAGAAGAGCAGACCGATTTAAACTCATGCATTAATTCTGCAAATATGCAGTGTCATGAATCTGCATGGCTTCCTGAAAGCAAATGCATTAAACTTTGAGAATTGGACTACAAGAACAGCAAGGATAACCACCAATCAATGCCCCACTCCATTCATTTTTACAGAACTATGATAAGCAACAAAATTAATAATTAAACAGATAAAACATTCATATATATCAACAGCAGGAAACAAGATACATTGCATTTCATTCTCTATGCCATTCCCAGCAGCTATTGTGGCAGATGGAAGGGGAGGTAAATACTAATTTCTCATCATCAGTATTTCCAAATGTCAATGCAACAAGTAATGAATAAAACAGATTTTATTTAGCTAAGTACTTTTTTTTCATACCCATTTGTGTATCTTCTATCCTTTTGTAATTTTCCTGCTTCATTCAAGTCAGTATGGTGTATTTCACAAAATAAGGAAATCCTTGTAATCACCAATATATTTGTCATCACTTCATAAAGGCAAAGGATTAATTCCTCGCTCATGCTAAATTTGCTACCTGTTGTGCAAAGTTGCTATTGTTATATTAGTAACCCACCGTAAAAGATTTGCAAAAGTGCGTATCAAAGTTGAATAGTATCAGGTGGTGAAGAGCGGATACATACAGCTACTGTAGGCCCCTTACATTAGGGGTTGATCATGATTGGGGGGGGGGGGGGGTTGGGAGGAAGAAGAAAATGAATACGACTCTTGAGGCAAAGCCTCGATTCCATGACACTCATCAAGACTGCACGTTATCAGGATTTTTAAAGCCTTTCGAGGCCAATTGTTCAAAATATGAGAAAAGAACATCCTGGAATTGATGACATCTCTTGCTCACTTTGCATACAAATGGCGGCTTGGGAAAAACGCGCTCCAATTTGACGCGCAAATCTCGAAATCTACCTCCGCGTCCTTGAGCATGTTATTGCTCTCTGCCTTTAGACATTACGTTTTGCTCAATGGGCGTACAGAGTGACATTGTCTTTGTGAACTGGAAATGTGCAATACCAACAAAATAAGAATGTTTCTTCACAAACATTCATGGTCACTGCACAGATCTTACAACAAACTCACAAGAATACCTGATCACCAAAAAGAAAAAAACAAAGGAATGGTGGAGACGTCTTTTGATCCTTATGCTTCGTGGTAGTCATGGTTTCCATAACTAGCATAATCCTTGGATTCATGCATTAGTCATCAGAGGGTATGAGTGATAAAACCAGCAAAGTCCAATGGGGGGGGGGGGAGATTCATAGAATTATATAAAAAGAGAGGCAGTGATTATAATTGTACGGACATTTATACTCTGAGACATGCAAGATGACAATAATGGTGATGAAACATAAAACCAAATCAAATCAAATTAGAAACACATTCTTTTCTTGGTGGAAAGACATTTCTAGTTTTCATGGCCTGTGTCATCATTACTACCCTCCATATTATGCTTAAGATTACTACGCCTTTGACTCCAATGCTTTTAATTTGTTGTTTTACATGCCCACAGGCTTCATGATCATTTTCATATCATATCCGCATGACGCATTTCAAAACTGAACAAAATTTTCAAAGACATACCCAAATATTTCACCACACTGACATTTTGACTGGACAATGCCAAGGTAATATCTGTTGGGATTTATGGCAGAAGAAAAAATACCAAAAAAAAAAATGTTTTTCCATGGCTTGCATTAACTTTTAATTCACAAAAGCTGAATTGTATTCTAACCACTCACGACAAACCTAGAAATTACATCTTTCCTGTCTCTCAACATCCTTCCTTCATGTGCATTATTAACTCTTTACTCTAGTTTGATACTACCGTATCTAAACTACGGGATTCTTGCTTGGGGTAATACATATCAGATACTACTTGATAAACTTTTTTTATTGCAAAAGAAAGCACTCAGAACTGTTTTTAACCTAACTACACGAGAACATACAGATCCTTTGTTTTTTTACCATAAAATACTAAAAATAAAAGATTTGTATGTGTTTCAACTTGGTCAGTTCATGTTTAATTATAACAGCAACTTTTTACCCAAAATATTTCACGACTCTTTTCATCGAAACAGTCATGTACATAACTATCCTACGCGACGATCCAACGAATTCCATCTTCCATTCATGAGAACCGTACATGCCCAAAATACATTTCTGTATACCGGACCCAGACTTTGGAATAATCTAGATAATAGCTTAAAAGACTCACCCTCATTCCTCACATTTAAATACAAATTCAGAAAACATTTGTTATCTACTTATAATTCTAGATAATCTGAATTAATTGTTTTAATTTATGCTTGAGGTTTCACCTGTCCTGATGTCGCAGCACTTGGCGTGTTCTGTATGCAGACCTCTCTTCTCTCTTTATTCTTCTTTCCTCTTCCTTCCTGTCTTTGTTCCTCGTAGACTTGTATTGTCACCGTCTTCTCTCTTCTCGGTACTGTCTCGCGTCGTATATGTGTGTGGGTAACTGAATGTCTGTACGAGTGTGTCGTCCTTCTTATATTTTCCCGGTACACCAGTTCAGTGAACACCGTCTGGGCATTAGCATTGATACTTATTTCCTATTATTGTCGAAGCCAGCGTATAGCTATATTTTTACAAACGACTTAAGTAATCTATATTTAATATGAATGCTGTAAGAAAATAATAAAACAAACTTGAATAATATATTGCTTACTCATCAATTATCTAGGGATCCACGTCCTACAAGCTTAGCTTTTTTGTGGATCGCTATTTTCCAAAATTGAAGTTATTTTCTGAAAGCTCGCGAAGTATACATGTATACGCATCGTTCCTTCTGATTATTGTACATATGTTGATGCATATAATTTATTTCGTATATTACATGAACCTTTTGTAAAAGTGTAGGCAATATCATTTTATGATATGTATACTTTGCATTACGTTTTGATTTTCTTTGATTGGAAATAAACTACGATTGAACTTGAAACTTGAACATCTGCCTTCTGTTTTTTCTTCTTGTACCATTCGGATCAATACAGCACAGTGCATGGAGCCAGTACGAAAGGTTTGTAATGCATTCAGATTTCAGGCTTTCCATTGCAACCAGTATGCTTAACCAACCTTTTCCTGCCTAGCTATGTTTAATAAATGCAAATTAGATCAGTATCAGGCTTTACATACAGATTCACAAAAATATGCAAAGGAATTGCAAATTGCTCAGATCACCAGGGAAAAAAAAACAAAAACATAAATTTGATTACAATACAACACTCCAGTATTGCAGGATGCCGGAAAACTACAGAGGTTGGATCACAAACAGACATACCAATCCATTTAAGCTGTATGACAAAAAAAAAAAAAAAAAAACACCACACACTCACATTCCTGCAGATAAACACAATTGTATTGGTATTAGTAACAGTTTTCCCATTTCACAATAATCAGAGCAGACTTTTGACCCATTGCTATGGTGACCTTAAATTGTGAGCTTCCTGCCATTCTGCAGCAAAGCTACTATAAAATTTTGTATTCCTAACATTTTGATGTAATACTATTAATTTTCCTATACCACTGCAGAATAACAAGGTAAATCACAGAATATATATTTCTAATTAATCATTTGAACAATCAGTATTCATGGTATACAAACCTCATGCTACTGCAACATACAAAACTTGGATCAAAGAAAAGTGATTTATATAGGAGCATATGAGAATATAATATAACCCTTCCAATTTTTTCCCCTTCCTTGTTTGTGATTGGATTGAGGCAACAAAGGATTAAAAGCACCACCGCGTAATTAGGAAGCTTAAGCTGCCTTAATCCATCTGGCTAGGTCGTTAAAACCGCCTGCTGGATGATGCTACTGACGTGGGAATGAATCGCTAACAATTCTGTCCCCAAATGGTCTCCACCTCTCTTGCCAATTGCTCGCATAGAGATCCCCGTCTCATGGCCAATCAGCATGTGCGGCATATTGCGGTCATATTCAGCTCATCCTGATGTAAATCTGCTGCCGTGCCTGACAGACCTAAACCCAATTCATACTGGGTTCAGACTTTAATATCTGAGTTTGATTCTTTTTTTTTTTTTTTGGGACAGTAAGCAGGGAATGATTTCTTCTCCCTTTGTTTACTGTAAAACATGATATATTGGCGGCACAAATTTTTCGCGAATTGGAGCCGATGGCCTTTTTTGCGGCATGAAATTTTCGCGAACTGCCACTGGCTTTCAATGCATATAGTGTAGAAAAGAACTTTCGCGTGCATTTTACTTTTGCGAATCTTGACACTCGCGAAATTCACGAAAATAGAATGCGCGCGAAAATTCCTCGTTTTACATTATGCTTCTGAGAGAATGCATGGCATTATTTCATAATATCAACTGCAACCATCATCAGTATTAACACAATCTATTTATTCTGATCCTGGTGAGATACACAAGCACATATAATGCTTCAGCCTGCTTGAGGATATTTAACCCATTGAGGATGAGTCCCTAGTATACTCCGGCAGGTGTCTATGGGAAATGCCTGTTGCAGCAAAATCAGTCCATCCTCAACGGGTTAACAATGAGCAGGATTGTAAGAACACATCTGACACTGTAATCTACAACCAAAATTATGGTCACTTTTAAAAAGATCTGATCCATCATGATAAGATTTATTCTTGTCATCCCTTCCCCCCTCCCTGACTAATTTTCATCCATGACAGGCATGAAACTGAGGGTTTAATATAAGGCTTACAAAGTGGCTTCACAGCTTACATTTATCTCTCACCTTCTGGCTTTCAACCATCCTATTGAATGCACAGAAGAATATAAGAAGGAATATAAGAAAAATAGACCCTTTCATTCTTTTGATTTCTCTTTTTATAATTATCTCATAAGCAAAAGGCAATACCCATTTAACGAAAAACCATCAAGGACATGTTAGCTTCGGTTCCGAAAGCTACACACACGATTATACTGGAGTGCCATTTGCAAGAAAACAAGGAACACAGCAACAATACCACTGAAGCATACAAAAGTGGAGGGAACTGTACCATGTCTTCAACCCCCCCCCCCCCCCCTCCCCCTCAATGCAATGAGGATACTGTGTTATTTATGTAACTAGTGCCTTGAGGTAGAGAGCATGGTGAATTAACACCAAAGAATCAGAGGTCTTTCTGCCCCCGGGAGAGAGGAAGTACATCTCGATTTCCTTTTTTTGATATTTGGCAGAGAAGCGGAAGTTTTGCCACAGAAGTTCATAAAGATTCAGGTGATTTTTTTTTCCCTCTCTCCCTCCTTCTCTCTCTGCCTCAGCCACTCTCTCTCTCTTTCTCTCTCTCTCTCTCCTTTTTTTACTCATTCTATTTCTCTTTTTCATCAGCTTCCTGCCAAAAGGAATCACTTTTTTTTTACACTGTTGCTTTTTTTTCACATGAACAGAAACTCTCAAGTACCATTCATATACCTATAGAAACTTGCTACCCTCCTCATTGCATTGACTAAGATGTATGAATCATGATATTCTCTCATTGTCAAACTTCTACAAAGAATTATACAGGGCATCTTTCATGTAAAAAAAAAAAGGTTTTGTTTTTCATAATCGGACATGTTTACAAACCTTCAGGCAGAGATTATTCTTTTAAAGGAAGAATACATTTTGTGTGTTTCTGCCTGTAGTTCAGTCCTGTAAGAAGGCTTTAGTGTGTGTATGCACAACAAACAAAGGCAAGTAACCTCGTTCATCCTTTTAATGTGTGTAAATTTAGATTTTTCTCATGACAGGGAGTGGGTGTGATATAACAATGATCCTATATATGGATTACAAAGGGTGAAATAGTATACAAATAGTGAATGGTCACGAGTGCAATGGTACGAGATTTCGCACAAGGTGAAAGATAGAGGCGCTCTATTCAACGAGGCGAAGCCGAGTTGAATAGTGCGCCTCATCTTTCACCGAGTGCGAAATTTCGTTCCATTGCAAGAGTAAAGACCATACACTATTTGATTTATACAACGTCCAAGTAGATCTTTTTGGTCTAAGTAGGCCTAGAAGTCTATAGGGCCTATATGTATGAAAAATATAGCCATACTTACATGTGGATCCACTGCAATTCTCTTTCTGGCTTGTGCAATCAGTGTAGATACAGGTCACAGCTATACTAGCGCTCATACACGTATACTAGCACTACGTAGGCCTATGTACGCGCATGCATGTACCGCACACGTACCTGCGCTAGCTGCATGCGATCCTCAATATGCAACACACAGTACACGCAGTACCGTACATTATTTCTCGAACCGTGGAATAGAACGAAAAAATCGAACCAAGTTGCACGCAAAAATAGAACCAAAATTGCACGGCGCGTTGAATGGAGTGCTTATTTAATATCACGTCACCAACAATCCTCCAATCAAATTACAAGGATCTACTTGGACGTCGTATAAACAGCTAATGAGCAGAGATGTATCACACAATTGTTTTGATTATTGACAGATGTAGAAATCTCTCTTATTCATATCTAGACAAAGGAATTAAGGGGAAGACAGATAAGTTTAGGTCGGATTAGATTACATTATTTAATTTGCTTTGAATTAGATTAAAATTAATTAGATCCAAAGATAAAATCAAAGTAGCTTGAGTAAGTTTTATTGTCCATATGATTTTGATTATTCATTTCAGAATACACCTTAGTTTCGATGGGAAAATTCATGAATACAGCATCACTAGCAAAGAAACAACACCTTGTGTATGCTTTTAATTTTGTAAATGTTATTTTTTTTACATCAAACACAGCCTTGGAATCGTGCTGTTATTGACAGTGTGACAAGAGGATCACAAGAGCACATAACTTGTAAACAAGTCATGCTGAATTCATGCTATTCATAGTTAATGCATCCATATATTATACAAATGATGCACAGGATAGAGTGCGTTAGTGTAGGCGTAGTGCACTCGAGGGTATTTACAATTGTGAAACATGCACGAGGCGAAGCCGAGTGCATGTTGCACTACATTGTAAATACCCGAGAGTGAGCTACGCCTCCACTAACGCCACGAAATAATCCTGTGCATCACTTGTTTTATAAAATGGGTCGAAAATTCGAAAACTAACAGCATTTTTCAGCATTTATCACGTACCTTTGTGGGTCGAGACGTCCGAAGATGTTCGTCCCAAACATTTACGCACGTCGCACTCGGAAATCCCGCACATACAGTATACTAGTAAGTATAATGGGGGGTTGGGTTTCCGGACACTTAAGTTCCCCGCATGAAAACTTACTAATTTTACATAGAATATGCACCCTTTACCTTAAAGACTTGATATAGACTCCTCATATATGCCTACTAGACAACATACTCTGAAAACGGCGTGAGAATTAACCTGCTAAATCGTTGGATTTGCCCTTCAAAGCGACTCCATGTACGCGTCCAGTCCCACAACGCTTGGTCTATAGCTGTACATACGTACGTACGCCATGCGCCATACATGTTATGCACAAGGGAAGAAAGGCCGGCCGGCCGGCAGCCCGAACTAGAAGTTGTTTACAGGATTGACAGCGCGTATGCATGCAATTCATCAAAGGAGCCGCCGCGCGCACAGATGATCGGCAATAGGATTTAACACACAGTGCAATGGGACTAGAATAAAGGAAGCACATGTGACTCATTTCAGCGCTTCCTATTGGCTACATTCTTGAACCCTTTTTATAAATCACATATGGAGTACAGAGAATCAACATTGCTTTGTAATCCATATCTAAGGTAAAATGTTGTTGTCGTTGCAATTTTAATTTCCATTAAAGCAGGGCAAGGACAAACTTAAATCAGAATGTGCTTGATATACATCTTTTGTGTGGGTGTAAAATGGAACATGCTGACTTTCATCAGGACCATTACTTATTTATGTAATCACATTGTATTGCTTGTCTAGATGGCAGTATCAGCGGGCTAGGGTTCACAGAACTGAAAATATACATCCAATAACATCAGCATTCATACAGAAGTATTACTGTCCGCGGCAATGTTAGGTTTTGTGGGCGTGGGGTGGGGGGGGGGGGAGTGAATGAGAACGAGAAAGATGGGGGGGGGGCTACAGTTTACCAAATACATTCAAAATTTATATACCAATGAGATGAATATCTTGTAAAAAATGCCATGTTTCTCCACTGTGCTAAACATAGTTTATGGATGGTGTCCTCTATGACACATGATTTGGGGTTATGTTTTTGTTTTGTTTTTTCTTTCACCTCAACATTCCAAAATCACATTTCACAGCTCCCCTCTTGACACAGCTGGCCCCTATGATCTGAATGCAGGAAGCATGAATGGCTACAATATCGGAAATCATGCAAGACTTCCTCCGTAACACATCCACATCGACGCCCAATGTGAAAAAGGGAGAAAGAGATAGAGATAGAAGTATATACTAAAAAGATAGATGGATAGATAGATGGATAGAAAGAGAGAGAGAGAGAAAGAGAGAGAGAGAGATAAGGCACATTATTCCCATGTTTTCCTCATCACCTGCCACTGTCCGGGATCGCATCCCTCACCAACATCCATTCCCTGCGGTCTCATCCGATCCTCGACGTGATGAATCGGTGTTTGCCCGCCACCAAAATTTGTGTTGGGTCGGGCGAGGTGTGTGTCTCGGGACAGACAGGTCCAACCTCCCGGGGGAAATCTGCTCTCCGTTAATCAGCAGATATACAACATTGAATCTCAAAGGCAGTTTCATGTCCCTTATTCTCCCTTTGCGTCTCCCCTCCCCCCCCCCCTCCATTCCACTCCTTCCATCATCACTTTCCTCTTTGTTTCTGATTATTTTGGCTACTGGAGTAAAGGAAGAGCAGTAGTGATCAATGACTCACTCAGAAAGAAAAAAGATAGAAAACACATTGAGTACAATGAAATGGTATAAAGGGCAACACAAAAGGAATAAATATGATACATACATACATGTATATGTGTATGTCAGGTCTCGATATTAACTTCTTTCTCTGTCAGCACATTCTTTAAATTTGAAATTTTGGTGGCCCGAAATAAAAAGGAGCAATATTCATTTTGATTCTTAGTTGCTCAATTGGGCTACCAAAAGACAATTTTTTGAAATTAGATGGCCCGACATCAATTTTTAGCGGCCCCAGGCCACCACTAATGTCAAGCTCTGTACATACATATATGATGTAGAAGATGAAGTGACTGCGTTTGCAGCAGTAAAAGTAGTAGCAGGAGGAGAGACACGAGTCACAGAAGAAGTAATGAGAGCTTTTTTTGTTTAACTTTTACTGAGAATACAAGAAGTTGAAGTAATAGAAGTAATTTCAATAGTAGTACAGTTGAACCTCTCGTATCCGGACAAGTCGGGACCGGGGCTCATCCGGATAAGGGATTTGGCCGGATATGGGAGACTCAATGCTTTATACATGTACATATACATACACATGTACTGATGTAGCCCATTGTAGTACCACATGTAGTAATGTGTATACTGCAACCTTTTCATTGATACACTCAGTAACAGACCCCAAAATAGAGGTTTGTGTTTGCAAGAATGAAATCATTTTCTTTTATAAATTCTTGGGATGATTTACCTAAATAATTATTAAGAAATGTATCAAGTATATGTAATTCATGTGTGTTTGTGTAGGAGTTCTCATGGAGTTGGGAATCCCCCTTTCCTCCCGTAATTATAATATTTAAAAAAAAATCACGGCGAGATTGCGTCCGTATAATAGAGAGATCCGGATAAAGGGAGGCCGGATAATAGAGGTTCAACTGTAATAAGATTACTGTAGGTAGAGGTAGTAATAGAGTGTTATTAGCAGTTGGTACAAGTAGCTGAAGTGGTAAGAGCAGATCTATAAAGTTATAGCAGTACATGTACATGTATGTAGTGATATAAACAGAGGTTGCTGAATATTGTCATCGCGTGTAATCACAGAAGTGCCCCCCTGCATTGTGTGATTGATAAAACCTCCAGTGGATGTCAGATCAATGAAAATGAACTTTTGAAAAATGTGCAGGAGACGCTCTTGCACTAACCAAAGCCACCATGATGGATGTGGGCTGTGTTTACAGCCCGGGTACCTGCTACGCATCAAGAGGCACATTCATTAAGAAGAAAGATGACAACAATGATGCCACATCAGAGAAGCGAGGAAGCTGGACTGGGATGGGGTGGGGGGGGGGGGGGAGAAGAAGAGTGTTATTGAGGTTAATCAGGTGTAATTTGGCCACCTTCCACGCTGTGATCTATTCTTTCAGCCCTTTCATTATGCTAAACGAGCCTCTAATGAGACAATTAGTGTGTGGCGAGGTGGTTTTCGCATCTTCGCCACGCTTGCGCATTGACTTCAGTGGCACACGGTGACACAGCATGCGCTTACGAAAAAGAAGTACAATTACTGGAGGCACATTTACTGCATTACATATTTTACATGCGGTATTCTCTTTACGGGACTACAGGGAGTAGTCTTTAGGCTGATGATACAGGAGGAAGCTAATGGGAGACTTAGTTCCATGTACAATCAAATATTTTCAGAATACGTAAAATCTTACTTCGGCATTAAGCTGCACTAAAGCCAGTACCAAGTATAGTGACTGAACCTCAGCATTACTGGTAAGAGTAGCTTTAACTCTAGTATTATTACTTTGAATGATGGTAATAATAGTGGTAGATGTAATATACATAAGAAGTACTCAGAAATAGTCATGTGAGCCTTGGTGTGGCAGGAGTAATTGTTATCAATACATAGGCAGTAGTAGGTATAGTAGCAATTGAAGGACTAGTAAAATGAGAATTAGTAGACTGTGGAAGAAGGAGTGGTAATGCTAGTACAACCAGTAGTAGTGGCAGTGGTTATAATAATACAAAAAGTAGTAGTAGTAGTCATAGTAGCGGTAGTATAATATTAGTGGTAGTAGTAGAAATAGTAGAAGTAGCAGCAGCAGCAGCAGTAGCAGTAGTAGTAGTAGTAGTAGTAGTAGTAGTAGTAGTAGTGGTAGTGGTACTTAATTGTGGTAGTAGTAGTAGCAGCAGTAGCAGAAATAGCATAGTTGATATAGTGAGTTGTAGTTATACTATAGTAGTTGTTGCAGTTGTAATATTACCATTGTCAAGTGATGGAACAAATTTTACTTCATGATAGTGGTGACTATGCAAGTAATGATAGGAGAAGTGAGGGTAATATCAGAATTAGTACTACTCGTGTTTTGTGATAACTGTAGCAACAAGACTAGTTATGAAAAATGGGTGTAGTTATGGTAACGACAGAAGCAGAGTAAAGTAGCAGTAGATGTAAAAGTAGACATCATAAGTAGTAGTAGTAGTAGTAGTAGTAGTAGTAGTAGTAGTAGTAGTAGTAGTAGTAGTAGTAGTAGTAGTAACCACAGGACTTTTTTTGTAAGGGTAGTAGTAGTAGTAGTAGTAGTAGTAGTAGTAGTAGTAGTAGTAGTGGTGGTGGTGGTGGTGGTGGTGGTGGTGGTGGTGGTGGTGGTGGTGGTGGTGGTGGTGGTAGTAGTAGTAGTAGTAGTAGTAGTAGTAGTAGTAGTAGTAGGTAGTAGTAGTAGTAGTAGTAGTAGTAGTAGTAGTAGTGGTAGTAGTAGTAGTAGTAGTAGTAGTAGTAGTGGTAGTAGTAGTGAGTAGCACAATAGTAGTAAGAGTAGCAGTAGCAGCAGCAGCAGTAGTAGTATCTAATGTACTGGTATCTAAAGTACCAGAAGTTATGTGTACATGTGACTAGCAGTAGTATAGTAGCTGCATTTAAACTTCTAACAGTGCAATGGCTGCAAGTGTAATGGCAATTGTAGTTTAACAACAGCAGTGAGAGAAAAAAAATAGAAGAAAATTTGTTATTGGATCTTCTCATCAACATGACATGGTTCTATTTAGGACTGATACCAAGCATCTTTGAAACAGCAAGCTGCACTCATAATTTTTATATCTGTATCCCTATAAAATTACAGATAAATCAAAATAAGATATCAACATACTTCATACACAGAACTATTTGTATAGGTTATTTTGCATACAGAGACAGCATGCTTAGACAGTTATATAAAAGGGGAAAATTCAATGGATATCCTCTCCCTGGCTCGCGATCTTGCAATTCAAATACCCTCCCCATTTCTCATTACAATCCCAGCTTCTCATCAAAGAAACGAGCGTTCACTGACATTTTACAACGGTTTTGTAATTAGACGGTGGCTGCTTGAAAGCGGTGGAGAATTCTTTGAAAACAAGGAGAAAAAAGAGAGTCATCTTTTATGTCCTGACGGCAACAAATCTCACGACTTCATCTACAGTTGCCATGGGAACGCACCACTGCTCGGCTGGCAAAGTACCACAGCAAAACGACTCTCCCCCAACCCAGCAGGCACTGCCAGGCATGCAGCACTGGAATGGAGTTATGAACGGTTTACATCACCAAGCGAGAGCAGAAAACGATACCCTGTGGGATAATGCGTAAGCTACGTGCGCAATTCATTGATGGGCATTCATCCCGGCTGGTTTCGTGACCGATTTCAAGGCTATTGCAAGTCTCTCTGTTTTGTTTTGTTTTTTACGGCGAAAAGAGTATTTCTTTGTAGGCAACGCTGTATTTCCCAAAGTCTCAAAGTCTGGGATAAAACGTCAAACGTATCAACATTGCACGCCTTGGTGTATTTTGAGGTTTGTTTGGTTTGTGTTGTAATTTGAGTGGGCAGAAAGAAAAAAAAATGTCATCAATAGAGAATGAAGACCCTTCCAAGTTTGCTTTGTGTAGTTTGTTTGAGGAATTCTTTTCAGCTAAAAGTCTTGAAATCAATCGGATCTATAGCTGACAGTGGTTACCAGTGGCAACATGTAAACACTGCATTGACTATCACATCTGGGTGATATCAGTGATCTATTAAACCATCATTGGTATGAATCATCAGTGATATCATGGATGATATATGATAAGATATCGTCTGATTACTTCAATGAGCTATGAAGAGTGAAAACAAGAGTATTCTACAGGAGCCCACACACTACCAAAGATATGATCAATAGGAGATTACACACACAATTACACAAGCACATTAGTCTCTACTTTTCCAAAACAGACTTTCCTGAGAGTACAAACTTCTTATATCAGCCTAGACATAAGACTAACAGCCTGAAAACACACACGAATACACACACACACAAATTTAAATGCACACACAAAACTAATCTCTACAAACTATACCCTCATTTGTGTGGGGGCCTCATTCTCACTGACAAGATGATTAGCACAAACGAAAGCCTCATATTTTGCTGTTTAAATGCAACTTGCTGCTCTCGCAAGATTACGTACTAAATATAACTACCATATCAAGCACTTTGGGTACTGCTTTGAGCTTTTTATTTTTATAAAACTGTTGTGTACAAAGGGGGAAAAAATACAAAGACACAAGAATTCTATAAGCTGTAACCATAGATCACATTTTCCGCTTGTACCTTTTAACTATGTCAATAAGTATTGAATAAGCTCGTCTTGACCTTGAAATACCTTTTCACACAACAAAAGTTTGCATCCATGCTTTAAGGGAAAAACAATGCCTCTGGCACCACTTCGTGGCGGAGGCATAAAAATAGTTTGAAGGTTACAAAATTTACAGGTTTGATTAGTGTTCCATAGCAAAGGTAGCTCACTATACTTCATTTTACAACTTTTTTAGAGTGATTTGTGTATGTACATACAGGTCATACTAATTTATCTCACTTTTTACAGATGGGGGAAATCTTATTTTTTTCACATAAATATTTAACAGCCTCTGAAGTAAAAAGACAAATTTTTAAAAAATACATGAAATGACTGAGGTATTGAGACTACAGGACATTGGATGGAAGAGGGCATGAAAAACAAATCTATTTTTAATCCCAATATGAAACAGGTAAAGTGTACTGTCAAACACGATTTTCTATACTGATAAGTAATAAAGTGTCAAAAGTACTTTTTAGCCCCCTACTTGAATTAACCAGCTCCATCCACCTTTGGCATTATGGACTTCCTCTCCCCTCTACACGATGCAGAGAGCATTTACCCAGAAACACCCACTGGCATCAAATATGGAAGGCAACCAACACACACACACACATACACACACACACACAACACACACACACACACTCACACTCACACATGCATAACTTCTTGTGGTTGCTATGGCAACCTGGATTGGCTGAATGCTCCATCACGGCTTGCTTGGCCGCTAAGACACTCTCCTGAGGAAATAGACGGACAGACAGGCAGATACACAGACACACAGACAGAAGAAGAAAAAGTATCACAAGAAATGGTACAACCAGAGAAAAAAAAAAAAAACAATGGAGGAAGAGGAAAACAGCCAATACTAAAAATACACTTTCTCATCTCTCATATTTGTAACAGACGATACGGAATGGAAAACAAAGACACAAGATAAACCTGGAAAAAATTGATGAAAAAGAACAGTGGCACTGAAAGACTCCAATATCCCAACAACACAAAGATATACTGTCAGCTTGCTTGATAGAAGGTAATACAATGACGAAAATAGTACAAACACAATGAGATCATGACTGAATACCACACTACCAAATTATGATGAAAACACAGGAAGAAGAGAAAAACAACAGCTGTGAGACATAAAATTCCAGATGAAGCAAAAAAAAAAAGGAACACAATTACGGAAAGACAGATAAGGTTAGCGATGGAAGAAGGCGATAAGAGGAAAAAGTGAGGGCTGAAAGCGGAGAGTCGTTAGCAATGGGTCTCTTTACGTTCGGTGGCGCGGCAGCCAGGAGCAACAGTTGAGGTTACGTATTAAACGCACCACTTACGTCAATGACAAACGGGTGTGTTTTGATGGCAGCTTGTTCTCACCCCTCACTAACTCCCCCCCCCCCCACACTCTCCCTTTCTCCTCTTTTTCTTTCTGTCTCTAATGCCGCAAACATGCACTCATAACCATGGTAAAATCCTGGAATGCACACAGGGCGGCTGAGAAATGACCGACAAGGCTTATATTCAATCCACACAGCCATTGCCATAGGAAGTAAAGTGGCTCCGCATTTGGACGCACAAGTTTGTCGGTCACTCCACACACGCCGGCGGCGGCAACGTCGTCTTGGAAGAGACTGTTTTGAGAGTCTATAAGCCAACGCTAGCACAGAGCGGTAATGACATTTACCACGCCTTTTGTTTACTCAGCATTATGGCTCAATCAATTCTTTCTGAAAACATGAACATCTAGCTTTGAAAAACACACACTCAAACACACTTGCAGTTGCACGGTTTATTCAACAATTTGACTCTTGATATGAATGAAAATTAACTTCTGTGTTCTATACAAGTGAAACATGTCTTGGCTATATGTATTTTGTTCACAATGCATACTCGGTTAGGGGGTAATTACACATTAAATAAAATCTGCAAATTTAATAAAAATGATCACGAAAGAGCAAAAAAAAAAAAAAAACAATACCATGGAAGAAACAAAGAATATATGAGTGAAAAGTGCTTAGTTTCTTAGATACCAGAGAGTGTATTTCATGTGAGTGCATTTTTTTTTTCCAAGTATTTGTTGATGCCAGATGAAGTGTTTCAACATGGCAGATCTGAGACATTACATAACAACAATAGAATAATCTTTTACTTTCTTGGAAAGCATGTCATTTTTCCTCGTAGGAGAATGAGGCTACTGGAAACTGTGTGTCACATCTGTGCGTACATACGCAGTGCCTGCCGTCATCACATCTCATCCCGACCCTGATTCGTGGCAGAAAACAACAAACAAGTCGGGCGCCTCTCGTGGCCTACCACTTGACAGACATTCTCCGTGAGGTCGTCAGTGGAAGAACACACAAACACAAACACAGAAAACATACAAACAAACGCACATACACAGACAAACACTGTACACACCCAGGCACAGACACTGTACACACGCAGGCACATGCAGCTAGATGCCTGCACACACACCATAGTCTGATCGATACTGTGGAGATGGACCATTTTTGCCAAACTTCCGCCCGTGCATGTGGATGACGGGCCGTGCCAATCACGTTTGGACAGCTCAGCAAACGTCCAGCCATCTCTGTCCCTCTTGATCTCTCCCCTACGTCACTCTCCCACACACACAGACAAAAACAGAAAAATCACTGCAGTCAACTCCACTGAAAGGATGCAAACACTCAAGATGTCTCAACCTTTGATGACCATCGCATACTTCGGAGGTGCACTCCACTTCAGTCAACTTTCACCTTTCGTAAAGAAAATGACTTTGACAACCACAAGGTCTTCACATGAATACGTTATCTACCAAGCCTTCATGATTGAGTCCATTCAACAGAGAGTAGGAAGGACTAAAGTGATGATGCAGTGGACTTTAAAGGAATGATGTCATGTGAAGTCATGTTGACGTGGATTGATTCATGATACCCTCTCCATCACTTATGAGGCCAAATTAATTTGCAAATGCATGCCAAATATTCCACAATAATATTTCTAATATTCTTCCTCATATTACTTGGATACACAAACAAAATACCCTTCGAAACCAAGATTCTGCCAGTGACATCATCTGTCAATTACGGCTATTAAAAGTACAAATATGATTATCGAAAGAAATTGGAAGGCACTTTCCCTATACTGAGCATAACTTGCATGCTTCCATGGTACTTTACATGACTAACAAAAGACCATTGCAGGGAAACATCCAAATTATGCTCAACCTAGGGGAAGGTGGATTCCAATGTCTTTTGTTAATCACAGTACTTTAGCAATGATTGACAGATGATGTCACTGGCAGAATCTTGGCTTTGAATATTTATCTTTTTTGTGGGCATATCCAAGTAATCTGAAGAAAAATAGAGATATTACTTTGAAATACATGTCACATATATAGATATCATTTTGACCAAATAAGTGATGTCCAGGGTATCATGAATCAATATAAGTCAAGATACCATTGCACTGCACAGTCCCTTTTTGTTGAGGATGGGCTGATTTTGCTATAACACGCATTTCCTATATACACCTGCCCAAGTATACTCGGGACTACGTAGTCTTCAACGGATCAAGAATCATATTTCCTCCTCCCACTGAAGTGCAATTTGGTCGTCAAAATCAATGAGACAGCTAAGACTCTCTCACTAGTTGTAGGTGTTTTCCTCCAAAAGTATATTTAACAATATTGATTTTTTTGTAAGGGCAAATACAACTCTTTAGGGAAAAACATCATAGTTGCTATTTCTGAGTGTTTGCAGTGATATCTGCAAGGATTGATATTCATCTGCAAAGCATCTATTATTGACATTTCATGTTGCATTATCCCAATTTTGCAGCACGTTTCTTTCCTTCAATTTGTAATTTTCACTGACTTGCCAATTAATGTTAAATGGTTTTGAATAGATACTAGCATTTCAGGGGAGTGGGCAATCATTGCCATCTATTTATGATTTTTTTTTTTTTTTTTAAGTATACATTCATTGATTTTTTTTTTCACTTGCTAGAACACATAAAAAAAGGTTTAACAAATAATAAAGCACTGAGAAATCTTTCTGACAGAAATTTCAATATATGTTTTATATCTCAATATAATGTTGGTTGTGAATTCATGCAATCTTTGGTGCAAACTGCCTGTACATTTTTAAACACAACAAATTCTACTAATCAATAAAGAGCGAGGTTTGCGCCTCGTTTTTTTTTTTTTTTTTTTTTTTTTATCCAACATTTGACGTCATCATGACGTTAGCAAGTGTACTGCCATCTTTCTAATTGCTCTAGCAGTAATTGGCCAAATTACTGGCTATTACCTGTTGCTATGAGGCAAATCCTGCATGGGTGGGGAAATGTGCTTGTTTGAAGTTGTGGAATGAAAAGGTAATATCCCCAGGTCTGTTTGAATAAAAAGACCTTGTCTACTACAATATAACTCAATCAGTGAAACTACCTGCCTATAATCTTTTTTTTTTTTTTTTTTTTTTTTTTGGGGGGGGGGGGTAAGCATGCATGTACAATTTTCATATCACTCTTGTCCCAGTGACATATGACCCTTACAGTTATTCACTCTGATGTTTTTTCTATATCTTTTAAACTCGTTGCGATTTTGCTGCAACGCGCATTTCCCATAGACATCTGCCCGAGTATACTCGGGACTCGTCCTCAACGGATTAATCTGAATCACCAAATTTCTCTCTGAGGGGGAAAGGATGCAACACAATAAGAACCTCTTGCCTCCATCCTGGATGTATGGCCACACCATGATGCATTATCCTGATGCATCATTCATCCAGACTTGCGTTTGATCCAAACTGTCAATGACACGGACACATGAATTTCCAACACACACTGGATAAGAAGTCAATCAAACTGAGCTATGGTTTTGCTTTTAAAGTATTTCCAGCCCCTTAATCACTGGAATTCATCCCTTACCTTTTCTACAATATGTCTGGCCCCCCCCCCCTTTTCTCTGTACCCCTGTTTCTGTTTTATTATCTTGTTTAAACTTGACCTCAGTGGCTTATGTTTTCTAAATCCACAGCAAGCATATCAAACTTTTGTTAGTATCACTGGGAAAGCATCACTTTCTCCCTGCGTCATTGCAATTTGCCTGTCATAAATGGCAAGCTGATGTGATACTCATGGGAAGTGTATGGATTGAGGAATGGGGGGGGGGGGGCTACCTTTGATCTCTGTGGGATGAGGGGAGGTGGAAGACAAGGGTGATAGGGACGGGGATAGAAGGTGAGGAGGAGGAAGGTGATGGAGAGGAAAAGGAGGGAGTGACAAGGCAAAGGAAGAAGAGGAGGAGGAGGAAGAAGAAAGATAAAGGCAAAATGAGGAAGAGAAGGAAAAGAACAATAATAAGGAAAAGAATAAAAGAAGAAGGAAAATGACGGCAAGGAAGAGGCAGGAGAAAAGGTAGAGGAGAGAACGGAAGAATTGGATAATTACAAGGAGAGAAAAGACAAGGAGCACAAGAATGAGATGAACACAAGAAGAGAAGAGAAGAAAGGTAAGGGAAAAAGAGAACAGAAGGGAAGAGTATGGAGAAAGAAGAATGCAAAGAGAAGAGGAGGAGAGAGAGAAGGAAAGAAGTGGCACGTGCCTTCATGTGGGTGCAACAGGAAGTGAGTTGGTTGTGGAAGGGTAGGAGGGGGCACTCAAGTACGAGGGATGATGATAGCCGTCAATCAGCCGCTACAAAGACAACAAATTAAAGACCACATATTTGAACTCGAGGGTCACTGCCTTGTCCTCATCATTTTGCCTATCTGCATCTTGATCGCTCACAGCAAACACGGAAGATACGCATCAGTTGTCTTAATGGATGCAAAGTCTACCTCCCTCCTTTCTCTTTCACAATCATTACCTTTCTTCTTTCCTTTCTCCACTTTAACCTCCAGGAATATCAGTTAGTCCCTTTTTTGTCTCGCTATATTTCAATAGGAATGACAATTCTGTTACGTATCTCTTGATTCAAATCATATGGTTTCCTAACACTTTTGTAGATTCTTCTATGAATTAAGACTAAGAACGTCTCTTTATACAACTCTCCCCATTCTTCCTTTCTCTTGGCCTTTCTTTTTCTTTTTTTCCCCAAAAACATTATACAATCCCCATCAAATGTTATATAAGCCATGTTTAGTGTACAAAACTGAAAAATTGGGGGATTTCACTGAAAATAAAAAAGCTAATCTATGAATTAAAAAAAAAATATCTAATCAGTAGTCAGAGTTTGATACATTTACCGTTTCTCACCAGTTTCAAAGTTTACAAAGTGTTAAGAGATTTTGAAGCATTCAATTCCTATGAAACATACCACTCTGTGTCTTGATATTGTGTTTAAGTACTGATGTCCTTCACACTATGACTGTGTCAAAAACTTTGGAGCCGATTTTACCCAAGCTGTGTTTGTGTGGTGGCCACAGCTTTTTCTACAATTTCTGTGGCAATTTCTCAGGAAATAAAGCAATTAAAAAGTGGCATAACAGTTAGTAACATAAAGTCTAGAGAATTTAGAAACAAAACGATCAGAAAATGTAAGTTTTGGTGATTCATTATAGTACCAAAGTGATGATGTCACAGTCTGTTGTTGTAGCTCAGTGATGGTTCCAAACAAGATATCCTTGCACAAGGCTGTAGGCAGTGGGTTGGAATCGGGTATGATCATGGTTAGCAACTGTTGCGTTCACAAATATTTGGGTTACTTGAGGTCATTTAGAACCACTTTCCATTGTGATGAATGGCCATGATGCCACAATCCAGTACTCTTTTGGCTCTTTATGAAAATAGACCACATGTCTTCTTGGTTTCATACTATTGTTTTAATTGACCTTTTTTTTGGGGGGGGGGGGGTACACCTAATTATACACAGACTTCAAAGCCCATTTTTCTCACAGGAGTGCCCTAGTCACGCTACTGAGGACAAGCTGATTTTGAACAATATTTTGGTTGATATTTTGACCAACGATTTTGACCAATGATTTTGACCAAGATTTTGAACAATATAAACACACATAGACACCTGCCTGAGTATACTCGGGACTAGTCTTCAACGCGCGGGTTACCATGATCGTGTACCATTTCTATTGTACGATATTGGCAAATTTTGATTCACTGGAAAACTCAGAGCCTGACACACATGGAGATGTGTAAATCAAGAAATCAATGTTCAAGAAATTTGCCGGGCTTCCACGGTGACGAGGCAGCTTTGTTTTCAATGTTGCCACAATGGTGATAACAACAGCAAGGCCATCTTACTCATTAATATACAGGCACAAACACACACATACACACACTTTTTTCTCTCTCTCTTTCAATCTCTCTCTCTCTTTCTCTCTCACCTCCAATAACCTTCCTACACATATGTCTTCAACGTTGCTGAGCCGGTGACAACAGGAGTGAGGTTATCTCGCTCACTAATTATGCAGGAACAAGCAATATACACACATTCTCTCTTTTTCCCCTTCTCTCTCTTTCTTCATTATTTTATTTCTCTTTTAGTCTCTTTCTATCTCTCTCTCTCTTATATATATATATATATATATATATATATATATATATATATATATACAATGTTTATATTGTATTTGCCTCTCTCATCTATATTTCTCTATGCAAGACCCCTCCTTTAATGTCTTCCATGTTGACACGACAGTAATAGTTAAAGGACAAATCCACCTTCATATACATGTGGATTGAGTGAAGGCAACAATATTAGTAGAACACATCAGTGAAAGTTTGGGGAAAATCGGACAATCCGTTCAAAAGTTATGAATTTTTAGAGTATCTGCGCAGTCACTGCTGGATGAGAAGACTACTACAGTGTGTGATGTCACATGCGTACAACAATATAAGGAAAATACAAAGAGAATTTCACAAAACTTTACTTTTTCAATAAAGGGCACGTTTCTTCGACTTGTCACTGACATATGTTAAGGGTAATATTATTCCCCCGTCTTCTGAAAAAGAGAAGTCGAGCGTTTTCTTTTGTTATGCGAGAAAAATGAAAATATGTTTAATTTTCTTTATTCTTTCTTTAAATCATTGTACACATTTGACATCACAAGCTATAGTAGTCTTCTCATCCAGCCGTGACTGAGCAGAAACTTCAAAAATCCATAACTTTTGAACGGATTGTCCGATTTTCCTCAACCCTCACTGATGCGTTCTACTAATATTGCAGCATTCACTCAACCCACATGTCTATGAAGGTGAACTTGTCCTTTAAGCACCAACACTTCATTAACACGCAAACATGAACATTTCACACTAATGTTCATGCAGATACAAAAACACATACAGTACACATACACAAATACATTATCCTCTATTTTTCTGTCTGTCCGTCTGTCTGTCTGTCTGTCTGTCTCGGTCTTTGTCTCACTCTCTTTCATTTTCTTTTTTTTTTCTCTCTCTCTCTCCTAATACTCATCTCATGGTCTGTAGAATATCAATTTTCTAATATTCATCTCATAGTCTGTAGAATATCAATTTTCTACCTCAAGCATTGTGGGGAAGGTCTAAGCATGCACACACCAAGGTCCTGCACCAATTGATCTGAAAGTCTACATGCACATGAAAGGCAGGATTGAAATCATTTCCATTTCTTCCCATAATACAAACTCACACACCTATCTTTCTAATCAAAACATACTTTCACACACACAAAAACACCACACATACACAAACAGATACAAACCTGGGTTCACTTGTATGTGCATTCATGCACATGTGAAAACACACATACAACTACTCCACGGTCCCTGGAAAATGAATCCTATAGTCTCTAAAACACCCCACTCCCCAACACACACACACACACACACACACACACACACACACATACACACACACACACACACACACACACACACAACGTGAAACAAAGCTTTTATCACAAGCACCTGAAAAATTGGATCCTCTTATATTAAAAAATAAGAAAAATAACAAGGTCTGTGTGTCCTCCTCTGTGGGGTCTTCTGAAGATGACACACATATTAGATTATTTGCTACTAATGCTAGAAGCAACTGAATCACAGTTTAGAAAAAAAAAATAAGTGCACACTTGGAAGGGTCTTGTTCTACAAAATCTGTAGGCAAATACATGGCAGTGTTAGGGAGATAGGGGATGGTTAATTAATTTGATTTTACCAAAATTTTACTGCCACATAAAACATCAGATGAGCAGTGGCAAGTGAAATCAATGCAGTTTAATCACATTATGTACAACAGGTATCATCCTCCATGTTTTGATGAGGTTCCAGCTTGTGACAGACACTAACAGAAATTGATGCGATCTCGTGTGACTCTTGTGCATATTTTATACTTGGTAATTTAGGTCTCCTATTTCATATCTCTTGCTCTCACCCTATATCTATTTCTCTATCTCTCGATGCCATGATTTCATTCTGAGTGGTGAGTGGTGTTTTTTAGCTCTACTTGTACACACTCACTTCATAATGTCATCCAATGTGACATCTCTTTTACAAATTTTTTTTCCTGTGAAATGTCTCCCTCAAAAAAACCTGTCAAAAAAAAAAATTCAAATTTGGCTTCGGGTTTTTTTTTCTTTTCATGCACCTCTGTCGGCTCCTAGTGATCAATCTCAGCTTCATCAAAACTGGTTTGCTCCGTTTCGACGCAAAAAGAAGACGTTACACTCCAAGAGAGTGCGACTGGATGAATCCATCAGGGCAGTCGTCATGTTATTGGGTCAACGGAGACCACTCAATTCAATAGACGTTATTACCCTCACTCCCACACAACAGGGTCGAAGCCATCCTCCCACACAAATTAAACGTCATGTCGGCTTTATCTCATATAGATCCAGCCACCGCTGGGGAGGGGGAATTTGGCTGGCTGAACTGTTTTTTGTGCAATATGAGTGAAGAGTAACCACAATGAAAAAGAAGACCAAAAGAGACAAAAAAGGGGGAAAAAAATCCAGGGAGAGATGTAAATTGTCGATCTGCTCTCTCTCTCAAATTTAGTTCACTTCCCGTCCAAACGTCATCTCACCTACCAGCGTTTCCTGACTTCATATCAAAAGTAGATCAGCTGTGAAAGGAAAATGAATACTTTTCATTAAAGGGACTTGTCAGTCATTTCCAACTGCACAGACCTACTGGAAACAAATTGGCTTTTGTCCAACAGGATTTTGAAATATTTTCTTTTACAAAAACAGATAGCTTTAAGATCCTTTGAACTTTCAAAAATTTGTTAGTAATTTCAACATCCAACATGTAGGGCTTAATGCAGTGAGGAGGGACTAGGTTTCTCGGAATTTCCCAATGCCTGTACGTGTACTTTTTTTTTTCTATGGCTGCCATTTTATATCTTTCCATATTGTGATTAAACATAGGGAAAACTAATGAAGAGCTACCAAGAGTTCAGACCCTCTTTTCTTTAATACTATCTTTAATAACTTTGATATCTTGAAGCACAAATAGGTTTCTGTCAATCACATTTTGTCAAATCAAATCAGTGATTTCTTTGCAATACCATTCCTCCATCATCTACATTTTTCATTTCAGCACTTTGAATGTTTATTCTTCCCATTCTGAAATCTGTTTATATCTTTCCTCTCTCATTTTCATTGCATCAAAAACCCGTCTCCCCATAAAACCCCTTGCTACAAGCCATTTCGATACTAAAGTGTCACCTATTCCGCTTTTCCAATAAAACATTGATCTTTATTATTCTTTTCCCGTTGTAATCTTGCCGGTATGCATGTACCGTTCATCTAAAATAGATGACGAAATAAATCACGATGGATAAAGGGGTATCTGCTAAAATCCCTATAGTCTCTCATCGAAAAGATATTAAAGTAAGATCCCAAACACATGACAAGGGAAATGAAAGTTGCAAAAATCCATTTCCATCTTTATGGCACTGATAATCAAGTTATCTCTTTCTCTCTTTCATATTTCTTTTTTTCCCTCTCTCATTCTTTCCATTTCTATTTGAGTACATATATATATTCATATCTATCCATCTGTCTATCTATTTGTCAACCGGAATATATCTATTTCTCTCTCTCTCTCTCTCTCTTTCTAGTGAGAATACTTTCCATATAAAGTTAAGAGTTGTATCTGCCAAGACAATAATCTCTCAACCTATGAGTTTCATGATGACATTTTGACTGATGATAGGTGAAAAGTTGCCCGTCATCCTTTCTAAACTTCTTGCCCTAAAATTTCAGTCTCATTACTACTTAAATCCAATAACTCCTACACAAGGCAACCAATCTAACATAATATGTCGCTTGAAGATATAATTAAGTTTTTCCTTCTCTCTCCTTCTGCCCACTCTTTTTCTCACCATCTCTCGTTCTCTCTATCTTTCTCTTTTCAAACTGACACCCAAATAAACTTTGTCTCTCTACATTCTCATTTATAAACTCTGAATTTTGACATTTTAGCATAGTCTTACCACATTTACTTGCTCATTGTCTGGAGCACTATATTGATGTCTCATGACCTCCCCATCCTATAAATCAATTTCTCTAACACACTGCCTCTGGTTTTTTTTTTTATCTTCTCTCTCTTTCCCTCTCTCTTCTTCCTCTTTGCCTCTTTTATTCCTTTTTGCTCTTTCTCTACCTTGCTGTCCACCTCTCTCTCTTCCTTGCTGAAAAACGGCACTGATGCGATCTTGTCTATCCCATGCTTAGCCTCCCCTCTTTCCTCCAAGTACAGTTCAAGTGCAAACACATGGCGAATCCTTCCTCCCTGGTTGTGCCACCACCGCGCTACCGCGTCATCTGACCTTGCATCGAACATCGGCCATTATCTTGCCTTCGCCTCACCATTCGGGGGTTTTCCTTTATAATTTGGCTGGCTTAACACATGGCTGGCTTCAATAAACACAGATTCCTTCACCATACACAGCACATCCATATGAAAACTTGTATCCCTATGAAGACTGGATACCACGGAAGAACAGAATCATTATAATGAATCTGACATGGGCAATCCATCTATTCTGTATATAATAATAATCTTTCTTTGATTCATGCATGATTTATGTATTTTTTGTACGTTTTTATTGTGAAATAAAGGATAAATTAACAAACAAATATGACGTAGTTTATATGTATTTATGAATACACACACCTACACACAAAGAGATAGATATAGTCATGCATCTGTAGTACTTATGACTATGCCGTCCATAACTGCAATACTGTATACCCCATGTATTTCTGGCTTCATTTCTGGCTTCGTAGTCAACATACACAAACAATAACAATATTTCCTTCCTCATGTTTATGTTTTCCTCTGTCTCTCTCTCTCTCCCTCCCCTCCCCCTCCCCCTCTCCCCCTCCCCCCCCCCCCCCCCACATCATCATCTTTCAAACCAGCATGTTGCCATAGCGTGGAGTCTCTAAAACATGAATGGCCACCCTGCTCCTCCTCCAAAAACATCCTGGGGGGTGAGTTACCTGAGCCTTTATTGGCTTTCGGAGCAGCTTCCAATATCGGACTAACTTCCCATTTCTCGGAGATGCGTTGTCATCAGCTCTGTGGAGCAAAAGCTGTAAAGGTTACAGACACATGTAGCTTTGGGCTCTTTTTTCCCTCCCTCCGCCCAAACCCATTTCTCCCCTTCTCTCTCTTCACCTTTTCCCCTAGTACATGATATATGTCACAAACCATACTGCTCTCTTTTATACTACAGTACACAATCCATTAGATATGGCCTAATTTATGTACAGCTTCGCAGTATTAGTAATGTATCTAACACTGGCATATGTGGGTATAAATGACAGTGCAAATAGACTTCACAGCGACCATTAGCCCCACTTTAGAAAAAAAAAAGTTGCCAAGATTTTAGAGAAACGTACTGTCAGGTTATATCTATCTTTGATGTCAGAAACTTTGCCTTGAGTTTTTCTAACAGCCCAAATACTTCAATCAGATTATTCATGAAAATTATGTTAATTCACATTAGGGCTCAGACGATAACATACTCCTGTACAATTGGCAGAAACTAATCAGTAATGAGCAGCATACCCACACCTCAAAATTTCTTCTCCTTTTCTACTCTTAGTATTTATTAGACATTCCCAATGATGGGAATTCAGAACAGTGGCTATTCTTCATCTTTACAGTACCCTGTGATGATAGACATAAATCTTCCACTCAAGTTATGAATTAAACATGAAAAGATTTCTCTCCGAGATATACACAAAATCTTTTGCATTATCATTAACATTCGGCTGCTAAAGAATCATGTTGAGTTCAAGAGTAACTATATCACATGACCTGTAAGTTACTTTATGTGATAGTTTATATTTGTGATTTATGACATGATTCTTTTTTTTTAGACATCATGTGACAGCCTTTCTGTATCTTAGTAGACTGCTGCTTCCAGAAATACTCTTTTTTTTTTTATTATAAAGGAAATTATCCCATTGCATAATGGTATTTTCTATGATGAACAACAAACAGAGTTAGCTTATCAATCCTTTTCCTACTCTAGAACAACCTACAAAAAAAAAATGGCAAGTCATTACGAGAAAACCATCAAACCAACAAGCATACAAGAGGAAGGGGGAGGGGGAAAATGGATTGCAACATATTTTATCAGTCTGGTTCATTGTTCATGCCCCAGTGACAACGTTGACATGACTTTCCACGAAAGCCCAAATTTCCCTGGAAACTGACAGAGTGCTAGACTGGATAATGACTTCAACAATGATTGCACAAATTTCCCTGTTCGGCACCCAGACAAGAGACGGAGAGGTAAGGGGGTACGATATTGCCGCAAAACTGTGAAGTACTCCCTCACGTGCGGGCGTGACATGAAAGGCTACTGTGCCCGCTGCATCTAACTTTTGGCATGTGCCGTAACCTGATAAATGCATGAACCCTGTTTCTGACTGCACCTCCACTCTGCCCCCCATTGATGAGCATCCTACTTGTCATAATATCCAATTTTCTTTTTTTTTTTCAAAATACCACAAATGATGCCACAGCAATTCCCCACCCACACACACACAAACAAAAATAAATTACCAATTACATAAGGAATCATATCACAATTATGCAGGCAGTGATCTCACATTCACTGCTTAGGAGAATAGTCTGATTTTATATGTTGGACTACACCAGACTATACCATTCTTTTTTTCATATTCAACTTTGATATTGCAATCAGTCAGGAGAAAGAACAGTTTCATAGAAGTACCTTCCCTATATACTGCCCTCAATATTCTGTTGCTAATTCAGTAGGTCTGCTCCGATTCCAAAGCACAGTTTGTTGATCTCCATCGTGGGACATTTCGCATGCACAAGGGGAAACCGGATGTCTGCCCCTCTGCATACGTAGTGCTTCGATTTCAAGTTTACAGCCTTTACCTCTTACACCCTCACTGCAATAGTAAGTAGGTTAATTCATCACACTCTGTGAATTACAAAAAATCAATTTGTAGAAAATCTCATCACCATTTGCCAAGAATATTGCCAATCTTTGCCTAAAAACAGCAAGTACTGCTCACCGATCCCTTCCTTCCCCCCCCCCCCAAAAAAAAGAATACACACAGCCAGAAATCGCGATGGTATCATTTCTCTGCAGCAATCTCCGACTTCCATTAAACTCTGCTACTGACACACAGCTAATCCTTAAAGTGCGAATGGATTCCCGGAGAGCTGACGGTTTGATTAATTGCAGACGGCCGGATTTGACTTCACTTCAAGTGAGCAGAGAGACGCGCGGCATATCTTTAAAAATGGCATGATTTTAAGCCGGGTTCCACAAAACTTTTCCCTGTCTCTTGTCTGGATTAGATCAAAGTTTAATGAGTCTCTTTGCTACTAAATTCTCTGCCCATATAAAGAAAAACACAGGCAAGTCTCTTTGAATTCAAAAAGTTTTGGTTCAGTTTCATGGTTTGATGAGTTTGGCCACATTTTAAAAGGATGTCATTCATTATAATTGTGCACATAACTGGAATCAAAGTAAAAAATAAGTTTTCATTATCTAGTAACTACATATTTTCAATGCTCTTTGTACTAGATCACCGCTTTTTCAAATTGGTGATCTTTTGAACAAGCAACAGAAAAAGAAAACTGCTAGAGTAAGATATTTCACGTCCCACAAAGCTGACTCATAAATCATGCTTTATTGCTAAATTTACCAAGTCACGATTGATCCTGGTTGAAATGCAAAATCTAGATCTTGTAGGAGAAAGCTGACATATCACATGAAGGTTCAGCCCTTGGAGAATGTATCCCCAGGCATCATGGAGGCCATTTGTGCCATCTTTTGAAAAACTCTGTGTCCACAAGCAGTTAAGACAAATAACTGACTTCTGCCAAGCCTGATTAAAATATGTTCATTTATATCCAAAAAGACGATTAAAATGTTCAAAGAATTTGACTGCCTTTCAAATGTGCACATGCAGTATTCCCTTCAGGGGTGTACCTTGACCTAAACTGGCACTGCTATGGTGACACTGAAGAGGCTACCCTGTATAAATAAGACCATATCGCACTCTAGTCTCTACCATGGTAAGAATGATGCAGTTCATTCAATAGCAGTGTTCCATTTCTGTTTCAACAATTCCAACCCTTGCTCAGTATACAAATGATGCACAGGATAGAGTGTGTTAGTGTAGGCGAAGCGCACTCGAGGGTATTTACAATTGTGAAACATGCACGAGGCGAAGCCGACATACGCAGCCCGAACTAGAAGTTGTTTACAGGTATTGACAGCGCGTATAGTAGCGCGCGACGCACTTGTAACAACTGATTGAGTGCGCACTGGTACTGCAGTGCAATGGTACTAAAGTAATCAAAGCCCACGTGACTCATTTCAGCCCTTCCTATTGGCTACGTTCTTGAACCCATTTTATAAAGCTCTTTATCACTGAAAGCATTGCAAAGCATCAAAATATCTTTTAATAATACCTATTTCATCATGACGTACATGTAAACATATACAATACCATTATTCATAATGAAATGCATATTTGACAATCTGCTCCTCATTTATAGACTGAAACACATATAACAGAAGATAAAGGGAATGTTCTAGGAAGACAAATGTCTCAATGGTAAAGAAAACAACAACAACAACAACAACACCGACAACAACAAAACTACATTGGCCATCGACTGGTAGGCTCGCAAATTTCCAGTTTCAATCCAATCTGTAATCTTTCGGGGAAAACTGCAGTAGCTGCAAGCTAGCCAGCACAATGTTTGTCCTAGACAGCCTACAGGAGGAGACATGATTTTGATGAGATTCATGGTAGAGGCAAAAAGAGCAGCGGAGGTAGACCATGACCCATTATAGCATCCCTGTGTTAATTTACCCGGTAGCGTATTACACAGAAACCCACACACCCACTTTGCTGCTGCTGCTGCTGCTATTCATTTCACAGAAAGAGACCCCCTAGGAAAAAAAAAAATAATTGCTAGGGATTTGGTAATCAACATAAATGTTTAGCTTGAATTATCTTTGACTAACTCAGTATTTGGATTGCCACGCGGGTAGCTACTAGAGGCTGCCATGTGCTAGATTCCAATTCGGCGTACCTAATTCAATCAAGTCATCTCTGGAAGCAAAATGAACACTAACAATCAACCTCCTACATTTCCCTGAAAAACTGTCATACACCACTTGCATCACTTTATATGCGTTGAATGTCAATCATGGCTTGTGTGAATGTGCATCCTTTCCATGAAAATGTGATGATGTAAATGATTAGGTTATCCTGATCATGTTAACCCTTTATGTGCTAGGGACTTTGGACAATGTGCACAGTACCATGGAGTTTTTTGTCCTTTCGCACTCAAAGCACACAAAGGGTTAAAGGTCGCAAGGTGAGACAAGAATTTCACAGAAAAAAATATATATATTAGCAGCCTTTAAGTGCATTGGCAGTGCATAGAAAGAATGCTTTTTGTCAGGCTTTACGTTTTGTGCATGGTTTATCATCATAAGATATGAATATAGTCTAAACTAACTACATACCCTAGCAATTTCTTCTGGATGTGTGTTGGATTCAAAATCAACAAAATATAACATTTTTATAATGATATCACTTTTAAAGGAATGAACATGAATGGGATTTTATCTTTGTTGTGCATAGATTTTTGTATTCTGGACCCTATGTGTCATAAATGGCAATGTATGTATACTAATAAACATGTAAATATGTATCACAGAGAGCATGGCTTTATGCAAAAGTTGTTTTCACATTGTAATTCCATTAATTTTTATGAGATACTTGAGCTGGGCCCCATTTCATCAAAAGATATAATCGATTATAAATTTCCTTACCACACAGGTTGCCATAGACTTATGATAGAAATCAACTATATAATCAATTATAGCTCTTTCATTAAACAGGGCCCTGGTTTCTTATGAAGTCCTGACTAATAATTGCTTGAGGATTTTTTTTTATTTATTTATTTTTTTTTCACACAAGTAAATCAGAGCACTAACACTGGGAAATATATGGACAAAATTTATTTCATTAAAAAATGGAAAGGGAAAATTGGAAAAGGGCTGGTAGCGGGAAGGACCACTCTACATGTAGCCTTGGAAATGCCTGGAGGTTGTGCTTTCCTGGAATTCTCTCTCTTCTTGTTTCATGCAACCATAATGTCCCCCATGGATGGTGGGGTGAGGGGACTGAATCCCTGATGCTTGCTCCGGGCCAGATGGCTCCGTTGGTGGATATATAACATGCAAATAATCAGACAGAGGAGAAGTGGGCATTGACAAACAGTCACACAAAATGGAGGTTCAAAAACAAAGTCTGCTTGGAATATCGTCATCCGACGTGCATCATTAATCAGTAAACAAACTTCCTTCTGGGAAGCGATTCTAGCACCTACGGAGAAAGATGAGCCGCTCGGAGATGTGTGCGGGGAAACCGATATCGCGGGCGAGAAGCCATCTCTTGACATGAGCATCAACAGGTGCTCACTCGAGGAGCGGCGCAAGACTCGGCACTCTTCATCTCTCTTCTCATACCATACATCCATGATGCCCCAAGGTTGGCGAGAATTATGGACAGATTTCTGGATGAGAATCCCTCTGGGTGCTCTATTATTTAAGCAGCTCAAGGAGAATCCAGAATACATTGCACAGAACAAAACATATTTCTTGTGTGTCATTGGTCTGTCATATTAACAGATTTGTTCTCAAGAATGATGGTGTCAATCATACCATGGAAAGATACTCTCTCTCTCTCTGCTTGAATTATAATGTAACTACCTTTTCAACAAAACATGTGTGAGTTTTATTCATTCTACGAATAGCAAGTTTGATAAGGTTTGTGGAAATTTGATCTTTGAGTACTCAGCAGGTGCCAGCAGTGCTAAGGCATAGATTGGTTGGCTCAGCACCCTGAAACCACATGTATTAAAATGAGAATGTAGATTTCTGATGCCCTTGAATGGAAAGTTAAATCATTCAAGAGCTAACCATTCATTCAGTTCTTCGGAACTGTCAATTTCAAAGAAAAACAATAACCTCAGTCTTCATCTAGAGACCATTGATGATGACGAGTAGAAGACAGACTTGCTTCACATAAAGACAACTCGATTTGACATATTCTGCCATGAGTGAGCACAATACATAAGGCCACCATCCATCAAATCTACAAAAGATTGATGAGCATGCTCATAGGGTCTGGAGGTCACAATCCATGGCAAGGCTTAAAAAGAACTATAAAGATCTCTGATCACATATCCAAGGAATTTCTAACACCCAGGATACGTCAGGCACTTTGCCTTCTTTACAGGGTAGTACCCAACCAAACTGCTGTTGGGACGCCTACGTGCCTGCGTGAGAATCATGTGCATTAAATCGTAAAACTGAGGCACACTAGATAGATTAACCAGAGAGTCTTGGCATGGTCCAGAACATCAAATGACACAAAAAAGTTCTGGATGAAATCTTACTGATACTAAGAAAATGTACATAAATTTTGTTACAAAGTTTCATGCCACTGTCAAAAGTGTCATTAAATGCTCCTTGGAGTGGCAACTCTACAACATTTACAAGGAAGACTACTTCAAACCTGCAGCAACTGGGGGCAAGCCAATCAGCTGCAAGTATATCAGCTCTCGCCATGGTAGTGACAATGTTGAGAGGCAAAGTTTGCAAATCTTTTATTGAGAGATCTACACTCACACCTTCTGCCTATCTGTTGACAAAAAAAAAAAAAGAGAAAGTAAGCAGGGAATTCATGAAGACTTTGTTAAACAGGAGAATACGGCAATGTTAATGCTGGTACAGTATTCATCGCATAATCGGGACAGGTCGGGAGTAGCAAACACGGCCCCTTTAAGCGGGGTGCCCGATTTCGCGATGAGCACTCACCATACACTAACGGCATACGACATGTACATGTAGTGCACACACACACACACACATGCATACTGACGTACTGTACATGTACATGAATACACAACCACGCTACCCCTTGGCGCGACCCTCTAGCTCTCCCTGCACTTGGCTTTGCTTATAGGGAGAAGAATGTTCGCGAAAGCATGTGTTTCGCAATGGCATGGATACTTATACACGGCGCTTTCGTGGCTATGCACACCAGTCCGAAGCTTGCTTTGTAAGTTCGATGTAAACGACAGCTGATAGGGAATCTTTGAAATATTGTTGTGGTATTTTGGTAGATTTTTTGTGTAAAATATCAACAAAATCAAAGATCGCTTGAAGAAAAATTGTCCCGTTTATCAGAGGTCCCCGCCCGATTATCCAGTGAAAATAACATGCATTGGAAATGTTTCTGGGAAGCGTATGTCATTTAAGCGAGGTTCCCGATTATCAGATGCCCGATTATGCGATGAATACTGTACTTCCATTCAAACACAGCTAGGTAAGAGAAGTAATCAGGGAGATTAACGAGGACAGTGAGACAAAGAAAACAGCAAAGCAAACTTGAGCGCCCTCATATAACATTTCAGAGAGGAGCAACTCCCGCCCTGAAGTAAACTGATGAAAGGACATCTCAGAAATGCCGTTCGGAGAAAAGGGATGTGCATATGGGATTTGGTAGAACGGAAGTGTGACCGCAGACGTGCTTAGAGATGAGAAAAGAGGGAATCCCTGACGACTGAGTGTCACGATTAGATTCACCAAATCATCGCCAGTTGCGCTCTCTAAGATGTCTTGGTAAATCTAAACATGGACTGTTGTGTGTACCGCAATGCCTGCCCAAGATGGCATTGCTCTAAGGATTTTTTCCCCTCTTTACTTCTTTCTGAAAAGAAAAAACGGAAATGCAGTAGTAACCCTATTGCCAAATTGCCCTAATTATTCCCAAACCTATGAATCCATTTGGACCGAATCTCCTGAGAATCTATATGAGGGCTGTAAGCTGCTTGCAAAAACCACATTAGGAAAAAAATAAACAAAAACAGACATACATCGTATGCTGCAAAGTCTCCAGAAAGGAAACAAAAGAGCTCTGACTTCTGATTATGTCTTTTTATCTCTACCATCATCAACCCTGCAAGACTTATACAACTCATTCCTAAAGTAGTTCAGATCAATGTAGATGATACACTTTGCAAGGAGGGGGGCTTTGAGAAACCCGCGGACACGCAGCTTGGCTTACGAAAGTTCTCCGAACATCTCGCCAATAAATCTCATTAAAGCATGATCTGTGAAACTATGAGATTTTGATGGAGATGGAAGATTTGCTCCCCATTTTGTCCTTTCTATCATTAATAGATATATTCAATTTGTCACTCGCAGAGAACAGACAGGATCCTCAACAACTTTATTAGAATTCCTCATCTCATAGCTACCTTGCATTCCAACTCAGAGAATTTTCCATTTGCATTTAGTTTTTAATGGCAAGCCCAATTTGGATGAAATAGATAAGAATTGTGTCAGTTTGAGACATCATGAGCTTTCCTAACCATTAATTCTAGGCTGGCAGTACAAATTACAAACATGTGAATAAGTATCATTTATCAAGGAAAACGACTGTCACTAAGACTAACAGTAAGCTCCACAATATGAGTGAAATGTGTACATTTGTTAAGAATGAATAAATTGAATCACATGTGTGATATTCATTTACAAAGCTTAAAATTACAGGTGTCATATGATGTATGATATATAACATGAAAGCTCAATTGTCTTATATTCACTCCTCAAAGCCTATGAAATTTAATTGAAAATACGAATCTTCTACTATGATAAACACAGTGATACGTGGATAGAATTTCACAGTACAATTTTTTTTAATATAGTGATGATAACAAAGAAAAAACGGTTTAATTTTCTGTGCTTAATATCACCAAAATCACAAGTAGAGGGGAAATAAAAAAAAAAAAAAAAACTCCTGAAGCTAATGTTGAATTATTGCAATCTAGGGCAGTGGATTAGAGAAATGATGATCATGAAAGTGTAAGCAGGTATTTATAATTGATAAGCACACACGACAGTGAGGAGAGGAAAATCACTTTTAATCTCTTTGTTCATTAATGCTGTTGTCATCAACGAACCCTCCCAATTTTCATAAGCGTTCAGATGCATGAGAGAGTCTCACTGCATATTGACACAGCGTCTGCTAATTTTAAGCTCCAGCGGGGGATAATAAAGAATAAAAGATTGCATAGTAATTGAGCAATTTCTGTGCCCTAAAACTTTCTGATTACATTTCCAGTCAGTGTTAGTAAAGGCTTGGCAAGTTCTATTTTCTTTTCTTTTTTTAACTTCTGTCACTGTTCAAATCAGGACAAGCTACAAATTCATTCAAGAGTTTTAAATTAACATCATATACCATATCATTTATCTGTTATCAGTCCACCCCCGCTCCATCCCACCCTCGCAATATGCACCCTGAAGGGTTCACAGGTTTTAATGTATGAGGACTCCTTATACATATGTAGTGTATCTACTGCACATTCAGGCACATTTGCACATTCCTAGTCTAATGCTAGACCGCACTGTCTGTTCTGCCATAGAAACCAAAATACTCTTTCACATGGAACACAAGCTACAAAGAGATTAGCACCATACTGGCTAGTCTGAGCAAATTTGCACCAAAAATAGTAGTCTCTATTGTAAAAGTGGACATTTTTGCAATGTGGAAACTGTTGTGCATTTCACAAAACAAGAAACTAGCAAGAAAATGAAAGCTTGCATATTTTTCCTTGCTATATGAATAATGTAAGATTATTTCATATCTTGATTACACAGAATAAAAAAAAAAAGAACACATCAAATTTGCCTTATCTGGCAGAGCACAAAAATTACTTGAACAAAAATTTTCACATTTGCAGTATACACATCTCATTGGAATTCTTCAGTTACCAGCGCAAAGTCGCACTGTCTCAAGTCTCCATTGTCTAGTGGTTTCATGGACACTTTACATGTAACACGTTTGTTACGAGGAAATGCTAACCTCACCCTGAAAGTAGAACACCGCCATGAAACACAACCCTCTCCACTTCACAGATTTCATTTGCCTGGAAATTTCATTCGGCCCCATGATACATCTACATGATACATCTCCTTGCAAATTCCGAGAAACAGAGCAGTGGCAACATCACACAGTGCTCAAGACTGCCTACAGAAAAAAAAAAAGAAAAAAATCTGGATTGGAATATTTTTATCTCGCAAGCTACATCTTGCCTTCAAGTGCTTTCTGCTGGTTCCCACAATTTTTGCCACAAGAAGCCAATACTCGGACACATAGGCACATGTAGCACGATGTATGCCATGATGAATGTACATGTGTATATATTTGTGAATGTCACACAAACAAGAGAAAATACAAAAATATCTCTGGTTAAGTGTGACAGCCAAAGAGGCATGAGAGTAGAGAAAGGAACTGGGGCGAATGTTGGCATTAGCGGAAGGAAAGGATGTCACGAACCGCCTGACGATTGACAATGCTCAAATTCCTAACTGCTGATAGCGATCACAATGGAGGGTCATGTTGCCCCACGAAGGAAGTGACGAAGGTATGGACTCAAGCAAATTCCGGGAAAAGAAAACTCTACACAGACAATGAGAAGGGCAGGTAAAGCAATTCACATTGAGAATTCATCTGTCATCATGCTTGTCTTACACTGCATGCAATCCCATTTGATGAGACAATGGTACCCCGAGATTCAAAACTTATTGAAATTAGAAATTCCATGAAAAAGAAACAAGAATAAAACAAGCAGGTGACAAATTTGGGAAACAGTAACTGTTGTGTTTAGTAAGGAAATACAGTCCAACAAACTTTGTCTCAAACACAAGTGTTGCATTGATTCTATTTGTAGTTACACTAAACAATTTCCTGTTTTTGATTAATTTCTATGACTCTTTGACCAATTAGTGTGGGTGGAATGCCTTACGGGTATTAGAAATTATGGAGATTACTCCGGTCTAAATAAAAATGCCTAATATCTCAAAATGGAACTACAGCTGGAGATATTTGGAGTGTGTAGAGAAAATTCTAAAGACAGGATATAAGATTGAAGTGAATCAGGAATAGACCTGACAAAAGACAATCCGGGAAATGAAAAAGGCCTTGAGAAAATAATTTCAATTCCAGGAATTGCACACACCTTCCTGATAGATAAGATTTCTTCATTTTGGAAATCTGTAGTGTGAATCTGTACTAGATTTCATTGACAAAGTATATTTTTACTGTATGGCCAAACAGACAAACAAAACACACACAAACACACACACACACACACACACACACACAGCAATGAAACACATCCTTTTTTCCCCATGAACACCCTTCCATTATTTCAAAATATACTGCAGGAAATTTTATTACCCATAAAATTCTTCACTTGGTGAGAAAATTCTGTCTAGAAAAAGGATGCAAGAGCAGAAACAATACTAATTCACATCAAAGCAAGAGAAACACTGACCCATTGAAGACCAGTCATTCATAAACTCTGTTTAAAGCATGTGAGAACTTTGTAATTCACTAAAATTACACTGCACAAAACTGATTACTTTGATATCACAATGTAATCAACTCTGCTTAGAATCCATATCATTAATGCTCTTGTCTCATTTTGGTGGGTGTTACCAGTGGTTATGAGAATTTTGAAGGGTGAACGAAAATTGGCAATGTACATGTATGGGGCGTTAGGGCTTCATATAAAGAACAAACCAACCCATGCACACAAGTTCAACCCCTAATGTGGGCATCAGATCATATGGGTGAGGAAAGATGGTTGATGTATCTAATTAATCACTTACCAGACAAAATTTTGATGGGCCCCATAAAATGTTCATTGAAGAGTACCCAGACGTGCCTCACACACATGCACACACACACACACACACACACACACACAAGAAATTCAGACTCATGAAACTCTCCACTATTGTCAATCTTTGATTAGATTACGTACCTGCCAGATAGTTAGGCTTCTACCTTAAAGAGAAAGAAATAGTAAAGATTGTATTCCCTTCACATCAATCTTACTTGACTCAAAGCCTAGATTCCACATTAATGCCAGAAGGAAGGAGATCTCATGCACCAGTGGGTTGGCCCCGGCAACCAATCTACCCTTTCACGCTCGTCACTCATGGTATAACCCGGGAAATTCAATGGGGAATCAAACCTGGAACATTTGAAAAAAAAAAAAAAAAAGTCTTTCATATATTAGTGTATGAGCTCTCAGTTGAATTTCTCTCTGCAGTGCAAGTACATGTTATGGCGCATGGCCCGCAAGATGTTATTGGTATACCAACCTTCCCTTTTTACCCAGGTGTTCAGCCACAATGCTTTTTATACTACAGCATCATTCAAGAGTTCACAGGGACACTGCTGGGGAGTTTAGCAGGGGCAGTTTGAGGTTAGGATTTTTGAAAAGTCACATGGCATTTCATCCGGGAGTTTACCTGCAATGCTTTTCCATGCTACAGCATCGCTCGCCAGTTCCTGGTAAATCTCGAGTGAAATTTGCGAAGTAGGAAAGGGGTATAAGTCCTATTACAGTATACTTGACTTCAGGGCTTTCATGGTCATGAAAGTGCTTGTTCATTACTATAATGTTTCTACACAGATTTCATGCTAATCAAGTAATTATTGACAAGTCTAAATGCATGGATCACATTTCTCACAAAAACTTTGTCAAAGCATATATGGTCAATCATGTTTTGCTCAAATTTAAGTGCACGTTTTGAAATCCAAATGGTTTCAACATTTGAAACACCATTGGGGAGGCAGAATACTTCCACCTTGTGTCAATATCTGCCAAGATGCTTGGGGCCTATACATATGTATCTTTGCATGTAAGCTTTTGATCGAGAATTGCATTTTTTATTAACAGGTCACAAAAAAATGTTATACTGCTGTTGCGTGAAATGTTAATACAGTCATGAATTAGACTCCATTCCATGTGTACCTGAACAACCAGTAAAGGGAAAGGCATTGGGAAATGAGTTTCAGAAACATGATTAAACAAGTTCTTCTGTAAGTGTGAAACTTCTCTTCATCTGCAACTTGATAAGGATGCAGAAGATGATCTAGATTACAACCAACACCCCCTCCCCCTTTTCTAACGTCACCCTCCCCACCACTTCTCCAAACTGACATACTTTCTGGACATGTTCCTCATATGACATGGTTGAGTGCATTATTACAATTTCCCTCGTCCGCCATGTGAGCTCACACAGAGGATTTCCAGCTGGGTTGCAGTAATCACTCCCCCCTCTCCCCCCCCCCCCCCCCCCCCCATTCAATTGCACGGTGATCGCATAAGGTTAAACCGCTAAGGCTGTTGAGTCTCCCCAAGTACTGTGTCCTCTCCAATTACCCAGCATTAGCCCATCCCTGTACATCTTACTCTGCCTGCGATGCCCTTTGAACACATCACACACGAGTCCTCTTATCAACCCTCCCTTTGCACTCTCTCTCTCTCTCTCTCTTCTTCTCAATCTCTGATCTCTCCTTCTTTCTCTCTCTTAATATTTTTCTTTAACCTGTTGTACAACAAAATATGGTTGAGTGTTTGTCTTCTTTTGGTTTTTTTTTTTTCATCCATTTGTACAATGCACAGATCAATCAGCATGCAAATGTAGGTCAACAACTTGTTTTTAAAATTGCACTACTGCAATTGTGAACCATGTTTACTTTTTGATATCTGCATCCATGCAGTTAATTATCATACAACAATATCATATTGTGCTAAAACTCAAACAAAGTGGTATTTCAAATTCATTTATTCATTCGACTGCTTCTAACCTTTACATCTGCATTGAGTATAATGGCACAAGGTTGGAGAGGAGATCTGACATACATTTATTTTATTATACTTTTGTCCAGGCTAGCCTTAATATTACTACTGAATATACCAGGACTAGCAAAAGATATCAAATTGCTTTGTGATTCAACCCACTCTTGCCATATAAAGTGTTCTATACTGTACAATGTCCTATCTCTCCCTCTGCCTTTCTTTCTTTCAAACACACACACACACACATACACACACACACACATACACACACACACACATACACACACATATACACACACACATACACACACACTTTTTTTTAAAAATAATATTCTTTATTTGAGTTTCATTCAATATCAAATCCATATTAACAATAAAATTAATATGTCCACCAACAAACAAAAAAAAAGCAGCTGTATTCTTCTTTCTTGTGCTGCTTAATCATTTTTTCAAACATACAGTACAATATATTTGGGTCTTTTTACCAAATCATACCCTGTTTTTTTTAAGAGAAATGACATGAAATTCTGCATAATTCTCAGAAAAAGCTATTTTGATCAGCCTAATCAAGCCAATCCAAATGTGCCTTATCACTCACACACCCAATAAGAAATTTGTGTTTTCTCTCTTTTTTTTTTTTTGGCAGAGCACACGCTATATATATAAATATATCAGATAAAGTATAACTCTTAAAAGAGAAAAGAATTCTTGATCAACTTGATCAGATTGCTCAATATCCACTTCATTACATAAATTCAGCATTTCCTAAAACGTATCATAAAAAAGCATTCTTTACTTAACCGAACAAACACACACACACACACACACACACACACACACACACATATACACGACCCCTCATGGTTCGCCCAAGGTGACTATAGTCAGCAAATGGTATCGACCAGGCACACTGTGCCATACTCTACTATACGAACACGCACACTCACCACCCACACACATTACATAAAGTCAAGGTAGCAGTTAGTCTTTGGTGTGCAAACCACAGTTAGCTTTTGTCGCATCCATAAGATGCTCACAGCACTGTGATTTGGTTATAGCATCATCACATGGCTGCCACGTGTTCATCAGGTTTAGAAAAAAAAAGAAATATAAGATTAGAGCAAGCAACTGCGGTGCAGTCAACTGAGATTCCCTTCACTTCCTAATACAGTCACTATATGCAATACATGTTTACATATGTGGCACTTCGTTTGCATTTGATGAATTTATTGACATTGACCACTGATCAAGGACTGATCATAAGCCCTCTCCACACACCTAAAAAACAAAACAAAAAAAGACATATATTTGTGACGTACTTCCAAATGCCTTACATAAAAAAAAACAAACATTATCACCTGGCTTACCAAAAAGTAATATCCCTAGCCAAAACACAGCATTTTTACTTAATTTTGGTGGTCTTAGGCCTTGACCTTCTACTCCTGTATGATATGATAACCAATATTTATATAGCGCTTTTTCTAAACAGACACAAAGCGCTGTAATTGCAGGCAACTATGTGATTACTCAGTCCTAATCTTCACACCATTATATTACCACTAGAAATTCCTAGCTGATGATATGACTGTAAACTTAGGATTTAGCCTAAAATCTGATTTGCCCATCTTAAATTCACGTCATGTAATGTAGCTTGCCTGGGCCAGGTACCAACAAATCTACAACATATCAAGAGAGGTTTTCTAAATCAAAGTACCCAGAAAAACAGACAGACAGACGGACAGATGGATGGACAATCCAAAATGCAATACAGTATTCATCGCATAATCGGGCATCTGATTATCGGGAACCTCGCTTAAATGACATACGCTTCCCACAAACATTTCCAATGCACGTTATTTTCACTGGATAATCGGGCGGGGACCTCTGATAAACGGGACAATTTTTCTTCAAGCGATCTTTGATTTTGTTGATATTTTACACAAAAAATCTACCAAAATACCACAACAATATTGCAAAGATTCCCTATCAGTTGTTGTTTACATCGAACTTACAAAGCAAGCTTCGGACTGGTGTGTTTTGACTTCCGTCCATCCAGTACACATACATTTCAGCTCGCTGCCCGCCTTCGCTTTTCTGTACATGTGTATATATGGCGAGCTAGATCGCTACATATTGACAACACATGTACAATGTACAGTGCAGTGATCGCGGCAAGTAAACAATCAAGCCGTGATGATTGAATGATTGAAGGACTTTTCATTGACGTTCCCACATCAGTTCTGGGTAATCATTTCCCATGGTCATGGATATGTATTTATACAGAACGCCCTACATGTCCAAGAATTCTACGAATGTTTAAGAAAGTGCTAGCTTTTAATCCACATATATTTTGTGTTCGAAGAGAGGTGACAGAAGAAGAACCCAGTTGCGATTACTCTACAACATTGCGAGAATGCAGGGAGAGCTAGAGGGTCGCGCTGAGGGGTAGCGTGATTGTGTATTCATGTACATGTACAGTACGTCAGTATGCATGCGTATGTGTGTGTGTGTGTGTGTGTGCGCGCTACATGTACATGTCGTATGCCGTTAGTGTATGGTGAGTGCTCATCGCGAAATCGGGCACCCCGCTTAAAGGGGCCGTGTTTGCTACTCCCAACCTGTCCCGATTATGCGATGAATACTGTACCTCCTGCACCCTTCAGATTAGAGCACTAAGAATATACAGTGTAATTGCAAAATAACCTAATCAAAATCATAACAGGCTTTAAAAAGCAGCTTTCATCTCTTTTTAGAGATTGCACTATGTTCAGCATCTAAGAAAGTTTTAGAAGGAAATGAGTAGGAACAACAGGGGGAGTGCTGAAAAGTACAATACAATTCTTTACGTATCATAGTGTATTTTCATGAAATCAAGCTTGAAATGGAAACCAAGCACCCTGTTGTTCACCTGCCCACCTTAACTTTCACACTTAAGATGTTCTCTCTATTACAATAAAAAGATTATGAAAAAAACAATGATAATAATACCAAATTCTTGTACAAATTAAGTGCTATCAAAACACTTGTTTGGGGGTTTTGTTTTGTTTTGTCTTTTTCATTTTGATGTCCGGTCGTGTCCACATGTAGATAAGAAAGAAATGATTCATGACCTTATTTTCTTCAATGTTTCATGCAAGCATGTAGAGGCATTCTTGGTGACAGGGGCCTCGCTTTCATTTACCTTGGATTAAGCTTTTTTATTCAAGTGGTAAATTGAGTAAAACCAACTATGACTCAGGCATAGAATGCATTCCTGTTTTCCATCATGTTACAATGATTCAAAAGAGGTATATAACGTGAAACTCAGTATTTTATGGTAGGAGGGGGAGGGTTAAAAAAAAAGGTTGAGCTCTTTACCATTCTTTGCGTGACCTCTGCTGATGAACCATGCATATTACCCTTTGAGTCTACCCACTATGAATGACTCTCGCTACTACAAGGTTGCCATGCACCATATCCTTCTGTTTTTTTCTGTGCATTCTATCCCGTCCCATCCCCGCCCCCATTCCCAGGGCCTGATGATCAGAAATGGCTTTCAGCCACGCCTGGAATATTGGCAGACTGATGGAGCGCTTAGCCAAAAGTGATGGCAAGTTACTCCAATTTTTGGCCAGTCTCTTTTCCGCATGCCCCATCACATCAGTTGGAGGGGCACTCCCCATTAGGCTGACAAGGGCCAGGTAAAGTGCCGTTAAACCGACTCGTTTGCGGGGTAGGCCCAGACGCGGTAGTGTTTGCAAAGTACCATATCTACTCAAATTAGTCTATTGCCCCCCTACCAGTCTTGAAATATATCACCACAACCCACATACTGCATATCCAACATGCCTTTTAACTGATACAGGTAGGCCAACTCCCAATAGCCATATCATGGATGAGACATTCAGGAGAAAATTTGCTAGGCGTAAATGTATTCTCTACAAAGAATATACCACACACGCACATGATCACTCTCAAACTCTTTATCATGGATTTTCCCCATACAAAAATCCTGATAAATTGAAAAGATAAGGGTGATTAGTCTTCTATCTTAAACATCACTTTTACAGTAAAAAAAAATAAATAAATAAATAAATAAAACAAAGTACAAGAAACACTGTTTTTTCACAAATCTTTACTAGAAATAAACAATTTTTCAGCTATACCTTATAACATTGAGAGAGACCCAATGAACAAGCTCACCATATTCATGAAATATACATTATTATATTTACTGTTCAGCACACCAAGGTTCTTCATTCCCTTTTCTGCAATGCTGGAGCTGTTCACTTGTAAGCAAAAGCAAGTAGGCCGAGCTAAATATAGGTGTGACTTTGGACGTGCAGTGACTGTATTTTTAGACCTTATTGATGCTGAATGCGCCTTGGAAGAATACAGAATTTCGTGCAGCTGCAAGCAAAGCGTACCACCCCACAAAGGTGGCACACTGCATAAATGCATGCTTGTTTACTCTCAGTTTATCAAAAGCGCTACGGGAAACGTCTGTACAAATGCTAAGGTTTCCATCCGGCATTATTTTTCTACTGATACACAATAATGCACAACAGCAGGCGTGGAAACGAAAATGTTAAATTGATTCCGCAACTATCATGGTATGTCGGGGAAAACCCAAATCAATTCAGTTTACGTACAATCCATATGCCTTCACTCCCAGCAGCGCAATAACACAACATGTGTGCACATTGGCAATTTGATGACCATTTTTGCTGAGGAAGACAAAACAAAGGTGTCATTGACCAGAAGTTGAAGTGTGTACCTGCCAGACACATTTGATATCACAATCCACTTGCAAGCATGACCACAACCAGGCCATAGAATCTCTGAGCCTGGATCCTACACTCGTTAATATGTCATAAAGACTTCCATTGCAGCAAGAAATAAATCAGTAACATCATTGCTAGCACTAGTAGGGAGGGAAACAAAATTCATATACAAATTTTGTGCAAGTGACTGCTACTGAATTAGCAAGAGAAAGAAAAAAAAAATCATTGTGGGCGTGTATATTCCCCCCCCCCCCCCCCCCCCGCACACATGTACACTTTCTACCTCTTCCTATGCATAAAATCATTATTCCTATGGATACTGAATGAGAAGGGGAGACCTTGTTCATATTACTACAGCTCTATGATCTTTGCACTTTCAGTGTAGACTACAGGTGAATACAGATTATAACCTCTCTCATATGATATGAACAAATCAGAACAAGCCAAAAAAAAAAAAAGTAGTCAAGTCATAGCATGCTGGAGATTTAAAAAAAAAAAAAAAAAAAAAAAAAAAAAAAAAAATCATTAGGGGGGATCATTAGGGGAGTTAATTTCATACACAAATCACTCAAAACAGTCATTCTTTTTTCTCCTTGTTAAAATGTATGGATAAGGGCTTTGATTTGATGTAAACAATACTGGTCTTTAGTTTGTTTGTTTGTTTGTTTTTTGTGCTACATTTGTACTCACAACCCAACATAATGTCAGTTTGAGAGACTACAAAAGAAAGTCGCCAGGTTCATCTGTAATGTGTTGACATACAAACCTATCAACTCAGCCTGCTTGGTTAATTTAAGTAAATTCAATATTCACCAATTTAACTGTTACTTATTCCGACATATTATGCTGTCATTGCTATTAGTTATAAATATCACATCTCATACACATCTAAAAGGATTACAAGTTCTAAAGCATTTGGTAACTTCTCATTTTGCTGTTGAAAAGAAATACACTTTATACTGTGTGACACTCACATCTCAATACGTTTTGCGAGTCAATCAAATTATCAATTGTCATAGGTTAATCGTTGGCCTAATTCTGTATCCTGTGCATCCATGCTACAAATACGTCATTGTCGAATGAATCAATTTTGTTTTCTAGGTCGGCAACTTATTGTTACCAATGGTCGCCAATCAGGGGCAAATGAAAGAAATTGGGTTAGCTAGATAAACAGCATTTGAGGAAGATTTGTAGATACTATGCGTAGATATGATGGCAAGAAAGAAACACACACTCATAAAAAAAAAGCAACCAAACATCCACACTCCATCGGATTATCTTTGTCAATGACAGAAAAATCCTATCATTCATTCAAGGATTTTTGCCGACTGAAGAATGCAGAATTGCGACCATTGTTCTGCAGTAATCATCTCATTGTGGTAGCCAGAGTAGTCACTGCCACTGCAATGGATACAAAAGAGGCCCAGCTACAAAAATCTTTGTCTTTAAATCCAGTGTAGGCTTCTTGGAGGCAATAGGCTTAGTGCCAGGAAATACATCGTACATTTTCATGGACAGGTATTATGGTTTTTCATGCACACATATTATGAAGAACATAAGAAGCTGAAGTCAATAGTTTAACAAGGGACTGGATGAGAAACAGGCAAGATCTTTAGCATCCATTAAAGACACACACCACTATCCATTTAGCAACAACAAGAGCTTTGCTCACGAAAAGCTCTGGACTTACAATATTTACGACAAGAAACCCCAAATATATCTATACTTTATGCAGATGTATACATATTACATATACATTATCTCTGTTTTACCCAGAAACTTTTTCAAAAATTTCCAAGAATCAGTAGAAAAATAATCTGCAATGCATCTGCTATTTTCAAGGTGGTCTGTGAGCACTGCATTTGAACATCAAACCAGTTTCTGAGAGGTCATTTTATGCAACTCGTATTTGCATGCTCTACTTTATTCAAATTCTCTACACCATACGGCAACTGAATTAGCCCCTTAAACCAGACACTCTCACCCTTTGTGCATATAGACCAATGACCAAATATGATCAGAAATATTTGACCCTGGCCGATCCTCACGCCCCATCTAAGTTTGCTTGATAGGCAGATTGAGAAAAAAGCATGCCTCGGCTGGATTGTATTACCATACCATCTAGGCACACAAGCATTACAGACTGGTGACCCCCGTCTCCGACTCCCTTGCGTTCCTCATCGTGTCTACCCACATCCTGCATGGCATGAGATGAGGGGCATGCCACCAGTCTTGCTCATGTCTCAAACTTTCTGGTGACCATCAAGAGAGGCCTTGCAGACGCTCCGGCTGCATGGCTGTTCATTTCAAGACAGCTATGCCAGAGACTGGTGCACCAAGTTCTACCTTACCACGGTATCACGTCAGCCATGGCAGTAATGTGATAGACGGGGTTGGTTACCAGTCTGCCATGGCTCAGATTTCTAATTAGTTGGACGGACCGACATAGTTAATTGCAATATGATGTAGCAACTTCCTGATGTATAGCAAGTGCAGAATATGATGTAATTGCTGTATTCTGACGTTAACCACCGTGACAATAATTTCCACAATTGCAATTTAGCAGACCGAGATATTTCAACCATCATAGTAATGCAATTATCAAACATTGGTACATGCACATGCATTTGATGTCAACAATTTCTTTTGACACATATTATCTCTGCTCAAAGGCCTGTCCATGATGTTGAGACAAAAATAAGGTGTTTTTCATGGTTGTGTTGATTTAATGAAGACTAAGGTACAGAATTTGTAGGCCCTATGGATTTAACTAGATATATCGCTACGGCGACTGAATGCCTCCGCCATAATGCATGGTTCTCCTAATAGGTCTATAGTACAATGTCTTGACAATGTGTGATGACAGTTTCACACAATTGGCAAAATATTAAAATGACAGGTTTGCCACAAATGTGCTGAATGTTCACTTTCCTAGAACTAGGTTCAATTGGATGAATGATTAAAATGTCAGAGTGCAGGTATTTGGGGAACTGATGATTTTTACTTGATTTTTGACCCTTTTATAAGTTTATGCATTGAGTAATTTCCAAGGTATTGAGAAAAAGTATAATTTCAGTATCAAATGGGAAAATAGCACTATCTAAACCTGGCCTTTGACCTTTGACCTCACAGTTCCAAAGAGAATCACTGTTAGGTTGAACATGCATAAATATGTAAGTTTCATGATGATAACTTGAGTTACTTTTGAGATATGGAGGAAAAAGTGCAATTCAGCACTTTCACTTGACCTTTGACCTTTTGACCTTTAACCTTTTTTGCAAGAAACTTCCCACAGAATATATATTGGGTAATACATGCATACATCAAGTTAAAAAAAAAAACCTTCAGGCATTGCATAAATATAAGGAAAGTAGTGATATTTTGAGGAGTTGACCTTGACCTTTGACCCCCTGACCTTTGAACCATGACCCCCAACTTCCCTAGATAATCACTGCCCATTGGAACAAGCATATATACTAAGTTCCATGAAGATACCTTGAACCATTTGCGAGATATGGAGAAAAACATGAATTTTCAACCTTTTTTTTTCACAAAATAACCTGTGACCTTTGACTTTTGACCCCATGACCCTAAAGTCCAAACAAAGTATCATCCCCCCAGGATATACCCTCATACCAAGTTTGATGCAAAACCACCTCACGGTTCTTAAGATATCGATAAAATCAAAACGGGACGGACGGACGGACAGACGGACGACCCGAAAACATAATGCCTCCGGCCACTTCGTTGGCGGAGGCATAAAAAGCAAAGTCCAAAAAGTTTGAAGTGAATGAAAGGAACATAAAAACAGAGCAAGATGGGAATGCATAGGAGCCAGTGGAATACTCCCAACATTCATTATTTACCACTGGAAATGACTGAGTTAAAGTCTAGTACTGTACTTTAAGCTTCTGATTATTATGATAATTTATCATTGTCAGCCAAGAGAGCAAGTGAAGCCCAAATTCAAATTTGCAAGATCTACAAACACTGTCACTTTGTTATTAATTTGGCTATTTTGCTTTGTGTACTCCTAGAGTCCAGGTTATGATAGCATGAAGTTCCTGAAAATAAAGTAAACAAACAACTATTACAGCAGCTATTTCTCAAAGACTAGCCTAGATACAAGGCATTAACAACACCAAGATATTATTGATTGTTGATTTATAATTTCTTGAAATCTGTGGACAGAATTTAAACTTTGCTCAAACAGAGGGACAGAGCACAAGGCAATAGCCAAAAGGATTTTAATTCTAATTTCCATTCATCAGTGTTTTTAGATTTGGTCATCTTTTACAAAATAACTACTGTAGCATGGTTTTAACTTCCTTATTCAAAGCTGAGCTGAAGAATTTATTGCTACACCTATATTTCCTACATCGGGGCCACAAGTCGCACTCAATGAGATTTGCATGCCATACTGGAGGCTGTTAAAACGTTTTATTTCCAATTGGTCCACTATCAAAACATTACATTGATACTCAAAATCTCTGTTACTGTTACTCCCACCGATCTGTTCATGCACAATGTAAATGTCACATTGCTATGGCGGCAGGAAAGGGTTAACAAGTCACTGCTCTCACAGACGTGGCCAAAAAGCCAATGATGTTAGACACAGTTCACCTGCATTGCAATGCCCCCGCTGTGAAGCAGACCAGGGCCTTCAACCCGCTCCCCTTCTCCCCTCTCCCCCTGCCCTGCCCCATCACAGTCTGGCAACCATGCAGTTAATCTTGGCCCAGATTCCAGGCCAGACCTCGCGTGCAGCACCCTGCATCTCACACGCCCCACTCTTTTATAGATGGTGTCTGCAGGGTTGGCATGGCAACAAGGCCACGGAGAGAAATCGCACTGTCCACTAGTTGTATAAGAGCCTCCGCAGGCACCCTACAGGGGCAGAAGTATGCATGGATCACTGGTTTCGCTCTCAAAGTAGCACTCTATTGGATAAAGTGTCTTTTTCATACCCACTGGCTCTTGAATGCTGATGTAATCTCTTAACACAAATTTGGAAGGAGAAACAAAACAAAACAAAAAAATCACTCAGATGTGCAGGGATCCTCTGAATTTATGCTCTCTACTGTTTATCTTTCTTTATGAAGAACAAAAACTTTTCCAAATACAATTACTTTTCTCAGTGAGAGTACAGTGTATAAATCTGTCAGGCTTAAGTTCATTATCAACCCATTGGGGATGAGCTAATTATGCTATATAACACACAATGCCCATGGACACCTGCCCAAGCATACTTATGAGTAGTCATTCCTTCAGGGATTCTGAAAATAAACATGGACACAAATTAGATTTTTTTTTATATATCTAGAATATCATCACTGCCTTCTTGCAATTACAGGTCACACATGTTATATAGCACATTATTGAAGATCATGTTTGTAGTATCCCCCACATTAGATTCCATCTTTGACTTGCACTATATACATGTGTACAGGCCTGTCTCTCGGTCTCTCTCTCTACCTCACACACACTGACACACGACGGAATCTGCTATTACATCATGTAAGGTAATATGGCACTAACTTGCCAATTCTGCACTCGATTACCTTCATGTGTGAGTTATTGACGAGGAAAATCCCATATTGTTGTCAGCTGCAAGCAACCACAAACCTTATCCTTCAATGGCACATACACACACCCACATACATGCACACACACCAACCTAATCATAAAGTGTTTAATACACACTTATCACCATACACACATTCATGCACAAATACACACATGTTACAATCTAATACAAATACATACTCATGCATGCACACACACTTTACACTTTGTGCTCTTTTATGTGATCAAGGTATTTTTATGTAGAACTAATCCACTGTTCACAGAAAGCTGAAATGTCCTGCATCAAATTTATCATATGGAAAAAATTTCAGAGTTAACAGGTTAAAACATTATAAATGTGAAGTTGACAATGCTAGCTTTATTAAGAGGTAGGGAACTGTCAGAAAGGTTGTACACAGATGTCTCTTTTTTTTATGAAAATGCAATGATGTGATTATTCTTTTCAGCAAAACAACAAAAACACTGATATGTACAATATAGCTCTGGAAATTCTGCATGTGAATAGTGTGTATACCTCATAAAAACACACTACTGGCTGGCACAAGCTTGTAGAGTAAACAGTAACACATGTTATCATGCCACTTTCACCTGGTTCGCAGCTCTGCAGGAAGCCATTCAGACTGTGATTTGACCACATTTGGCCCAGCAGTAAAGAGACTGGTATCATATACCAGGAGAAGCAGGTGCAATAGCTTAATGTGATAAAACTGTGGTGTTTACTCTTTGGTAGGGGCAGCTGTGCTACCAGTCACAGCCTAAACTCTTGTAATATCATCACACAACCCACAGATATTTTACATCAGCAGGTGTGGGGATTCCAGACTGGTTTACCGCTTGGTAATACTTGGTGACTGGGCTTTCTTTTTTTCCCTGTGTCAGGTTGCCAACATTTTCTTGGAATACTGGACCCATAATGCTGGTGGCTGGCTTTTAAGAACCAAACACACACACACACACACACACAAACAAACAAATATTCACACAAATAAATATGATAATACATTGTATACTATATAATTTTTTCCATTGCAGTTATTCCCTTCGCGTATCCTATCATACACATACTGTAAAAGTGGAAATTTTCGCGGTGTTGAAATTTTCACGCATTTCGCGCAACTCGAAACTAGCGCGAAAATAAAAATATATTTTTGCTTGCCATATGTTCCAGTAGTTGATGTCTTGATTCCGCAGAATTAAAAACACGCAAAACTCTTCTTACCCCGCCGAACACGAAAAATCAGTCGCGTGAAAATATCTACTTTAACAGCAGTTAGCCCTGATGAGTAAACCATGTACTTGTGTTGATGGACTTGCATTTCAATGCACTTTGTTCCCATTAATTATTACTGCATAATGAAGCATTACATACATTGAAAATGAAGGGCACAAACAAACAAATGTTATGTTCCTAGCCCTGCCATAGACATACTATCAGCACTACTGAAAGATCAATTAATCCTTATTGATGTCCACACTTCAAAATACAAGTGCTGTGACTAAGCCACTCGTCCTGTTAGGTACTGGCCATTGTAAAATGCTGTGAAATTTCATTGATTGGATTATCAACCATGTCCCCTCCATCCCCCCCCCCCCACACACACACACATACACACACACAAATCATTTTTATAATGCTTCTCTTCCAAAACTTACACTCACTTACTTCAAGTCACAATCTAGATTTGACTTTGAGATCTCTAACTTTTAACGACATCCTACCAAAAGAGTGTTATTTCACAAGGACTTACAAACACGATATCATTTAGGCAAACAAGCAGAAAAGAGAAATTCATTGACTAAACATTTTGTCCTCTGGAATGACACAAATCTGGCATAATGTATTCACATTGCTATTCAATTTCCAGAGAAACCGCATCAAACTAGCTTCCCAAATCACAACCTACAAATAGCTTACATCTCTGGACCACATTTTGTTGGACAGGCAGAATACAGTGTGATTAACTAATTATAACAAATTCAAAATTTTCCCACAAGCCTATGACATGATTCAAACTACGAATATTTAAATTATAAGTGATTCTTTTTTAGACATGTCCTGTCACAAACTGATGTGGAGCTACTTAGTGACATTCCCTCTAACATACCTTGATTTTCTGTAATTTATCTCAAGCACTTCACATCAAAGTAAGATATGAAACAGATATCTCAATTACTTCACATCTAAGTAAGATATAAACCAGATTTATACTACATTGTATGTGACACAAAGGAAAAGGAAAATGAAGGAAAATGCACTTCACATAAAAATGCTTACCTCTCAAGAAACAAATTTTTGTTTACATTCTTTGCCGGTGAATATTTTTATGCGTGTGTATGCATGTATGATTGTGTGTGTGTGTGTGTGTGTGTGTACATATATCCATATCAATGCGTGTGCATTTTTGCGTGTGCATTCTAATCGCAAACTGCCTACGTAATTTCCATGTGCATGTAAAAGATCAGGCTGCATCAATGCTTGTAGAGTGTATGTTTTAAAGAATTTATGGGAAAAGCCTATGGTTGCTGAAAAAACAGTGGTGGTGTACATTTTGACATTGAAAATTGCCGGATAAGAACCCGAGTTGTTAAAAATCAATTTTCAAATTCATCGCCTACGTACTGAATTTATATTCTAAGTGCATAATTTGCGAGTCTGAACAATGCATTTCTGTCAATCTAGATCTTCCTTTCAATATGACACCATTTATAAAGTAAGTGATATTATCTGGTAACTGTTAAAAATAGGATACATGTGTGATGAGTTCATGATTGAATGAGATGGAATTTCTAAATTGTGCATGTTTATTAGCACACTCTACGGCCAGAAAAATGATGACAGAGCAGTTTCACCACTTTGGCTGGAATTAGTAAGTAATTATTTAAAACCAGGATTTCAATAAAATCTGAATTACTATGTCCTTCAAAATTGGAGTGCTTATGAATTTCATTTTGTCTATCATTCAAACAAATTCGTATCAGGCATCAACACTGAAGATGCACTAACAACAATTTTTACAAACTTTGCAACTGGTATAAGCAGGACCACACATCACAAGGAACTTTCTGTTTTCTGCCTGAAATCATTATGAGACTACAAGCTGAAGACACTTTGAACGTCAGATTCAGTTGATAGGTCAGGGGAAATGTGGCCTTTAATCATGAAAGTCTGGCTAAAAAATCTAGAAATATTGATAATCTGATATAAGTATATTCCATTTGCTACATTGCAAGCTTTCATATGACACATTATTTTCCCTGACTTTATGTTGAACAACCTGAGATGTAAAATGAAAAACATATGTCACTAGAAATGTACTAATTTGGTTAAGGTTAAGGGTACAGGAGATTTAAAAGCATTCAACTTCGACTTTGTGGCAACATGCATCAAAAGACTAAATCAAACCACTACAGTAACTGTATGATACTTTAAAAATGCTACCTTTGATAATTACCACTTTATTCAGAAAGAGTGCCCATGTAAAGCACTCATCGCTCATCAAAGATCACATTTTAGCAAATGGTACATGAAATTTTCAGACATTCTCAGACATACTGATTTTGTTTTGTTAAACCATTTTACTCCTTCTTTGTTTGCATGCTTAATCTATCTTCGATTAGAATTCATCCCTTAGGCATAATTTCTTTAGCAAACCAGAACAAGGTTCATGAATGAAGTTGGCAATCTCTCATCAGTTATTGCACATTTCAAAGGGGCAATTATGCACAAGTCTCCACTGCAATAGCAATCCATCAAAGAATGCCCATATATGAGAGAGAAGGAGAGAGAAAAAAAAATGACATCCCTTAAAAAGTCATATCAGAGAGCCTGCATTGTCAGATACAGAAGAGCAGCGCTGGGGCTACGTGTAAATGTAAATGCAACATCTAGCTTTTAGCATGGGTTTCATAGGAAATCTATTCACTCAGGTAATTATCGCGCGCTGCGTGCACAGGTTGTTGGGCACAGGCAGGCTTGTCGCACAAGGGGGCGAGGATGAGTGTGTGGGATAAACACGGCATAGCGGCTGGCAGGAAATGGTTGCCTGGCAACCGTATCTCCACTCTTTTTTTTCTCTCTCTCTTTCTAATATGCACCATCTGCATTGTTCTTCGTGGGAAAGAGCTGCAATCCGTGGCCTCAGCACACTTGCGGGTGAATGCAGCCGCTGCACTCTCTTTCACTCAGGCTTGCTTTTCTGCTCCTTCATGCTTTCTACAAACACGGTCGGGCCAGCAGAACATGAGCTTTGTGTCATGAACGCCTGCCACCTTTATCTCCCGCCCTCGAGTAAAGGCAGAGCCCACAGTATACCGAGCAGAAATGCACGCTTTTTCATTTTGCTACTACCGCCTCCCATTGTTTACATCAGCCGAGCTTACATTATCAATACGCCTCACCTCTGCTCAAACATGAACTCGATTTTCAGACGGTGGCGCTAATGCAGAATGCGACAGACTTTCATTTTTGACATAATCTGCAGTATCTGCACTTAACCTATTCATTGCCATCAGTCATAGCTAGTATGTTCTCTCATAATTGGGAGTTGGGGAAAATGAAGCATGTTTATAAGATATCACAAAATAATTTGGTCAACTGAACTTGAATGATTGTAGTATGACACCAGCTAGAAAGTATGGATCTTGCTGTGTTGGATAAATGGAAGCACTCATGGCAAGCATACTGTACTTTCCATTATGCACAGTGTTTCAATTTAATTTCTGCATATGAATGATTGATTGAAACACCATCTAATAAATTTGAAATATTATAATAGAAACAAATGAGACGTGTCTCTGATCTTCTATTACAGACACAGTTTTATTTTCAAAGCAGATATTTTAGTATTTTCCTGTTCTTTTTTTTTTTTCATTCTGCCAATCCCATGGTCTACTCCCTGTGAAAATGCTGTGCCCAAGATTTATATGTGACCAGAATTAAAAAAAAAAAGGAAGAGTTAACATTGGCATCATACAAAGTGCGCTTGATTACATCTGAGCAAAATTAATTTTACACACAAGAAATATTAAGAACATTGTACAAAGTACATTTGTGTTTTTAGTTTTAGAAGATGACTGCTCTTGGGACACTGAATATAATTTATAAATAATTATATAACAGATCATAGAATCTGCCATCATAGCCACATTCACACATGGGAAGTAATGGTTATTGCATCGTGATACAAAACTCGAGTTTATTTGCCACCATTAACACACACTGCACAAGACAAATTATTACAATGTTTCAATAATAAAATCAACAGTGGCCGGAACTTGATACCGGGAATCCAAGCGTGCGGACCTGCTGTGGCACATTACATTATGGGATTACAAAACTTGAGTTTCTCTTCCTGTACCATCCACAAACACTACTCAAGGCACATGACTGCAATGTTTCATGTAAAAATTAATTTTGCATCAAGACGCAGCTCTTGATGCAGGGTTTATTGTGTCCACACACAGAAATTCAGCGGTTTTTGCATTGCTATTCAGAAACTTGATTTTCAAAGAGCATTACCTGGGGTGTGTGTGAACAGCACTAATTTTTCTTTACCTCAATCATCCCGCTTGCGAAACTGACCCGACAACCAGAACCTTGAAAACAAACAAGATGATCCTGCCCCTTTTATTGCATTGTGTACATTATACAACTTTCAGTTTAATTGGGGTGTTGGCTTTTACTGACACGTTGAGAGAATTAATAGACTCTGACTGGCTTTCCACACCACTGAATGACACGGAAATGAGGATGAGGATGGAATTGTGGTGGCGATGGAGGATGGGGGGGGGGGGGGGGAGGGAGGGAGAAGTGAGGAAGGGAGAGGAGGGATGAATACTCCATTGATTCTGAACAGGATATTATTCACCCGGAGAGGATTAATAGATGAGAGCCGAAGTGATGCTGACACCGTGCTGAATCTCGGAGGAGGAGGAGCGCATCATTACCAATCATCCCAAAAGCCACAGACACGCATCCGCTTCCAACACTCATTTTTGTCTCCTTCTCAAACCCTTCCTTTTAGTCTCATCCTATAGTAGGACTTCACACAGTCATTGTCTAACCCTCTTGCCCTGACAATACAGTAAACTCCCACAGGATTTAATAAGCTAACACATTCACTTCCTATAAGCAATTATAATGGATTATTGTCCAGACCAGAATGTGGCAACATCTGAATGTGGTCAAAATTTCGCCACAAAGCATGATGGGATAGGGTGAATGGACTAAAGTGACATCAAAATGATACTCTTCCACATACCACATATGGTGGGGAAAAAAGAAGAAATGAAATTGTTTCTGGTGGAAAATTCATTATTGATAGATTCATGAATATATACCACATGCTGTCACATGGTATGATGTGGTATTCTTTGAAACCTATCAAACATGGGGTTTGCTGTGACAAGGGAAATATTCTTTCATATTAGAACTAATCTAAAAATGCATTGTATATGTCACCCTTTACTGACTTAAAACTGAACCTACAATCTACCAAACATGACTTTCAAAATATTAGTTGCCAGCATACCTGTCAGCTATCACAAGCATTCATTCTCACATATCATGAGTATTCACAAGGATTTTCAACTCCTCATTTTGTGAGCATTGATGAGTATTAGTGATCAGCCCCATTCTTCACTATTCTTACACGCGCCAATCAGGCAATTACATGTACACCGCTCATTCGTCTACCTGCATGCTACCAGCAATGCAGCAGGGGCAGTGTGCGTGACCCCTGCATCCAACCCTCCAAGCGTCGCAGACCAAGATCAATACTTTCTCGATCAAAACATTTACATCATGCTCTAATTACCACCCACACTGTGAAGTGGCAATCTCATTTCTTTCTTTTTTTTAATATGGGAATGTCTATCTTAATTACAGAATGGTTTGCATATTTTCTTGGAATAGGTCACAACACAATGCATCCACTGTTAAAGGAACATGAATAAAAAAAAAAAAAAAAATCTATTCTGTCACTGGCTGTCATTCAATATGTATATTAAGGTTGCTGTGATGATCATGCTGTCAAGCGGTAATCCTTTTACGGCACACTCTAGAAGAAATCACCTTAACGCCAAGGCCCACAGATTATTAGCACTTACACTGGTTGATTACCATCTTTCTACTGTGAGGTCAAAATTGGCAAATGGCTGAGTGAGGGCCTTGGTGCCACTGTCAAGGGCAATTACAAGTGAATTGAAAGAGTGTTACGCGAACACACACACAAGTACTCACATATACACACATCTGATTACCCAATCTAAAAGTCACTCAAAGTGTAAAATTAACTTGCACCTGTGTGCATATCAGTGAACCTTAACGTATAAAGAGACTTTTGTGTGTGTGATACTCATTTAAACATTGTATGCAGCTCATTATTATGAAGTGCTACATGGTAATAACCTTGTATGTAAAAATTGGTGTAATGTATCTGTTTCGATTTCTAAATAACTTTATACAAAATGATCTTTATTACAAACACAAAAAGTGAGAAAAAAAAACATCCCAGGTAGGAGAAGAGGCAGGCTTATGTTAGATGACACAGTATTACCTCTCCCAAAACCTACATGTACTTCGTTACTTTCACAATAAAGACTAGTAAAAGTGCCGATGAACTGTACATTATTAAAAAAAAAAAAAAAAAAAATACATGCATACTGTATCAAATCTTGTAACCTAGGGTTTGTGTTAGGAAAACATCCATACATTTTACTGACAGTTAGTATCAATACCATTTTGTTTTCTAAAAGAATGATACTTTCACATTGTGTCGGCGGATTCAGTAGAGAGTGGTGTGCTATAATATGTGCTGTCAGCCAGATTACTCTTATTACTTACATCACAGGAATGCTGCAATCATACCTCATTGCAATGAATGTTACTACCGTACTTGCAAGGGCATGAGCATACTTAAAAAACATCTAATTCATCACTGCTTTAATGGTACCTACCGCCACATTCCGAGCTGTGCGCAACAATTATTCATCGTGCTGCTATTAGAATTTTTTCTGCACATGTATACCCTTAGAAGGTGAGGAAAAAATCAGAGTTTTTTCTGTCTTTTCTCCCCCTTGACTGAAATAATCATTTGTCATGATAGATCCTCAGCAAAGTATGTGGGCACATCTTTAGATGCAGACAACGGGAGTTAACTTCCCAGACACTGACAAACAATGCACCACACTGATAGAGTGTAACATGATTAAAAATTATGGTGTATACACAGAACAAAAACTCCTCTCAAGTGTATTTCTCACATTACCTCAGGCATTCCCCCTGAAGGAAAGGGGGTAAGGGGGAAGGATGGGGGGGGGGGGGAGATGGGGGAGGGGAAAAATGGGGGGGGGGGCTAGGAGAGAGAGAGCGAGAAGGGTAGATGGCTTTTCAGCCCTCAGTCTGCTGCTGAGGAAATCCTACTCTCTGGAATGCCATCAAATGCCAGGCATAAGTCTGTCTGCCCTATGGCTCTCTGTGTCACAGATTGACTACATGTGTGCCGTTCGAGCTCGCTGGGTTATTAGATTATTACAACTGCTAACTATGCACTGTGTAAATGCATACACGTAATGTAGTGCACAGAGTGACCATACTATAGCGAGTATGTTTCCTTTCATTTTTGGTGTCTGCTACATCATCGTATCTCTCGAGGATGGATGTACCATTACCTCTTCCTTTTGCACTTCCCTCAATGTTTTAATTTTGTGTGTGTAGGTTTTTTTTTTTTTTCCAGAACTGTTAATTGTGTCTAACTGACGATGCTAAGTAGCACTTTGATATAACAATTGTAGACTAAAGTGTACAATATTTCTATAACTGCTAAAATAAAAATAAAAATCTTTGCCATATTTAGGAATACACTTGCCATTTAACAACCGAAATAAAAATAATTGATTCCTTTGGCTGGATCGCTTTTAATCTGAATTAAGTCTATTATCATGGAGTAATTTAAAACAGAAGCATATTTAATGCACTGCATCTCCTCCTAACCGAGCAAATACAGACACTGCACAAAATATGCACCAGACGCAGGTAACATTCATCATGGTTTTAGCAGTCTCAAATGATTAAGGACACAGCGATTAGCCGAGGTAAGGGAAAAATCTTGAAAGGAGCACACAACAGACCACACACAGCCCGGTGAATAAACTGCATGTCTTTCTGCGACTCTCTTGTGCTTCGCTCATCTGTGCAGTTGCCATGGCAACCTCCCTTGCAATTTTCATGATTCGGGCTAGACAGCCTTCCAGGCACTACTTGCATACTCATCAAGGCAGGCAGACGACAGGCACAGGTAGGGTAAATATCACGGGGCATTGTCAGCACGGCGATGCTGCATCCTTCAAGAACACTTTTCTTTGTCCTAACGCAGAGAAAATGAATACACTGATCAACGTCGTGTACATCAAGACAAGTGTGTATATTCCTCCCATGAACAGGATGAATGCATGTACACAAGCTGCCACTGCAATTGTGCATAGATTATGACTGTGACATCGCCATATTCTGCAAAGCACTGACTTTGAATCAATCCTAGTTACACACAGGAAACTATGACAGGTCTATGATTTTTACTGATTAAAAAAAAAAGACAATAAATGAAACATTCAGCCAATAATCACTGCCAACATAAAGATGATTTAGTAAGTTCCACAAAATCACCATAACTAGTTATCAGTCATTGTATGCATGCATGGCCAAGTAAACAAGACCGACAAATGATTGTTTGTGGACACTTTGCCAAAACGTTGGCTCAATATTTGGCAGTGATTGGCGACAGAATGCCACATACTGTATTCTGTACATTTAATAACCAATATTTGTCAGACATTCAGCAGCACATTTCATCACTGTTGAACTCCAGCTGGGTTAAAGTATTTCAACAGGCAGTCAGTGACTGATTCACACTGATAGAAATGTCCCATCACATGCCCTGCTACTCAACCAGGAGACATCATGGCTACCACCAAGAATAAGGAGTCCAAAAGTACTGGAACAAACATTCTTTAGTACCAATAGCAGAAAATTAGAACAGAATTTCTTTGGACCATGGACACGCCACGGTTTTGATATCAAATAAAAAGCACAACGGCAACAAATATTTACACACAACTACTGTATACTCCGAATATTTTGCGAGGTTTTTATTTTCACAAATTTTGCAAGTCAGGTGCTATTCACGAAATTAAAGACATGCGAAAATATTGACTCTGATCCTGATGTGAATGTGATGTACACGTTTACAATTCTCCGTTCAGTACAGGACTCCATGATCGCGAATTTAACCACTCACGAAATCGTTGGGAATTCCCGATTCGCAAAAATTTAGACTCGCGAAATATATGGCATTACATGTATAGTACTTGTCAGGCACAGTGAAAAAAACAGTGTTCAAAACTATGACTGCATAAAATCTTTCTAGCACCCTGTGATAACCAACTACCCACAGGCGGTTGGGTCATACACTGGTGACTACATTGTATACCTGTCACAGCTGGTAGCACTATGGGTGATAGTAATAAGAGATTAATGTTAAAAATAGTGATGAGTTTAGGATGAAAACTCATCCTTCACAAAAGTGTGATTCCTGATGAATACTATGACTAGATTTATTCACTGCATGGAAGTTTGTTCCTTTGTTACTATGTACTCATCAAATTTTCAAATACCAATTCAATATCTTTGTGGGGGGAGGGAATAGATGTTTTCTAAAAAACAATGCTATCTACACACAGTCAGCACCAATATGATTTTTACATGTACAGTGTACCTAGCCTTCATTAATAAGACAGTTCCTGTTTTTTTAATTATATAATGAAGCAGAAATCACTATCTCTATTTTTTTTTTTTTTTTGGTATCGTTGCACTATTTACATTATCATGTTTGTATACTGTGGAGTGCATATGGAGTTACATCTTTTCACAGTTAGTTGATTCTGGTGAGCGTTAACGCAAGCACCCACACATGGTTTTGAGGTAGTACCAATTTCCTCCAGAAGTTCATGTAAACATGATTTAATTACAGCTGTATGCACTGAGTAAATACTCGAGTGTTGACACAATCATACCAGCACTCTTGCACAGGGCTTGTGCAAAATAACCAATGCCCATTCGATGAAACAATGAAACTACGATTAGTACTCATTCCAGATACTTCTTATGAGAGTTTGCAGCAAACTAACAGCATTGGTGAGAGCTGTACAGTTGTGCTTGTGGGCATGGAAAAAAAAATGAAAGCACACGCTAAATAATTTACTACTTCTTATGAATTAATAGGAATAAAAGATCAATAAGATTTGCTATAACTCTGCTGAAGTACATCACAGAACCATATGTGTGCATCTAATATACACTGTATATAATATGCATAAATGCATGTATGCATAATGTATTATAAACACATAATTTCTGTTGCCTTGACAGCAATTTTGAGGCAACTACCAAACCACAATGCACATTAACGATGCAAGAGATTTATGCTGAATGGTGCGTGACCGCAGTGCAAACAGGCCCCTAATCAATAGTACACTGGTTCTGTTGGTGCAGTGTCGTAGCAGGTGCAGAGCACCCGTCTTGCTCTAGTCTCGGGAGATTTTTAATCAATAGGGTGCAATGTTTTAAACGTGCCAAGAATAGAATCCAGTCAACGACACGGTGTCCCCTGGGAAAATTAAATCTAGTGCAGCCTGTTTTTTAGTGAAAATATTGGTAAACCAAGCTTTTTTGGACTCCTATCCATTAAAACTTTTGATGCCAAGGGCATGAAAATCTCATTTATGAGTCTGCAATTGACTCACTGCTTGTTTGAGACAGGTGGATAGAGTGTACAGCCCAGGGGTCATAGGGTAAAAGGAGGGAGGTGCTCATTTCTGACACTCTTTAGATGAATTCTTGCCTAATGTTTATCTTAGTTGGCAACATGCCAGGTAAAATGTGCACGTTTTGAATTTGTGAATTTGTGAAATTCACATAGTTAACATGATCTACACCATATGTTTCTATAACAGCCTGTCAAAAGCACACCTTAATACAATGCGCTCAGATTAAGACCATGAAAAGAAACAGTGGTAAGGTTTCCCATTTGGAGACATGCATTCCACCTTTTACATGAGCATGGCAATAAATTACTGTAGTAAGCAGGTTTATTATAAACACAACCATACTTCCTAGATCTATGTCTTTTCTCATTTCTAAAAGCGCTTAGAGACTTGAATGTAATTTGCGCTCTATAAAAATGGTTTATTATTATTATTATTATATCAATTCAGTTTGACAATGAACTCAATTTCTGTGGAAGTACTGCCTATCATTAATGGATATTGTCATATAAACTATGTCTGAATTTCTGTCATACTGGCTTTTAAACATATTGGCTAGCCTTGAGTGGGATAAAAATACTCTATACAGCACATACACTAAATATAAAATATAATTTGGTAAAATCTTCAGTGGTATGGTTCCTCCTGTATGTGCTGTGTATGCAATAGCCAGTCAATATTTCATTTCTGGTTTGTTTGGTTGGTAGCATCTAATGCTTTTTTTATACTAGCCGTTTACTTGGTTATGCACTCATTTTACTGAGCATTTCTGAGCATCTATGAACAGACTATGGACCTTAATAATTCAAAACCCCTTCAAATACTGTCCAATTACCTATAAACTTAGATTCAAATTCAATGTACACAAATTTTGAAAAAAACAAAGTTGTTCCTGCCAACCAGAAGGCTTACCCTTGGCTTACCAGTCATACAGTACCAATACATACCAAAATGTCATGTCATTGCCATTCATTGTCATGGATACTGGTTCTAAACAACCTCACCTTTATTGTTGCTAACCATGCTTGCACCTGGTTCCAACTCATGCTATAACAAAAGACTGTGACATCATCACTTATTCAATATGTGCAAACTTGGGCCACATTTATAAGATTTTGCATGCCGAGAATCACTGTTTTGAAACACTGATTTGGAACACTGATTTGAAACACGGTTTTGTCAGGAGAGCGTTTATAAGATTTTTCCCCGTGCGTGTTTGAGGCTCTCGCTCAGACTGTGCCATTGCGCAACTCATTCTGCGCAGTTTGTTCCTCAGCAAAAGGTCAAACAGGGTGCGCGCAAGGCATTGTGACGTCATTTAAACAGTGTTTGAGATCGCGGTTGCATTTATAAGATTTTTGAAACACTGTTTCAAATCATGGCGAGCATTTATAAGATTTTTTTTTTTCTTGCTAGAAACACTGTTTGCCCAGAAACAGTGTTTCAAAACACTGTTTCTGGCAAGAAAAAAATCTTATAAACGCACCCTTGGTCTCATTACTGACATACATTAAGCATATACTCATAACAGCTACAAATGTTTAAGTTATGAAAATGCTTTTGTTTGTTTGTTTCTTTGTTTGTTTGTTTGTTTGTTTATTAACAAACCAAGATGCAGTTTATAGATCCCAAAACTGGCACTTTCTCCTATAAATCCCCATCAACACACGTGATTTCAGTTAGAACAGCTATAATCCATCAATGCAGACTATTTGGCGAATGCTGCAGAAGTACACATTCAAACTCTTTTCACTAGTATGATTCCTTACATGTCAATAGTCTTCACAGTTACTGTTTCATAGGCTTGATATTTTCTGGCATTAAAACAAAATGGAGGCAAAGGACTACCGCAAAGGATAAAAGACCATTTTTTGTTTTCCCTATGGCAACATGTGACTAAAAAAATCAATTTTAAAATACATCATGCCTTTTAGCTGGATCAAGTATAAGATTGCCTGTGAAAGAAAAGATCAGGGCTGCCAACCTCTGCAGATCGGGAATCTAGTCATGCAGAGTTTAAAACATATTTTGAAGACAGACATCACATCCCAGTTGGAAAATAGAGAGATTGCCTGTTTCAGACTCATGCAAACATTGGCTAAAAATTATCAGACTTTTCAGATTGATAAAAAGGATATTTCCACTCCACGATGCTGATGCACATCCTCCTGACAGGATTGTCCAGCGTCAGACAGAAAAGCGAGCGCGGGGGCCGCGAGGGCGCCCCGATGTGCGGCTTCTTCTTGCCGTAGGCGTTGCGCTTCATGCTGTTGACGGTGTTGGCAGCCGCTAGCGCCTGCATCCAGGCGTTGCTTAGCGGTTGCTCGGAGAGCGGGACAGTCCTGGTCTGGCCCGGGGTAGGTGCCCCTAGGCCAGTGGTGGTGGTGGTGGTGGTGGCACTGGACGGGGCCGTGCCAGAGGTCGCAAGAGGTCGTGACCCTGGCGCCGCCTGGGACGCAGGAACGGTCCCGCTGACGTAGGTACCGCTACTGCCGGTCCCGGCCGGTGCAGCATTATTGTATGGACCTGGAGAGAACAAGACAAAAGAAGTCATTGATTATGGCTCTCATGACTAACATCAATATTGTCTTTCCTAATCATACAGGATCATGTTTTCAATACAGCTTGGTCCAAAGGTACATGTTGAGTATGACAAACTTCTGCACAGTCAAAATGAGAATACCACAAACAAATACACAATAATTACCATGAAAATATATTTCAGAGTTAATGAAAATGAAAGAATTGATAATGGATGAATAAATTGGTGATCTATGTTACTGTTGGTTTATTTTATCATTTAACTCAATTTAACACTGAAGGATTCACTATACTATTCTAATACAGGGAATTAGTCTGGTGCGAAAGGACCTATATTTTCCATGTATTTTCACGAAGACTTGCCATGTTTGTTAAGTGTATGATTTCACAACCTAAATTAAACTTTACATATCACGCTTACATACATCTCCAATGATTCAAAGGTAAGAATAAAGATTATGGTTATGCTACTACGCATTTAATCAAAAATTCACTATTTACTTTTTATGCCATTTTTTTTTTAATTAAAATCTTCTGATGGTGGTATTTTGCTCTTGAGAGTTTTGGTGATAGCAGTTTTTAAAAAAAAATCCACAAAGAGCAATGGCTATACCCCTTAGATGTGCTTACACATTATCATGCCAGCAAATAATCTTTATAATTATTTCTATGTGTATTGTTCTTTTAAAATGCATAACATGTTTCAGTACATGCACAAATTACCAAAAACCACCAGATCCACAACTTGTATTATAGAGCACATACAAACATATGTACATTTTATGTACATGTACATGTATGCACCTTCATACACATGCAAACATATACATGTACACACTTTCAAGTTAATCCCAACAGACAAGACAGAATCTAACCATGGGCACAGTAATTACCACCATTACACATAATGGCACACTCACTAATGATGCGATATATGGACTTTTGTTATACGAATTGCCAGGGTGCAAAAAGCCTTCTATGTTCATGTCCATTAACTATCAAAGGACATACTTTAGGACGCACAGCAAAATGCTGCAGGCACTACAAATGTTTACTGCAAGGGCAAAAAAAAAAGTTAGAAAGAATATGCGCAATGATAGTATGTATGTGACATTTTGATGCACTGCCTGAGAAGTTGAAGCGAGTCTTTGATAATGTGAAGGAGGAAGGGGATCTGCGTCTTTGATGAATGTGATCTAAATGGAAATGAATGTGGGAAGGGATGACACTTATGGAAGCGCCTGTCGTGTTTGCTCCTCTCGAGTGCGTTCAAGCCACTCGAGATTTATGCAAATCATGAAAATCAATATCGTCGGCTCGCGCATCTTCCTAGGCTGCAACAGGCAAAAGCCGCCTCACACCGCACTAAACAGACGTGGATGACATCACCTTATTAGATTATCTACAATTATGGGGGGAAGATACAAAAAGACGTTTACTGCAGAGTTCATGGCTATGTGGACAGGCTTAAGAGGGGTCCCTGAATTTGCATTTCATATCCATTGCACTACATTCATAGTGGTAGCTCAAATCAGTTTCATTCAGGTTTACACACGTCAGAGTAATATATTTTCATTAGAGATATTTTAGAACCTAGAATATTAATTCAAGCAATGCTCAAGAAGATTTCATGAAATTCTATACAAGTTTTTTTTTTTTTTTTTTTTTTTTACTAAATATACATCATGACATCTTCAGTAAAAGCTTTTTATTTGGTCTTCTGAAATATGATACCTGCAAAGATTTTAATTGCTGTATTTTCATATTGTGAATAAAAGTGTTCCTTTCAAAGTATATATGCATCTGTGCTTATGAAAAGAGTTAATCTATCAGTCTCCATAAGCAATTACATAGCTATTACATATTCATTGTTTGCTCATGAATGGAATCACTGTACACTGAAAGAAAGACAAACAATTGTTACCACCACACTCCCTCAAACTCAGTCTTGCCAAAAAAAAAAAAAAAATCATTCAAATCATGTTCTCATTCGATATATTCATTTACAATGACATCATATTTTATACACATTAAAAGCATTCAAGGTACCAGGAAGTTCATGAATGGCATGGAGGGTAGTTCTTTTTTTTTTTTGAGTGTTTACAAAACAAGAGCAGTGTGAATGAAAAAAAAAAATAGAGCAATATATCGATGCAAAGTTTCTTAGGCACGACAGCATCACAAATCCTCTACACAGTAAGCATTTGAATGTCAATAAGCATCATAACAAAAAAAGATAAATCTCTCGGGCCATACGACTGAATTCTCTTGCGGAGAAACAGTCACCACATGCTTGACATTTCTGCAGTCGTAACTAATTATCTGTGGTATTTCACTAAATATTTATTGACTTCTTTCTTCTTGTTTTACCACTTTTTTTCTCTTTTGAGGCACACTTTCTCTTTGACGTAATTCAGCCTGTAAATGTAACAACGTAATCACAAAGTGTGATCACAATTTAGAGGGGTGCTCTTGTCACTGCATTACATGGAGAGTTTAGATGCAAATATCAATTTTTATCAACTTGAGATATTTGAGATAGGAGCTCCTTAAAAACAAAGAAAATAATTGAAACATATGTGTGATAATTTTGATATCTTCACAGATATTATCATGTAATGGGTACAGTATCACTGAAATTATTCAATTTCTCTTTGCTTGATGATGACTTTACTCAACTAAGAGAAAAACTTTGAAAATGGTGTTTATCTGTTCTTGTAGCCTGTGTAGCAGGTGATTGTAAGTTTTGTATTCAGGGGATTTTCCCAGACAACTTCTAGCCTGTGGACCACCTGAAAATTACGCTGCTGGATGAAAATGGCTGCCATTTTTCTCAAAATGGCCGCCGTATGTAACTAACGTTGATTTTCACGAATATTACCTTTACTCACCATGTGTACCAAATTAAAGATAATTAAATTTCCTACAAGAAGATACCACATTTGAGTGGTTTGAAGGCTATTTGTAGAATGATTTTGGGCCAAAAAAAAAACACATTTTTTATCCAAATTTTTCACATTATGTAAATTTTGCTAAAATACATTTTTTTCATATTTCAAAAACCATAGCAACTAGACTAGATTAGATTAGACTTGACTCCCCGACTTCAGTCACCCACAGGATAAGGGTAAGTGTTCAGTGATGACTGGGAGCTTAATTCAGGAATATGGTATCTGCCATGACTTTTTATTCTCCTCACTTACAATTTCATGGCATGATAACAATACTCAAATAAACTGGAAGCATCACCTATAAAGAATAAGAAAAATTCAATGTTCATGCACAACACTAAATAGTTTTCATTCCTGTTCCATCCCATGTCGCCAGACCATGTTGCCAGACATTACTTCTGCAAATAAATATTCCAGTATCTCTCACCTCAGCTTAAATGACACAATGCCAATGGTGACATTAAACACAATATTCATGAATTGTAAATGCCTGAGCGGATATCGGGAGGGGGAAGCAATACAACATTCTCTTCCTGATTTATAATGCCATGCCATTAGGGACAATCTGTTAGACCACATGGCTACATAGCTGACAGTTTGAAAGGTTATTGATCAAAAGGGATCATTTTTCCAATCAAGACAGTTCGGTCATTGGTGGCACCAATGTAGCCTGCACATACATACAAATGTAGACTCTTTTCTCGCTGTTTTTTGTTCTGACTGGGTTATGATGGCTGGTGATCGATGACACTGAAACACAGTGCATTTACTGGGTCACCTGACTCACAGACACATATGATGCACAGAATGTTCACATATTACTTTTGTCACGTACAGTGTCATTTCATATTAAACCATATTTCTGCAACAAACACAATTCCATGGCAATCACAACCCTCAGAGCAGGTTTAATAGAGTTGCTTGTCGTCACACTATCTGATGAGAAATATAGGATCCCCACATTTCTCTTGTCCAATATGTATGAACTAGTCTCTCATTTCCACAGACAATAGGTATACATTTTTCTTTAATTCTGTGCAAAAAAAAAAAAAAAAAAACTACAAACAAACAAAAAGTAAAGAAAAAATTGTTCTAACATGTATATAACACAATACATTGTTTTGGTAAAAATATGCTTCATGTTACAATATGCTGTGTTGGAAATGAGACTTATCTGATCCAAATGGAAATGAACTTACTCTCAATGAATCACACGTTTCTGGCCAAGGAAAATCTTTGACCATTTGTAAATTGGAATTGTGAGTAATACTGTCGATGTTGAGCTTTAGTGATGACTTTATTTAGTCAAACTACCTGTACACAGTATAATGACAGTGACCCATGCTCATATAGTAATTTGTGACATTCAATGCTTTGGATTCAATCAAATGAAAAAGCTTTTACCTCTTCTGTGCTGAGCATATGGAAATAGAGTGATACTTGTACGTGCCCTCTTTCAAAAGTGAGGATACACACAAGTTAACTCTTCTGGCTAAACTGTGAAACTCATTGATGCCAACCTATACTTTACCATCTAACTTAGATGTGCCCATGCGATACTGTGATAAGTGTGCTAAATATAGACACTTGTTGAAGTCTGCATGTGTCACCTCAGCATTCATAAAATTCAGTCAGTATAAATAATTGTTTTTATTCTATTGTAATGAGCAGACTACACTGTATGCACACATTTCATGAGCCCAATCTTTATTGGAAGCCTGCCCCCCTCCCCTTCTCTCTCTCTCTCTCTCTCTCATATATTCATAACACTGATGTGAAAAAGGAAAGAAATCCTAGCTATGGAGGATTAAGTGATATGCTAGATTCCCTGGCTACCTTGTTATTCCACACTGAAAGACTGGCTCATGTCAATAGCCAGAGCCTCTGGGAACAATACAGTTGACACACAGTTCTTTCAAATTATATTTTAAAGTACCTTGACCCATTCATCATGGTGAAAGGGGGCACTTGGCCTATAGATACTGAATAATTATCAATACTATCATCATCATCATCAATTTCACTAAGAAAACACAAGACTAGTAGTTATATGTAGGATTTTTTTTTTCCAAAAATATATATTTTTTTTTCTATCTGGATGGCCATATTTTGGTAAAATATTACAACAGAACCAGACAGACTATAACTTATTTAATCCACTGTGACCTGAATGACCTTCAACAGGGCATCATTTCAATCACAGCAACAACAAAAATACATTTGAATATTTTTAAACCAATGAATCTTGGCACAAAGAAACAGCTGGTGGTCATATTAAACCATGGAGGCCTACTCATATCCATGTGCATTTAGTTCCAAAAGATGGATAGGCATCATATCCTTGGTTTCAGAAGCTGTTTAAAAATTCCAACAAAGGAAACACTTCTTGATGCAAGAAATGATAAACCTCAATGTAAAGTCAATCCCCACATACCAGTATTCTGGGAACAAGGTATTTTTGTTATCTAACCTTCAGTTATATGCACACAACCACACACACACACACACACACACACACACACACACATACAACCATGGGGTACACCTTAATCATTTCTTATCATTGTTCTGTGTAGACCTACTGTAAAAGTTGGGTTTTGCACTCCACAAGCTTGGTGGAATAAAGCCACCCATTGTTCTCTAGACTCAACCATTTAGCCTACTGGGTACACACACACACACACACAAAAACACATACACACATCCACAGTATCATATTTTTCTCATAGTAATATGATAGTACTAACATAGTTACAAGGCTAGCATGGATATTAAATTTCATATAGGGCCTAACACCTAAATAGATCCTTGTCATTTGAATGGCTGTTTGATATCTGATCACTTATCCCATTTTACTATCAGTATTACATCATTCATGCAATTGTGGCTCCATGAGTACCGAGTGATTTTTGATTAATGCGATTTGTCCTATTTCATAAAATATCTCATGACAAGGATCTATATAATAATTCTAGGTGTAATATATAAAACAAATAATTCTTTTTTTTTCTTTTGTGCAATGGACAGAATATTTTATTTGGTAAAAGATGAAAGTATTGATCCATTCAACAAGGTTGTGCCTCATTGAATGGATCATTTCATCTTCACTTCATTAAATATTCTGTCCATTGCACTCATAAACATTCATTATTTGTAATACCGATTTTCAGACAGTTGAGGAACTTGAATGAATGAAAATGACTACAGCAACAAAGAAGACAACCATGTGGAAGAAACATATAGGACAAACCTAAGCTATCTTCAGTAGATGTTGATATATATCTACTATCAAGTAGGGCCTAGAATTTCTAACTTACATCTCTTTTATCCTTTCCAATCTTTGAAATGTTAATAAGGAGAGTGAGTAGAAAATCTAGCACTCGTATAGAAACTCTACTGTTACACACCTAACGTTAGAATGATAATTTGCTCTGATCCAAAACAGTTCGCGCTTGCTTTGCTAGCACCAACACTTTAGTAGTAACAGCAGTTTCTTCCTAGGCCTACTTTGTTTTAACTGTCAATTTGTTTTTCGCGTTCATCATTCTCACTCTACCTGAACATCTTTTTGACCTATTTTCCAAGAAATCAAGTCGCCATGAAATTATCCCTGGGCTTTTAGTCTGCTTGTGAGTTTTTGTGTTTTTTTTTTCCATTTATGCAATTTCCAATACTTTAATAACGGAAATGACGGTAGAAAACAATTACTTGTATTGAAGCTAACTTCTATGGGCGCACTTCACGCTGTGCTCCGTTCGCTTTACGTAGAGCACAGCCTGGAAAGCGTATTGTGGCGAGTGAGTGGTATGTACTGTACTGATTTGTATGAAACGTGAGAATGAAATTTAGCCATGGAGCGGCGAAGGCAAATAAGGACTGAAAATATTTACCCGGTCTTGGACGCTGCATAATTACGTTTTCCTAAGACAATCTCTCGACGACTACTACAAGAGTCTTGAATATATCCAAATATCACCACATAATGATCTCACGAATGTACAGTGGAGCATGATTTATCCAACACGATCAGCTACGTTGACTCTTCCAAATTACACTGAGCTCGCGATTATCACACACGGAAGCCTCGGGCCTCGCGAGGATCCGATCGAGGAAGCGGAATGCAACTGGTCGAATACGGAGAAGCGCCGGGCTAGCTAGCTAGCCAAACTACGTGCGTTGACGCCCGGCAAAATTAGTTACTCGTACTTGACTCGGTCGCATGCACAATCACGTACGTGTAGTTGGAACGCGTTCGTGAGGTGGAAAATTTCACGCACACAAGCGAGTCTCGCAACTGATTGCTATTAGTTTCATTTCTTATCCCCGCTCTCTTGGTGGATTCGTTCAATATGAGATAGGTAATCAACTTTTGACTTTCTACTTGAACAATTACTAAACTTCCAACTTAGTTCAATCAAGTCACGTTTATTCACTTCTGACTAATAAGTTATTTCCCTGTTCTCAAAGCTTCAAACATACAAATTACTGCTAGCAGGATTTTGTAGTGTTGTTTTTTTTCAAGGGCGAAGATTTTGAATCCTGACTCCTAAATAATTGAAATGGACGTGTCATTTTCTTTGCGTTGATACCACCACTTCGTGTACAGCGTGAAACCGGGAACCATGGAGCTTCAATGGTTACTGAGTACTCATTATGAAATACATTTCTACAGGAGGCCTACCTCCTTTCATATCGAAGAGATATCCATCGGCTACATAGTAACAATAACATTACCGGTATTTGTTATTGTCTCGGAGGAGTGGGGAATATAGTGATTAAATGATTCTGAAGAAATTAAGTTGAAGATTGGTATCATTTCCTCTCTCTCCCTCTCCCCTCCCTCCCCTCCCCTAATGATGTGTCATATCACACGTAACGATTATTGTCGAAAGTTTGTCTCCTCTCGATATTCCTGGAGTTTTCTACATACTCTAAACGTAGATAGACATATGAATAAATAAGTAGGTAGATAGATAGATAAATTTTATTTATTTTTATCAAGTCATAAAATTATCAATGTTTTGTGGTTTTAGTAGACGAGAAATTAAGTTTTCATCTGTGAAACTTTTTCCAACTAACACAGCATTCAGATGGTCTAGTTTAACACACAGTCTAGACTATTTAGCATAACGTCGATCGTCATAATTCTGCTAGTGTCCCATTCAGGGGTAGATCAAACTCTAATTTCATTTTAATACAAATGAGCAAAAGTATTTTGTGAGTTAGTCTAGTTAAGTAACGGGTGACCTCCATATATTATCTGTACCAGCAGGTGACCTTCATAAATTCTTTGTAGGCCTAGAATGTTACAACGTGCATATTCTGTCTCCCGACAACCGACTATGAACCATAATATTGAGTAGTCGTATCATATAAGCCGCGGAACATATCGAGGTGTGTACATCTTGTATTGCAGTTTTTACCTCTGTCTGAGAACTACCTCGTGATATCCATTGGGATTCGTTATGATACAAAAACCCCCAACCCCCAATTCCTGGGGAGAACCTACAATGGGCACTTAATCACGACTTTGCATTTCGTTTCCTTTGTCATTACCCAACTCGGACTGGTTTCTACTAGTTGCGAGTACTTGCGAGAGAAGAATGATGATTAGACGACTGTGCACAACTTGCAGTTCGCGCGGCAGCCTCGCTCAAATCTTACTACAGATGGCGCTCTTCTACTTGCATGCTTCCATTGCATTGGGTCCACTACAAATTGTACCACGAATGTAATACTAGTACACGTGAAATTTTGACAATGAAATTTTTATGATTTGTACCGTTCGTATGTTCAGGCGCGGTGGAGCACCCCAATTATCTCGCAGAAATCCATCGGCAGCCGAGCCTCATTTGCATAAAGTAAACAACATGTACTCGCGTAGTTGAGAAAAAGTAAACAACTTCTCAAGCTAATAACAATTTAAGGAAACCTATTTTCGGATTAAAATTGAGTTAGTTTGAATTTGAAAACATGTCCGAATATGCACATATAACATATTAATGGATTTGACAATGATAAAATGTGAAATTTTAGCGAAAACCTGGTGAGCAAAATTACCAAAAATATGCCTCGAAAATCATCCTAGAATTCACGAAGTGTGATTGCGGAACCAAAGCGCCATTCGAACAAAGTACACTGAAATTTATTTATCTGCTTGCATTTTAAATTTCACACCGTAATATTCCCGGCCATGGTTGTGTCGGAAAAAAACAGAAGGTGATGTCAAAAATGACACGAACACAAAGCGTACAGGTCGGTCCCATGTATATATAATCGCGTCACTGTCTGAGCGTTGCATGTCACAGCACACACAACGCATTGCTGCATGCAGCGTGCGCGGCAGCAGCTCAGCAGTCACCGCCGTGCGACACTCAGCAAAATTGACTGCGTCACATGCAAACCAACAATACAATGAGCACGAAATCCTGAATCTCACGTACCACGCATGCCCAATATTACGGGAAAAGAAATGACGTCATTTTCAATTGTTTCGCTGACTACAATTTTCTATTCCAAACCCTGTAGAAACAAGTTGATTTCTCAAAAAGTACAGGTGGAACCAAGCGAAAACTGTCACCATATATGGATTGAGGCCTGATGAACTTATGTTGCCAATTTCGGACACATTGGAGCCCGGCCATAGTCCAGTCGGAAAAAAAAAACCAGAGAGCTTGTTTTGCGAGAGGTGATTTTCAAAACGCTTTAATATCTCAAGTTCTAGTGCAGCAAATTTCATAATATTTTCATCAAAAGGAAGGTTTTTAAAAACTTAGATAGTGTGGGAAGTTTGAGTTTACTAGCGGCACGCATAGCGGCACAAGGAGAAGGTAAAGATTTGACTTTTTCATGCACACAGTTTCGGGCAGCCGTGGATGCCCGTTGGAAACTCAAATAGAACGGGGCGATAATGAGATGCAAATTGGGGTGCTCCACCGCGCCTGTGTTTATTCGAGGGACAGCAAATGTGCTCTTACTGGCCGTATACCCTACTAGCCTGCTGGTCTTGTATTTAATTTTGATCCATGCAGTAACAGTATCAACCTTACTAACATGTATTAGAATGTGCATTGCACAAGGAAATAGTGTTTTTGTGATAATAATAATTTAAAAAAATCACACACAATAATCTATGGGGGGGGGGGGGAATGCACTCAGCTGATGGTTAAGTCTGAACATTGGCATCATACTGGTCAGGTCATACAATGCTTGAATTCAGATAGATTAATAGAACACTTAATTATTATTTTCTTATTGATTTGACACATTTGTGATTAAACTAGTTAGAAAAAGTAACAAAAAAAAGGAATATTTTTTCATCACTATATATCTAACTTCAAGAATATTTCTTGTTCAGTGACAAGTGCATTATCACTGGAAATATTTTGTTTGCAGTTGCATCATCCATTCAAAAGTTATTGGAGTTGAAAAGGAAAAGTATGGGGTTGAAGTGAAAAGTGGCCTTCAAGATATACCTGCTCAAGCTATTCTGCAAAAGGTGTCCTAGAAAAGCTTCTTTTATGAAAAAAGTCCCATATCTGATACTTATGATCCCAAACTTTACAATAATGTGGAAGAATTGTAATGCTCTTTCAGAAAATATGAAAAAGTCAAGATTGACTTGGTTGACCAGTTTCACTTATCTTTAATCCTTATAAAAAATCAGGGCGTGCAACTTTTTGTAGGTTTTACGGATGCGTGGTCACATATGGAAAACCATAAGCTAAAGAAGTTAGGAGGAGGAGGAGAATGAAGAAGAAGAAGAAGAAGAAGAAGAAGAAGAAGAAGAAGGACGACGACAATGACCAAACAACAGACAGGATCACGGAATAGTTGGAAGGGAAACAGATCTATAAGAACAAGCACAGAAAAAGATGATCGTTTCCTTCAGAGTTAAAACTTTGCTCTCCTAAATTAATAAAGACAGCAGAAAGTACAGAAGAATTATTTTGATGTTATTATCATAATTGTAATTGTCATGATGATGATTATGATGACCATTATTTTTAGGCCTATATTTTCATTATTACAATGATCACCATAATCTTCATTATCATCACGTCATCATCATCACTTGAAGAGTTTGTTCGCAAAAACCGATAAGTCCATATTTGCCAAATGGAGATATTTGCGATTAAAGGTCAAGAAAAATAAAAAGAATGATAAGAAAATTTGTGCTTCTTTTGACTATAACTTCAAAAATGGAGCTTTATATGTAGTGACCAATATATCATTTAAAAGGTATCATTTTGTATTTTATGACAGAGACCGTACTTCAAAATCTTCAAAAATGGACTTATCGGTTTTTGCGAACAAACTCTTCACTTACATCATTATCATTATGTTGTTTTTATATAGATGTTTGTTATTATCCTGTGTATATTGATAAAAGAATGGACTCTGGAGGGATAGTGCTTTGGAACAGATAAGACCATCCAGAATTAAAAAAAAAAAATCAAAACTAATGTGAAAAACAAAAATACAAATAATGAAACGAATGAATGAATGAGTCAATAAATGAACATTTGAAATGAATAAAAAATAAGTAAATACCAACTCTCCTGACCGACGGAATAGATAATTCTCATTGATGGACAAGACCCAGTACAAGTACAATTTATTATTGGGAAGCTAAAACTTCACAAAATCTCTACCCAACGTAGGCCTATTAGCCGAAGACATGGTTTGGACAGTAATCACTAATGGTGATCATCAAAACATTGTATCAGATTCTGATCAACATTCGAACATCTCTAGCCTATGTTGTCAATTGTCCATGTCACCACGAGAGCAACACAATACGGAGAAAAATCTCTTCAAAGAATAACAAGAGTTAGGATCTCAAAAATAACATTAGGAGACAGACTGACAATGCCAACGCAAGTCAGATGTTTTTCCGACAATCGGAGCGCCCAGTGACAATTTCTGTATGCCGCCATCAACGGCAATTGTGCGCACATGCACGGACAGCAGAAAAGATGGCGACAAACGTTGACAAGGCCGAGGCGCAGATGAACCTCACAGCGCTGCAGCAGTTCGATCCATACATAAGCGACATTTTGCTGAAAGCAAGTCAAGTTGCTCTCTACCTGTTTGATCACTCTGCAAACAAATGGGTTAGTATGACAATGATTAGACAATGTTTACGCTATCTTACCGAAACGGCGGGACGTCTTTGTATAACAGTCCCATATACTATATCTCATGTAAGTGGGTGTGAGATCAGAGAATAGTGGCCAGTGACACTGATTGTAGCTGCTACTGATTGCATTGTCACACGGAAGATGCGCTTTCGAAGCATCCAGAACCCTGAGTACGTAAGTGCATGCATGCAAGCGGACAGTATGGTACATAAAACATATAGTTGAGTACAGAGATACTGCAAGAGCTCCATAATGTGCCCCCTGCTAAAACTGACAGTGAGCTGAGCTGAGGGGGGTGAGACATGTCCCCAATTCCCACCACTTGCCAAATGTGTGTGTGTAAATTAGGCGCCCTAAATTAAATTAAAATACAATTGTATCTACATCCGTGTGTAACAAGTGTAGGGTAGTGTAGAGTGGTACTGGCAAGATTAGTGGGATACATCAGGATATCTTTCCCTGTAGATTTTGGCATTGTATAGGCCTACCACAGCATTTTTCTGCTTCATCATCATACTGGGCCGGGTATTGTGGGTTAAGCGAGTGAAGAGCAGCAAATGCAGTGCAGCTGCATAAGTGCATGTTTAGGACATCCACACTGCAAAAATAAATGGTTCCTCTTCTTCTTCTTCCTGATTAGTACAGTCCACTTTTGGTGTATTGTCGTACTGTTGACAGGCTAACTATACACAGCCCTGTCTCTGTACACAAGTGTAAGTCGCGACAGGGCTGTACGGTGTGGACACTAGTAATCTCAGGATTCTGGGACGCCGACTCCATTTTGAATTTACTGCACCATATTTGTTACGCAGACTACATATGGTGAAAACTTGATCTATTTAGCTACCGTCTTTGGCAATCAATATTGAGATAACTATTTCACAACCTACCAAAAATGACACTTTCTTTAAAGGTACTAGCCCACATTTGCAAACCCACGAAAATCAAAACTGCATAAAACAGGTCCAATATGACTTCAAGTACAAGTTATAACAGTAACATACCTCACCTGTCGCTCTTTGTCTATGCCATTCGATAAAAGAGAGAAAATCATCGTTTTAAAATCAATTTTCAAACGGGGTCAACCGACCCAAAATCGAATTACGAGCGCGGGCTATAGCTACGTACATTGTACATGTAACACATACATGGACCGGAGCTAGCGAGCGTTATACGCATGCATACGGATTACGGTGCATTTTCATTTATTTTTATGAAAGTAATGGACTAATTGGAACAAAATTTTGCACAGGTGTTACTGCAATCATACCCAAACTCCATGCTAACTATGAGACCAATTGCTGCAGGTTTACAAATGTGGGCTAATACCTTTAATCCTGTACATCGCAGAAATCGTAAAAAGGCAGACATGATTTGAAATGTCAGCGGCACTGCGAATGGTGGGCAAAGGGGGCGCTGTCGACCGTGCGGGCGGTACAAACTCTGCAGCGCGTGCACGAAAGAGATCGACAAGGGGTGTTGACCCCATCAGCGCACAGCCGCGCTTGCTACGAAGCACTTCCGGTCACACATGCGCAGTTTGCATCACTCAAAGCTGAGGAAGATTTATTTTGAGTAGCCCAGCAATGATCAGCATTCCGGTTAAAATTTGACTTTTTTGCTCAGTGTATGTTGCATGAGGACTCACTATGGATTGATATACCATGCTCATAGTCCAAGCCTTTCAATTCACGTGAGTGATTCGTAAAATTTGTGATAAGAATGTCGAAATTTTCAACAGTTTTGTTGTTGTGTGGCCGTGTTTGAGGGGTTTGTAGATATGTGTATGGGGTTTAGTAGATATTTGTATCACACACCGTGCTAGTGCACGGCGTCTGGTCGGGCTAGGTGTGGACGTGTTTATGTACAGTGTAGGTTAAAATGACTGCATTTTCTACAGTGCAGCTGAAAACATCCCATGAGTGTCTTTATCATGTATGATATCTCATAAACTTGATTGAGACAATACATTTGATATGGCAAGATACCAAAGATGTATTTTGTGTGTAAACCATGTAACAAATGTTTACTTTGCAGCCAGTCATTTGAAGTGCTTTAAAACTTTTAAAAGCACACCTCTTCTTGATATTGCTGTCCTTTGTTATGAATGATGCTTTTATTCTCTAGTGCACAGCATAGGAAAGCAATGCTGGATATGACCGAAGAATTTGTATTCTTGATAATTTGTATACTGGCTTGCCTCTATGATGGACTGTAGACACTTGTGTAGGCACAGCACGAAATGATTTAGAACTAAAATGTGATCTTCTGTGCATTCTATAACCACTGTAAAAAAATCCATGATGAATTCTTAAAGTTTTCAAATTATAATAAGGGTTGATTGGTACCGAATCTCATCTAGATAGTTGATGAATGTTTCTGTCTTATACATGAAGTCCGCAATTTATCATGGATCAAACGTAAACAGAAAAACTGACCAGAATGAATATCATTTATAAGTGGAAAATTGAGCAAAGAAAATGGGATTCCATCGGGATTCGAACCCGAGAGCTTCGGATGCTAGCCCGGTGCTCTACCAACTGAGCTATAGAAAGCCCTAGTTCAGTGTTCGTCACAGAAACCCTAAATTCTCAATGCTCGAATGGTCAGAAGCTACAGCAGTGTGTTTGTGTGTGACACTCACGTACACAATTGAACCTGGCATAAACCCGAAGGATAATTCAACTTGGGGATAAATGCGAGTGATCACCGAAGTGATGCAGCTTTTTGAGCATGTAACAAATGTAAACAGAAAAACGTAAACAGAAAAACGTAAGCATTTATCATGGATATTACTTGTAGGCCTGCTGACTGCCACAACAATGCCTTTCATGAAATATCAAAATTTTATCACATTGACTGTTTCTTGAGATTGAATGGAATTTGTTAGAAAGAATAGTTTTATGGATGTTGTTTTTTTTTGCTGCTATTCTCCATGAATAATATGTATGCTCTATTGATGTAGATATTATTATGAACACCAAGTGAGAAAGAAGGAATTAGCTTGGGATTTGAACCTGCGTCACCTGCTGCGTACAAGGCAGCAGCAGCAGCTCTAACACCAAGCTAAAGCTAATTCATGGCAGTGACAGGATGATGTTTGATTGTTTCTTATCTCTATTGGCTTTTGGACATGATTGCAATAAGTACCAGTAGTTAATATAAGAATGGTACACCAGCTGCAAACTTGTGTGCATCTCCTTAGTTACAATGACTAGGGGTGGCACATACTGTATCATGTCATGACACATTACATGGGTGTCAAAGTGGCTCCCCCCCCCCCCCATCCTATATCCTACATAAGATGTTCATTTGTGCTGGAAAGGGAACTTAAGTTTTTGTGCAGTAGTTATCTCCTGACATAACTTTAGCTACCCAGCAAACATTTTTTTTTTTTTAACTATTGAGATGGCATTCATGTCTACTTGTCTATTTGATATCGTTACCCATTTTTATGTTTTGTTTTTTGTTTTTTGTTTTTTTTTTTGATTAGCTGTTATGTACTGCTGATGTTCTGATTGCGGTAGTGATTGTGTTTGGTATCAGCAACAATAATAATGTATTCCACTGATGTTACAGGGCAAAGTTGACTCTATTTCTGATTGTTTGAGAGCAAGTGCCCTTCTTGTGTGGAAATTATCTTTTTAATATATTACTGATGATATTTGGTATTTTTGTAAATCTTTATTAATTCGTCAAGATACATATCTATAGTCATTTTTTTTTTTTAATTTGGCACAGATTAGTCAGTTATATGAGGTATGTTTGAAAATTTTGTCAGCTCTCTCGTTAGTTTCTTAAGGTCAGTAGGATTTATATCACATTAGTATTGAATTAGTAACTTTGCACCACAGGAACTAGTCCTGGGAGAATTTTTTTTTTTTTGCCCTTTTTGCATGTCCATGTAGCTATGCACATGTCCCTGATTAGATTTAGAATTAAATCAAATTAATATAAAGGATGTGGTACACTTAAGCAGGCCTGCAGTATTCTCAGTGATCAGTCACTTTGTGTTTTTTGCTCCATGTAGATTGCATGCAATAAATTTGAGCAAATTCTGAATACTGTAAAGCAAAATAGTTTGCGGCATCAAATTTTGGCGAATTGAAGCTGACTGCCCATTTTGTGGGATGGAATTTTTGAGAAATTGCCACTGGCATTCAGTGCACATAGTGTAAACAAGAGCTTTGTGGTTTTTTTTTTTTATTTCATGAATCTTGGCTCTTGCAAAATTCACAAATTTAATATGCATGCGAACATTTCTGGTTTTACAGTATGTTTGCCTGATTGACTTTTTAACAAATTGCTGGCATTATAGGAGGTGTCTCTTTCCTGTTCCTAGAGTAGCTTTTATATGATTTAGACATGAACAATCAGCTGTTCAGAGTACCTCATATGCGCTTATTCTGATTACAAAGTACGTGTGTCCCTCCACTCTTAAAACAGAAGAAATCATTTTGTAATAAATCTGTAGGACAATGAGATTTAAATTAACTCAGAACAGACATTCCGATTCAGCATATAATACCCTTTGAACTAATCCTGCAGACAACTCAATAAATACTGTATTTGATTGGAGTGAAGAAATGATTTATATTTCTGTTACTAGCATGCATTCTTTGTATTTAAGTCTGCACATGCTGAACCTACACAAAACAGTAGAAACACTCAATTGAGCAAGAGCAATATACTTGATCAAAACAGTGAACCCCTTTCCTGTGCATATTGCATGCTGCCCTCTATTGTTGATCATGTGTATAATGGTTTGATGCCAGTCTTTGCATCGTTTGGGTAATCAGTGTGGATCATATGATTTCGCTGAAGCATTGTCAATGCTTCCATCTCCTGTAGAGAAGGAGAGAGAAGGGGGGGGGGGGGATTATGTTTTAAGGTGATATGAAACAAATGACTATGTTTAATTGATATGCTACAGTGTAGGCTTGAGCTCTTAACAAATGGAAAATGTTTATCAGTAAAATTGCTGGTATGACAGAAATGGTCCCTATCGTATAATTTCTTAGGATGTATAGATTACACTACTTTTATGCATGGATCATATTCAAATTTTCAAACTGAAATGCCCCTAAGGAGGAAATCAATAAAATGAATACTGTCAACATGCTATTCTTTATCAAAAGATGTCTTCAAAATTCCATGTGTTGCTGGCCTTGTAGATCTGTGACATTATTTACAGAAAATGTAGAATGAGGTCTAGGGGTGACTAAATATTAAAAAAACAACAATAGAATATACATGTATTTGTTCATTTGTTTGTTTTATGTTTTGTTTTACCCAAGTGAGTGCTATGGAAATCATTCTTGGGAAAAAAGCTTTGAGACATATTAAGTACTTAAGATGACATGGTAAAGGAAAAGCATAGTTGTCTGATACACAGAAAGAGTTGTTGTTGTTTCTTCTGTGTTCTGTTGTTAGGTGAAGGTATTCATGTGTCTTGACGGCATAATGAGTGTGCTGAAGTGAACAGTGATTAGAGCAATTATGCGATGCAAAGTGGAGTGCTGCTGCCATGCGTGAATTTGATAGCCTAAATATTTAGCAGCTCTGGCTGGATATTGCGAGGCAGCGTATAATGCGTACACACACAGACACACACACGCACACGCAATTCGCTCAAAATGGTCTGACACACACACACCACTCAAACACACTCTTTTAGGAACACATGCAATAATGGTGAGCGGGGCCTGAGCGCGACTCAATTTTTCACAGCTTTAATCAGGAAATTGCTTGTGGTGCAACTTCTTTGTTTTCTCTGTTTTTTAGCCATGAGCTTGATTGATCACTGTTGCTGCCTGCCCTAGCCATTTATTGCCTGATTACCATCCAGTGGAGTGTGTCTTCTGAAAATTTAATTTGTCAGGTTATTTTCTTGTTTGGTTTTATTTTTATTATTATTATTATTTTTTTTTTTCTCCAGAAAACACTGGGAATAAATTGATGAGAACTTGAGGAGTGTAGACTACTCTTTAGTTGAGTGTTTTCCATAACGGCATGTATTCAATTAGATTAGTGACTAAACCCAGGAATTCTGTGCATGGATTGTAATACACGTGATGGCCAGAATGGTGCAGAATAGCGCAGCGCAAGCGCAAGGAATATATTCCAGAGCAAAGTGCTGTATACGCATTTGATGCACCTGTGATTACGAGACATTCAAACAATTTGTACAAAATTTTTCTTGAGAGTAGTCTTGATTTGTTTGTTTTTTATTATTATTCTGATTTTTGGTTGGCAAGAGCATGGACAATTCAATCCATTTCTTGAGATTGTAATCCTTAAAGATTGACCTCATTACATACACATCAGTTTCCTCTGAGCAGTACCTTAAAAATAAAACATTTTTCTCTGAAGGGCCCAAAATTCATCTTCTACCACTTAGAATTTGCTTACAATACATCGAAGGGGTTTACCAAGAATCTTACCTGGCTGATGTGATTTGCCAGGATGTTCAGTTGTTTTCAAGTGTCTTTAGATCAGATTGTGCAAAATAATTTAGATAAAGTATGCAACCTTTATTCCTGAAATGCCCTCCCCATTCAGTAGCGGGTAGGTAGAACGGTGCGTGATGATCAATTGTGCCCTCGCAGTAGTTATTTCCCAGCAAGCTGCACGCAATTCATTCTTGTTCGATGGAGTAATGATCAATAGCTACTGCTAATGTGTACTTTGTAATTACAATTTGTAAGTAAAGCATTAATGTAGCAACCATGATTGATGCTTTGAAATTGCAATGCTGTTGGTGTACCTCTTTGGCTATTAAATGCTTTGCAATTTCATCATTACCCAAATGAAATTGTGTTACCACAATGTTATTTTACTCATTTCGTGCATGCATACAAGTATGTTGCCATTGTAGATTAAAAAAAAAAAAAGTAGACAGTTTCTGTCTGCATATGGAAACTTTGTTTTACTGTTATGCCTTCCATACAATCACAGTGTTGGCTTTGAATATATGCCTTATGTATTTCTTCTGAGTGGGAACCTTTGTGCATACAATGAAAATGACATTCCAAGATGTTGGTCTTGGGAGAGTTTAAAAGACAATTGTGTAGTTACTCACAGTTGAACATTAATTTGCATACAGGTGATGTAATTGTCATTGGGCAGATCAATATCCTTTCATAAAATCATAATCACTTAAATTTTTTGTAAGCCCTCACTTTTCCGCCAAGCAGCAAAAACATGCTACCTCTCGAGTTTGCAAAAGTTTTTTTTTTTTTTTTTTTTAACATTGATGGGCAATTTTTACTTATCTGAGTTTATGCAAGAATGTCTATAGATATTGATACATATTTGAAAATGGTATTTTATGTTGATTGCAAGATCGTCTTAATAATTTTGTCACAAGCGTAATGTGTGACATTGATTTAGTGAATATGATTTTTTTTTTCTTTTTAATAAACTTATAAACTCATGTAAAATCCTTGTTGCAAGCACATTTATGACTTTCAAGTCACTGTGCCATCATGAAACTAGGCCAAGAATAATCATTTTCATGGCTAGGTCCCAATGGCTTATGTGTGCAATGCACTTTTCTTCTTTGTGTTTAAAACCAATTCAAGGAGTAACCTGTTAAACAGTTTTGAAAAAAGCAGGGTCAACTGTGATATATGATAAGATATATGGCACTTGATTGCCTGAGAAGAACAGGGCTTTACCTAGATAGGGAATACATACACAGTATCTAATTTTTGTACATGGAAGAAATTCAGTAAGCAGAGCATGCCTGTTGTGAAGAACGTAAAGCTTGGTGGCTGTTTTAAAAAACAATATTTTTCTCATTTTTAGTTTATTTCTTTGTGAATCAGAAATATGACTTTAAAGTGCATTGGTCTATACAATACTCCTCCTTTTTTGTTAGTGAAAAGAGAGTTGAGATTTTTATTTGGAGAAACTGATGAGTATTACCTTGTCCGATATTGAAATATTGAATATTTCGCAATAATGCTGCCACCCCCACCCCCAAATGCTCCCAGCAGAGATCTATAACAGCTACCACGACATACGCTACCAGTATCCATGGGGGAAATCAAGCCAAATTCATGGAATGAATTCACTCTTTCCGTCGGCTCAACCAAAACCATCTTGTATCATGTACACAATAATCCTCAGCCCTGTCTGTCACAGATCTATGGCTCAGACAGTTGCTACTGTAGACAACTCTATCTCCTTGATTACTTTTATTCAAATCCTGGCCCAGGAAAATGTCAACAATAGTATGCTCTATATCATGCCATTGCTCCCAAATAGCTCTTTGTTACATTTTTTGTAGTTGATCTTATTGTTGCTGCTGTTGTTGTTGTTGTTTTTTGTATTATTTGAAAAATGCTTGATGATTTTTTTTTTTTTTCTCTCTCTGTGGGGTCACTGTGCTACTGCGCTCGCGCTAGGTCTTTGTACTAAGCTCCTTATCGGGCAGTAGATTTTTGAGTCGGGAAGATTGGATCGATGAGCGGAGCATGATACTCATTCCCTAGCATTGTCCTCCACGGAGGGTTTCCTGGAATTTGGAATGAATTGGCCCTTAACGGCTTGCAAGGGATGATAGCATTAGATGATGGCATGTTTAGGAGTTCTCATCATTGAAAGCAATGCAAAATGAAACAAAGACAAAACAGACACACACACACACACACATACACACAAGAGTATTAGTGCTTCAGTATTTCTGGCATCATTAGTGATTTAACTTTCATTGCCTTATGGCATGTCTGCAGTCTCCAAATTGATTGGGTGAAGGTCAAGTTTGATATGATTAAGTAAGTGAATTATGCATGGGATATTTTATCAATTTACATACAAATGTGCTTATCTCTAGCTGTAATATGATGGATTTAGAGCCCATTTGTCTAAATCAAGACCGATAATGATTTTTATTTTAAGAATGTTGATCACCATGCCCTTTTGCCAATTATAGTAAGCAAAATGCCATTAGCATCATAATTTGTGAAGCTAAAACTGGAAAAAACTCTATTTTGATTTTCTTTCTTTGTTTTGTTATGTTTTTTTTTTAACTGTTTTAATGACATTTCCCAGTATAATTCCTGGTAATCTTTACTACTGTTTCTTTTTTGGTTTTCATATGATAACACACACAATAAAGGCAATTTAAGATTCTCCATTACTGGGGGTTTATGTTACTGTGTGTTTGAAATATTCTATGTTATTGGATCAGACTTTGAATTTGGCTTTACTGGGATAATGTAATTCCCAGAAGATAGAGTTTGGGCAGAGTGTGAGTTAGGCACCAACCGTATAGTCAAGGATATACATTGTAGCATAAAGATTTCTTTGGAAATGTCTGCCAGTGGGTTGTATACAAATAAAACACAGATGAGAGTGCGTTAGTGGAGATGCAGCACACTTTCGGGTATTTACAAATTGTGAAACATGCGTTGAGGTGAAGCCCAGTATTTTGCCCTACTTTTGGCTTTGAACGTGAATTCTAAATTTTGGAAAACTATCGTTACTATTTTCTCTGCACATTCTGAACTGGTATGAGCATATGCAATTCCTTAGCACAAATTCAAGAACTCGCAATTACGTTTTTGAGCCACACTGCAATTAAAATTAATCACCCAAAAATATTGATGTTTACAGTTTCTCTTTAACTTCTAAGAGACTGTGAAAGCCAAGAATGAAAGAGATATTTGAGTCTTCATATTTAATGAGTGGCAGAAAAGAATGAGATTAAGAGAAAAGAAAATGTTTCTGCACAGTGAGACACGTAAAAAGGTACATTTTCTAGTCGTTGGTAGTGATAGGGGGAATTTAAACTGGCTGCAACGAGTGAACCTGAGCAGTGGTAAGAGGAGTGTGCCGCATCTCAGGCAATACTGATAACAGCAAAACCGACAGTTGCTAGGGCAGCTCTCGAGCGTCTGTGTGTGTGTGTGACAGAGCGTGCGCAAATTTGGTTGTCCAGTGGAGCGTGTGTTTGAAAAATGGTGGTGGTCGGCTGGTGTGAAAGCTTTTTAGAATTTCTGATAGTGGGTGCGCTACTAATGAGGGTTAGAGAGCATGGCGTAATGCGGCGTGATCCGTGCATTCTTGAGTGGCGTTGTAGCGCCGTGGTCAAGTGGGCTGGCTTGCTAATGTCATATTTCTTTTAAATTAATTTCTTCCTCCTGGATTTGGTCTCCCCCTCTCTCTCTCTCTTGTTCTGTCTGTCTGTCTGTATGTCTGTTTGCCCTTTTTTCTCTTTCTCTTTCAGTGTCTGTCTGTCTGTCTGTCTTTGCATCTGTCTGTCTCCGTTGTTCTTACCCTCTTAGGATGGACATTTTTAACTTTGTCTCCCTCTTTTTTCCCTGTTTGTTTGTTTGTCTGTCTCTCTATCTCTACCTGTTTCTGTATGTCTGTCTTTCTCTTTCTCATGCCAAGTATGCCATGATGGAGAATTGGGTGGCTGTTTTTGGTTTAGATGCATTATTTTTGCGGTCATAATTACTGTACAATGTGGCTGCGTTTTGAAAGGATGCAGACATAAATACATTATAGAGAGCTGTGTGTTAAAGGTGTATAAAGTGTATTTGGAGGATGATATTTTGTATGCAAGACATGACTAGATGGCATCCTAGCTCTGAGTTGATGTATCTTAGTTCAACAGTCTCCCACCCAGTGGAAGCTTTCATATTCCACACATTTTAATTGGTAGCGCTACTTCCATGTGAAAAAAAAAAAGGGTTTATGAGTGGTGAGCTAATTTATTGCATGGAAGGTGCGGGGCTGTCATCTCCCCTTTCTACACTCTGCCATGTTAAAAAACTTCCTGATTGATGGCCAATGTCGACAAATCTTTACATTGTGTCAAGAGTGCACTTTGTGCCACATGATCGCCTTGCTCAAATGTTGCCCGCAAATGGTTGCTAAATTACATGCTGCAGGCGGGCATGTTTTTTTTTTTTTCTGTCCCCCCCCCCCCCCCCATTGCTCATTATCGCCGCTCAAGCATGGACAGACTTGTGTAGAGTCAACTGTGACAAACGGAACGAAGGAAACGCCCTGTCTCGTTGTCAGATGCAATATTTCTGTACCCCGGTCGGCAGGTTCAACATCAATTTTTTGTATGTAGATGGAAGAATTGTAAACATGATACCACTCTAAATAATGAGATCCATTAATTTGGAATGTTAGAAATAGAATTTGATTTGAATGGATTTTGAATTGAATTTTAAAAGCTGACATGCCTTTTTCCTGATATCATCTGTGCTTCAATTCATCTTTTCATGTTTTTCATCTATCTATCAATGTATCGTCATACCTATCTTCTCGTATCTATCACTGTATCATCATACGTATCTTGCACATACATCTTTTTGTTTTGTTTTGTTCCTTCTGCCCCATCTCTACATTGTAACTATGGATATCCATTGATTACATGTATCTACACATCCATCAACCTGTGCATCATTATATCTGTCATATTATCTATTCATCTATTTAGAGATCAAATTTATCATACATTTGCAATCTGCCTACGTAATTATTTTCATCTTCCTGTCTGTATTTCCATTTTTCTCTCTCTTTCCTATGATTAAAGGGATCGTATAGTTTTGGTTGAGACCAAATTTCAGGTTTCTAACATTTTTTGGTGAGATAATGAGAAACCTCATGAAATATGAAAGAGCATGTAATTCTATGAGGAATTCAATCTTTATTTGATGAAAATTGGTTTTGAAATGGCTGAGATATCCAAAAAAGAGCGATTCTAATAAAGTGTGGGACCCACACTTTATACGATCACTTTGTTTTACTTTGGTTTTGGATGTTTCAGTCATTGCAAACCCGATTTTCATCAAATAAACTTTGAATTCCTCTTAAAATGGTACACTCTGTACTATATCGTAAGTGTTTTCTTGGTATCTCACAAAAAGTTAAAAGCCCAATTCTCATCTCCACCAATACTGTCCCATCCCTTTAACCTCCATTTCACACAACTCCACAGCAGGTATAGTCAAATGCGTGGACGGGAATAGCCCCCTCAGCTGTAATGTTTAGCTTTCTTTCTGGTAACATCCTGGTGGATTCATTTTTGATCATCAGAGAGGTAGTCTTACAAACATGATGTCACAGTATCTATGTTGCATCAGAAGCTAAAGATATTCATATGAATTTCTTGTATTGGTGCCTGGGCAGTTATGAACTTTCTTAGGACCACAATCTCAAATTACCTGGTACCTGGCAAATTTTACATCATATTCTTGCCTCTGGATATGAAATTGAGGATGGTAATGACTGCCCTCCCCCCCCCCCCACTGCCCACTTAGCTGTCCAGTCACGTTGATTTATCTTCCGCATATCTTTGAGGGGCCAAAACTCTGCCGACTAACTCCATGAACAGATGTGTGGCTAGGGAGTTGCCTCCCAAAAATAATCGTTGCTTATCGTTAATATTTTAATTTTTGCAGCTGATAATTTATGGCCAGTTTAATTGAAAGTTTTGGATGCTCATGGGAGGGGGGGGGGGGAGCTCTGTGCTCCTGTTGAGAGAGCAAGGGGACGCATTAACCCATCTATCTATCTATCTAGGGGTGTTTGACCCACCAGATGAGTCAACACACAGGGTATGGATGCGTGACTGGAATTTATCAATTAACGTCCGTTGGGGTCAGTTTGCAATGAGTGATAGCCTACATAATCACCATTGGAAGAGCTAGGGGTGAGCCAACTGGTGCGGCAGTGTGTATTTGCAGCACACAAGGTGCCCTTGTGTGTAAAATTTGTGGGAAAGACAGTGTAAGACAGTGTAATTTCAATAATGGTGGTGAAACTGAAAGCAACTGGTACTTTAAAGGGAAATCGATCATGTATTCAGGTTGACTTAAATAATTAAGTTCACATGACCAGTAGAAAAGTTCAAATCAATATTGGAAACAGTTATTGTACATACAGTGACATATCACAAAAGCAATTAAGAAAATGCTCTGGTATCATTATTATGACTTTCGTCTGTATTTTGCTCAATAAGATCTCGTTTTCAGTTTTGGCGTTTAGCACCTGTGATGGGTAATACGAATGTTTACCCCTTTTCAGTCTGCCCAGTGTAGCAGCAGGGCAGGAAGAATGTGTAATTTGATAGGGCATGCCGTAATTTCATTTTGTCCGGGCAATGCCGCGAAGAAATGGGGGCAGACCCCTGATGTTAGAACATCACAAGGTGTGTCGGCGGTGTTTCGTTGATTAAATCAAGTTTGCTACAGAGTCTCAATGTGTTTCCTATACCGAGTGACACCACAAGCGTTTCCCAGCCATCAACAATACGATCAGCCATTCTTTCCATTATAACCATAATACTAAGTTACATATTCTTTTTCTTTATATCTTTGAATGACAATATTTCAAGTTGTACCTTTCCTTGAAACGTTAAGCTAAATGGCAGGTTGCCAGTATTGATTTTTCAAAACATATTAACATCCTTTTCAGTCGCCTAGTTTCGGAAGTTACACAGGTGTTGCATTTATTTGTGTTATCGGATCCAAACAGGAAGCTGTATTGAATATGCCATCTAATCTTGGTGAAACAAACCCTGTGTCCAAATATCATACTGCACGAAATGAGTCAATTGGTAAATACTACGTCAGTGTATAAATTCTTGATTTATTATTTCTATTACAAGTCATCTCTAATAACCATCAATAATGCTGCTATTTTCTTCCTGAGATCCGACAGCATTCCTTATTTCAATAGTTTGAGAACACATGATGCTTGCGTTACACCAGATTTACTGTTTGCTCTAAAACCCCCAATATCGTGCTTCTGTACACGTGTACAGTCTTTCTTACACGTGTACCGCGGCGCTACTAGTATCCGTTCGCAGCGCCGACGTCATCCAGTGATGACAGTAGCCGTGTGTACACAGTTGACATTGTCTTGATCCTGTCTGGCGGGCAGGGACAGCGGAGGTGCAGGGGGTACAATGTTTGGCCAAGGGAGTAAAATGTGCATCACTCGGATGCATCACAGACAGACAGACAGACAGACGGGACAAGACTTGTCAGATTGGGAAGCAAAGAAAAGGTAGAAAGAACAAGGATAAAAGGTGGGCGTGACAGAGATAATTGACTGCCAGTGTGCGCCTGATTTATTGACACATGAATGATGGGGACGGGACGGCATGATGTGAGAGGAAAATTAGGCGGTTCTGTTTGATGGTTTGGATACCTCTCGGGTTTATTGACATTCATCGCCCCGATCAATACACTGCCGTCTGGGAGGGGAGCGCACATATTATGCACATAGCCGTGGCAATGCGTCCATGTTAAGGTGTGCATCACTCACAACCGCTCTTCTACAGGCAAATGCATATTCGTCAGATTTATTATTAGTTTTATTTTTTGCTCTCTGAATAATGATGCAAGAGTTGGACAGAGTGCTGACACAAGGCAGACAAGGCTTTGTGAAATGGATCGTGTGATAAGATTACACTCTATGTACCTCTGTGACACTGCTGTTGATCTATGAGACAGACAGACAGGCAGACAGAGAAGCACAAACACACACACATGCACACACAAAAGGAAATTCAGGCATGAATCTGACACTGAGAATTTTGTGAAATGATGTCAGTGTTGGGGTTTGGCGAGCAAGTGTATGTACAAATCTTGCTGGAATTGACTTAATATCACATTGGTAGTGATGATGTCAGCTAACTGAGATGAAATACTGCATTAGAGATAGTCAATAAAAAACAAAACAAAAGAATTAACAGGCCCCATCATGATTTGATTTGAAGCTGTGAATATCAATTCAATATCAGAATCCAGGCAGGGTGTACATGAAAAACGACAAGATAAAAGACTGACGAACAGTGTTACATGAAGAAAACATCAGAAGTTGTGAAATTATCTGTAGATGATATTAAAATAGGAGGTTGCTAGATATCAAATGCACTGTACAGACATTATTAAGATAACTGTCATGATTATGATAGCAAAATGAAGACAAAGAGTGCTATATGTACAACAACAAAAAAATCAGTCTGTCAAGTATTCTTGGCCACAAAGATCTCCCCTCTCCTTGGAGGTGATCGTCGAGAGGTATCTCGTAGGCATCCAGAAATGGAATTCTTTAAGGAGATCATGCTACGTTTCAACATTCAGTCTTCAATACACAGGCATCCCCTATAGTGATCAGATTCGTTCGTCACACCACCGTGAGTTGTGGTCTGGGGTTTGGGCTGTCGTGTATTCCTTTTTTGTCAGTTCTTTGTGGTCGTGTTCCTTGAGATCTAGACATCCGTGAGGAGTATGTCCGCTCCTCAGACTCAATTTGTCTTTTTTTTTTTCTTTTGGTCTCTTTTCTCTTGGAGATGAAGAGAGAGATTGAGGGGGAAGATCTGGGGAGGTTGCTAAGATACGAAATAAATTTCCATCACATCAAGGAGTTTTGAGATCTACGGAGCATTCATGTATGATGCTGAGTGTCCAAATTGTGCATGCTCTCTGCGTGGGTATTATGTGAGTGAGTGAGTGTACTTATTTGTGTATTTGTGTGTGTGTGTGTGAGTGTGTGTGCATTTTGCTACCATCCCTATAACAATATAAAAAATACTTAAAAGTGGGTAGGAGATTTTTTTCTTAGTATCCCAAAAACTTATGACTGAAACTGTGTCAACATTGCTGATTAAAAGAAAAAGAGAAGGTAATGGAAAACTGATAGCCAACTCAGTACAAATTATGTCCATCAGAAACGAGCCCTCAGTATACCATGGATAGTGCATGAGCAATAAAACACTGATGAGCTCGAGAGCACAGTTTTGGCTCATCGACATGCTCGTCATATGTTGCAACTGGATCTTTGTCATAGAATATGTCTGTGAGTTCAGATCACCATACAAGATAGAAAACTCATATTGGTGACGACTGTTATGAAGTGGTGTTTGATCTGAAGGGGAAAAAAGTCATAACCTAGCTACACTTTTGCTACACTATAGTTGTTAAATTGTGTCTTGTTGGTTCTACTGAAAATGCTGAATAAAAAGCTTGTCATCTTCCTTTTTGTTGTTGTCATTGATATGTCTGCATGATTGGTCAGCCCTTTTTTAACCCGTTGAGGACAAGTCCCGAGTGTACTCGGGCAAGTGTCAATAGGAAATGCATGTTAAAGCAGAATTAGTCCGTCCTCAACGGGTTAAGACTTGGTCTTTTCTCAAAACAATAATTTGCTTTCGTATGTATGAACCACTTGGTACATGTGGAAAACATGCAGTGCTTGTCCTAACTTTAATTTTGTGCTGGATGTGACAAGCAAGTATCACAAATTGACAATGGAGTTTATGAGAGAAACTCGCAGACATGAGAGCGTGAAGAGCCCCATTCACTTTCTTCTCTGTGGAAACCAAACCACTTTCCAAGAACTTTCGTTGGAAGATGGCACTGTATAGAGTCAGAAAGGCAATTAAAGTGAAATGTCAAGTCCCAAAATAACAATTAGCTGTAAATATCTATCTGAAAAAAAACAACAACACTATTATTCATCTGTGTATAAAATTCACATATATCAGCACTTCAGCTGTAATTAGCAAATAGTTTGAATAGTAATTATCAAAGTAATAAAGGAAAGCATGACTACCGGTACATCTAGAGGTCGTGTACAACCGAGATAATATTCCTGAAAAGATGAAGACAGAACAGAATGACATATAGATGAATGGGACATACATATCATCAATAAAAAATTTGAATTCAGTGAAAGTCTTTTATGTGGGTCTCTCTTTTCCAATAATGCCATTATTTTGAACGATCAGTTCTGTAAGTATATATATGTGCATTTATTGTTGTAGTACATTGGATGTTTTGTTTTCTTTGAATCTGTATCGATAACAAACGTATTATTGGAAATAAAATTTCATTTGAATTGAATTAAAAAAAAAATTAGTAGTTTGAAATATTCCATGATAACACTGTGTTATAATGCACAGACAAAATAGTGGAAGACAACAGGAAATATAATAATGATTTTTCTGTTCCTAATTCTGTTATTGCAGAAAAGACTCACTATAGTGACAGGTGTACTTCAGCAGCAAATGAATGATGATCACTAGAGTCAAGGACTTTTCCTTTGAGTCATAAAGTCTAGATAACACCTTGATGTCTGCAATGTGATTAGGGTATTAGGTGGAAGATACAATCACCCCTGTGGAAAGACCTAGGGGGATTAAAGAAAAATGATGAGGAACTACAAGTTTTTAGTTCTTGTAAAGATTGGAGGATAAGAAAAGGAAATTAGGTTTTAGGCAAGTTGATCATCTTTTTTTTTTTTTTTTTACAGATGCATCAAATTTGTATGATTGTGCCTGTGTGTTCCAATTCCTTTTTTTTTTTTTTCCTGGGCGAGGGGATGAAAGGTTGGGAGTTGAACGATGGTTGATCGTGTGAATGACATCTCCCCTAAATCGTGAAATCGTGATGACTTGTGATGATTGCTCCGGGAGGAGGGAGGTCGCAGAGGAAATCAACCCCAGTGGGAGTATCTCCTCCCCCCCCCCCCCCACCCCACTTCTCATCACCCCCTGCCCCGGATTATTTGCTGAAATATTTATGTCTGCTTGTCTTTCCACTCTGCCTGACAGCAGTGTAGATTGGAGGGAATGCGAAGCCATTCTGACAAAATTGGAGCACCATTACGCATTTTCCGTCCCTCCCCGTTGCCCTGAAAATCGACAATCATGACAGCGACACACTTTCAGCAGATACAGCGGAGGTCACAGTAGAAACAAAAAAACAAACAAACAACAAAATCTGATGTGGAAAGGATCGTTGTTGGAGAAGAATAATGATCCTTCATGATTCTTTTTTTTTTGGGGGGGGGAGGGGTGGGGAGATGTCACCTTATGCTTCAGAATTGATCCTTCTTTTTCAAAAGCTTGCAAGGAATGAGTTACAAATTGTACTACTTCACATGGGCATTTGATTTAAAGTGTACCAATACCCTAAGTATTATGTTTGCTATGTTTGTTGAGTGTACTTAAGACATGCCCTCTGCAAAATATTAGAGTTTTTTTGTCACTGCCATTTTTATTTATTAGGATTTAAATGTAAATTTTAAAGAGCATGCAAAAACTAAAACAACTTGAAATAGACTGGTAGATCACCTAATTCTTTCAATCAAACTACCCTCCTATTGATATTTTTCCCCCCAAATACGTCTTGAACGATAGTAATATGCATTGCGCGCATGTACTTCGATTGATACCTCGCCAACCGATTGACATGGAATCTCAATATTATATGTGAAAACGTATGCGTATAGCTATAACGCACACACGTAAGTACCAGCATTTATGAAGCAGAACTTAAATGCGTGGAGCACAAGTGGCAAAGTGCACTAGAGGTATAATCTTATTCAGGGGCTTTCACAAGTAAATTAAACCTGTTTTTTTTTTTTGTGTGTGTGTATTGTAGCTGTACACAAATTTGATTTCCAGGGTATTGGTACATCTTTATAAGCAATCAGCATTAGAGTGAATTTTCATGACAAAAATCAACGTTGGACAATTTGAGTTTATTTTCTTATTCATGCAGACATATTTGATAGCAGTGACTTTCTCTTGTGCTAGCAACATGGTTTATGAGAGACCTTTGAGGAAAGTTGCAAGAATGATGAAAATACCATTACCAGTACATGTCTTTAAAGATTTTCATATATTTCTGTAGATGTTGCATGAAAAAGGAAGGATATAAAAAAAAAAATCCAAGAAACTTTGATGCTTGTTTTTGTTACAACGGTAATGCCAATGACAGATGACTGGATTTGATTTTTAATGCAATGCATTCCTTCTCTTCACTCTTTGTCTTTTCTCCAGGCGAAGACGGACATTCAAGGCACGATGTTTGTCTACAAAAGGTCAGTTCTACCAGATCCTGTATTGTTTGTTTGAATTTTTTGTTTCTGTCTAAAGGAAGGAGAGCTAAGATCTGAACAATTCAAAGTACACAATATTCCCGTCAGGTTCTACAGTGATGGAGACTCCTTGATTGCCATAGCTGGCTGGGGTAGAATTTGGCAAAAGTTACCACGACAACGTCTGAGCAACATTTTGCAGGGACCGTTTTAACAGGCAGGGCAGAAAAAGATTGCTCGGATGTTCTTGCGGTAACTCTGGTTTGAAAGTCTCTGTGAAAACAGGGCTTAACAGTGTTCAATTTCTCTTAGAAATCATATATGATGTGAAAACGTTTTTCTAATGTTTTTATTTATGACATTCTAAGGTTGTGTTGTTTTTTTTAGGGGGGAGTTTCTCTTATTCTAGAGGGATCAAATCTTTCATACTATAAATAAAAAAGAAATACGTATAGATTTGATGCTAGACTACAATAGCTCATTAAACATTATGCTAGGGTACAGATTGAGCCTCTAGATTCTTCCGTAGAGTTTGCTCTAGATATTTATGACATAGGTGGGTAAAAACACAAGTAAATGGGAATAACACAGGAAAAAATGCCAAGTTTGAGATGGTGAGAGTTTCAGACTTACAACAGTAAGTGATTATGAAGCTATCCTAACAACATTGGTATGTGTTAATTATTCTTTATAATTCATTAGGCGTTTACTAGTGTGTAATTGTCTCTACTACTGTTCAGCTATATGGAGTCGTACACCATACATACATGTGTTTTCATTTTGAAACAAATTGTCAGTGTGTGGTGGTGTGATGCCAGTGTGAACGCAGCTCCTGAAGGAGTAGCGATTGTTGCCCTTGTCCATTCCTAATCGAATGGGGTTTTGGGTGCCTTGCTCTCACCTGACAATCACGGTAATTGAGGGCCAGGTGTGGGGCACAATGCGTCTAGTGTCCAATCAGAGAAGTATTAGGGGGTGTGACATCCAAAAAAAAAGGAAAAAAAGATGATGGAATGCCATAAGATGAAGGAATGATGTTGAGATGGGAACAGGATGGGGGAGAATTTCAAATGTTTTTTTTTTTTTTTTTTGTCTTTGAGGATTTCTTGGAAATGTGATTAAACTGCTTTAGGATGTGGCAGCAGATGAAAGTCTTTAACTCCTCCCCCCCCCCATTGAAATTCTCAAGTTCTCACAGATGGTGCTACCTCCAGCTGATGACAATGCACTTGACATGGCTTTCCTACTTCTTTTCCTTTTTCTTCTTCTTCTTCTTCTTCTTTGAGAGAGAGAGCAAGAGAAGCATCATGGTCTGTGCAGGATGTTTAAGAAGGACTGCAAATGAAACATGTGATTTTGCACATCAGAAGTTGATGGAACACTGTCAGAAATGGCTATTATTACTTTGTGGCATGATATAGCAAAATCAGTGGGGGGGGGGGGGGAGTGAGGGAGGATAGAGGGGGAGGGGAGGGAGGGGGATGGGAGGTTTATCATCATTTGTCATAATAGCATAATTTATGACCCCAATGCACAAATTTGTCGCAGAATAAGGTGATTCTCGCAATACATTGATATAAAAGGTGGACTTTGTAACCATCCAGTTGGTGTACAAATTGTCATCTACACAGTTAATTACAGATGTTTCAAGTACATATATGTATGTGTGTGTGTGTGTGTGTGTGTGTGTGTGTGTGTGTGTGTGTGTGTGCTAACCGGAATGGCTGTGAGATATACAATTTGAGGAGCATAACTTATGCCGGCATCTTTTTGCATTTCTTTTTTTTCACATTGCACCATAAAGTGAAAGTGAAAATAAAGTGATATTCTGCTTGTAATAGGGGAATATCAAAGTGAAGGTACAATGCATGTTGTGAGAAAAGAATAGTTAGTGGGCCATGTAAAGAACAAAGAGAAAGGTAAAGACCCCCAAAACAAGTGAAAAACAATTACCATCCTCTGACTATCAAATACATAGTTGAGTAGTCAAGTACACTCCTACCAAGAACTCATGCTGTCAGTGGACAATTTGATTACATGGGGGGGGGGGGGGAGACTGGCCTCAGATTGTTGTTTTTTTACTTTGTTGTTATTGTTGTCGTATAGAGGAGACAAGCACTGCGATCGAGTGGAAATTCTGCGACTCCATTGCAACAAATCCCCCAGAGGCAATGCGTGCGTTCTTTGGCAGTGCGTGTTTACGATGGATTTATTGATTTTTCCCCATCGGTTTAATGTAGAAGAGAAAGAAGACGGTGTCTTCGGCTATTTATGGATTCTACATGTGGTGCAGAATTGGTGATGCCTAGATAGTCTGTGCGTGTGTGTGTGTGTTATGGTTTGTAATGCATCAGCCTTTTCACAGGCTAAAAGTGAGGGAAATTTCTAATGACAGTTTAATACCACATGCTACCTATCATATCATGATAGTTGTTGGTATTCATAAAGATTGCAATCTGCAATTTTGTGTACTCTCTGGGGTTTTTATGCCAGTTCATTCTCTCTGTTCTTTAAAGTAGGGATGCTTGTCTGAGATAAAGGATAGAAGATACAAATTTTTATGTTTAACTTACTGTTCAGCAAACACTCTCACCAACGAGGCATGGTCTTGATAAAACAGATGAATTAATAAGATATAGGCACCGTAAAATACCTGAACGTTTTTCATTGAGGACACAAGGGCTGCATTTGATGCATCTTCTAAAATGTCCTTTTGTTGTTTCCAGGAAATTGACAAAGGTATAAAGTTGCAAGTGTGTGTTTTTATTTATCCATGTGGTACTTTAATTCAAAGGCATTCTAATAACAAGGTGTTTCCAGTCTTGCTATTCCTTTTTAAGGTAAGACTATTGGCTTGATAAGTCACTGAGTGGTGAATGTTTTAGTTAACCAATCAGAATGAAGGGTCGACTCACTTGATCTAAGGTATGCCAGTTCAGATTTATGCCAGTTCAGATGTGTCTGTTTGAGTTTGTTTCTTTCCACTAATCATAAATATACACATAAATGACTTTAAAAAAAAAAATCCTTCCTGTTGTAAAGGAAGTAGTTTTCATTAGTATTATATGTAAGCATTTTAAGCCTGAAAGTTTTATCAAATGAATATGAAGTTGAGCTGCATTCAAATTGAAACATATTTAGTTGCTCGTTGCAATGGCTGGTAATCACATGTTGCGGTTTAAAGACAGAAAACATAAACTCAGTACTGTACAGTGTGGTTTTGGGACTTCCTGATCCCTGCTGATTGCTTAATTAAAACTCGTGCTGTCATCTCCCCACACGGACGCGACCGCATAAACCAAACCTTGCGCGAGCAGCGCGGCGCCGGCGACAGGTACAAAGCGTCATTACACATATACAGTTGCAAAAGCGCGTCGAAAAACGAAATGGGACCCTGGGGAGAGAGAGAGAGAAAGAGAGAGACTTTACGAGGACACGCCATGATGAATACGGAATTGAGGGCAGGAGCCTCCGTCGATTAAATTTTAGAGCAGCCCGTCGAGTCAGGGCTGTCCAAGGCGAGGTACACGTGTGTGCGTTTGTGTGTGTGTGTGTTTGTACGCACATGATGTTAAGGGGAAAAACAAGACTAGTGTATAATGAGACAAGGACGGAGATGGCGGCGGCGATCGCCAAATTGGCAATGACGCTGACAGTCATTATCTCATTGGCTGGCTCTCATTTGGGGAATCAAACTAATGATGTATTCAATAACATGTCGGCGGAGAGAATTAACGTTGATGTACCTGACGGGACTCAGAATTTTGTAGCCATTGTTGACGTTGTTGTCACTGTCATATTTCTTGGGCAGTAAAGACATTTTCTGCACTGAATCATCGCTGATTATTAAAAAGAGAGAGAGAGACAGAAATATGACAGGACTGTAAAGGAGAAAAATTAATGTAATAGCGGGCACTGATACCCTTATGACTACATGATAAAAAGGATATAAGGATGCGCTGAGCGAAACTTCATCTATGTGCATTATGCAGTATATTTTGTGCATGACTTGTGCTGAAATGCCTGTAGTCCCCTGTGCCTGCAATTGGTATGCATGTACTCTGTGCTATTGTCTCAACTACTGAACACCCACAATTTTATAAACAAAAAGAAAAATGTCTTCCTAAACCCTTGGGGGAATAACTTCTTTGCATGCTCTTTCTTCAAGAGCAAGTTCTACATCCAAAGTCTGGCTGTGACGTGGACCGATGATTACTTTTGCTTCCTGGATGGCTCAAAATGTGATAGTGCAGCGAAAGTGATTGATTACTAAAAATAAGCCCTTGGCAAGTTAAGGTGTCAGGGTCAAACCTTGAATAGTGAAATTTCCTCAACATCTTTTTCCTCTGTTATGGAAATAATTTCTCTCTCACTTTTTATTTTCTTTCAATTCTAAAAAAAGTTTTGTTGTTTTTTTAGACTGTTTAAGGATTTATTGTCAACACAGAAGTTGGACTGAGAAAGTTACGATGACGTGATTGATGTGTTGCCATTGTCATTCCTGAGGACATAATCCATGCCTGGCGGTGGGGATTGAATTGAATCAGCTGGTAGGATTGTGGTAGGGATTAGGACCGAATCCGAGCCTGGTTAAGGGAGGAATGGATCGGAGTGGTTGACTGTGGAAGTGGGCAAAACGGCAGATGCGAGTGGATCATGCAAATGGTATAGATTATGGCTGTGCCTTCAGAACTCCAGAATCAGTTGGCTTCTTTCTTTTCTGTGTTATTCTGCTTTTGTATATACAAAGTGTGTAAAGTTTGAACCTCTCGGTTGATAATTCTGCTAGCTCCACTCAAACATGGAAAAATCTAGCTTTTTGCCCAAAGGTGGCCTATAGAACAGCAAAATGCAAAATATTTTTAATATTTAACACGATAAACAAATGGATGGAGGTTTTACTGAGATTAAGGAAGATTCATGTGGATATGCCATTATTCACTGTGACAGAGGTCATATATCTATACAGAGAATAAATGGGTTAGTACACTGCTAGACGAATAACTATATGGATAAAGAGAGGGGAGGGGAGGTGGGAGAATATCATGGATACACCGAACAGGAGTATAAATATAATATACCATGCACTGAGAGCTTGTAGTTAGAATTATGGATTCCAAGGTTTCAGGTATAGTACTATTTTTCACAATTCAATTTCTGACATTGAGAAATTATGCCTATAATTCCACAAGTGGCTCAAATCAGTGCATGATATACAGCTGTACTAGTATTTATTTTATGTTCCTCCAATAAGTCTTTAGATAACAAATGGTCAAATTGTTTGGATAAAAATATGTACATATTGCCATGCAGATGATCGGTATACGATAGTGGACACGAGTTACGCAGTGGTTTATCAGGTCAATACCGATTGCACTTTACACATGCTATTGATAAAAACACATTGAACATTTGCATAGTATGTTTAATGACATCTATGGTATAGTGCACTATACCATGAATGATCTCAGGATATAGCACGTCTTTTTCTATTACCCCTTTTTATTTTTCAACATCATCAGTATCATAGCAATGTAATGTTTTGTCATTGTTGTTAGTCCTTAGGGCGGTGAGTTGGCTCAGTCGGTAGCGCGTCTGCCTCACGATCACGCAGCCCGGGTTCGAACCTGAGTCTGGACTGAGCAATGTTGTGGTAAGCATGCCACCCCCTCTAGCAAGAGGCAAAACACTCTGTCCCTCGGATAGGACATAAAATGGAGGTCCCGCATATGAGAGAGTCACAACTCATGCACGTAAAAGATCCCGCTTCATTCATTCATCGCAAAGAGCAGGGTGTTTAACCCGGTGAAGTGGTCCCACCTCACGTCCAACTGGACCCCATGGAAGACCAGCTTAATGTAGCTGAATATGGGCTATCAGCCATCTTCTCAGATGGAAATGAACAAACAAACAAACAAACAAACACAATGCCGCACATACCAATCAGGATACCAAACAGGATTTTAAAATGATGGATATAATGTTAATTAATTATGTAGTGTGCCCATCTTTTCTATTCTTGGTCAGACAATGAGTGAAGGACCCCATGATCTCAAATAGTTTCAGATCACAAAGATCGGAATGACCTTGCTCACTTTATGAGTACATGACTATAGCTCAGTCATTGTTGTTAGTCCTTCTTCATTTTTTTTTTACCCGCTCTTGCTTTCTTTTGAACTAAGCAGTAAGTGAACACACCATGCTATAGGCTTGTTGGTAAATATTTTTACCGCTTTGTTTGATGTGGCCAGACATTGAAAACATCCCCTGTGTTCAGTAAGCTACTTAATTGCAACCTTCCAGTATGTTGGGTGGTACAATGGTAGGTGTACAAATTGTTTTTACTTGCAGATTGATGTTTAAAAAATGTTATCATCGCAGTTTGCAAATTTTCCTCATATACCATCCGAAAGGAGGAATATGCCATTCTCATTTTTCTGTGTGGATAAACTCACATTTTACATTTATCCAGTATGTAGCATTTGACATTTCAGAAAATATGTCATCCTGATGTGTTGTTGTTGGGTTTTTTTTTCTGAAATTGATAAGATGAGAAGAGGAAAAGTGAGAGTTACTGAAACCAATATTTCTGTAATACTTTTTTTTTGCAAAAAGAAAGGATACAGAGTCAGTGAAGTGAATCAGTGAATGAGATTGTATAGTAATTGTAGCATTCTATGTTTCTAAGTGCTGATCTACATTAGATGTGGAACTACCATGTAATTTTCAGTGTATGTCGGAGATCATTTTTTTTGCATCTTTCTGATTCCTTGGGAGCTATTTTGAAGTCTTGAAATTGAATGCAGTATCTTTATTTAATGTGAAGATGGGTCCAGGAGTTGATGTGCACTGTCAGTGTGTTAGTGACATGGCATCACAATGAGGAAGCAGTGTAAAGCAAACTTTCCAGGAGAGAATTATCAGTTTCATGTTTGGAGTTTTCAAGGAATTCTCTCTCTCTCTCTCTTTCTCTGTCTCTCTCTCTCTCTCTCTTGCTCTCTCTCTTACTCTTTTTTTCTCTCATCCACCTCATATACTCTTATCCTCTGTCTGCCTGTATGTCTGTCTCTCTATGTATTCATATGTGCGTGTTTGTGTGTGATATATTCTTTGTATGATTTTGATATATATGCACCATTGTTTTTTCTTTCTTTTTGTTTTTTCAGTGCTCTCTCCCACCCCCCCTTCCTTTTCCTGGCTAAATACATCAATTTTGTGCTGATTGCCGCAGGGATTGTGGCTTCTACTTTCCTGTCGAGTAATCTGTTATCGTCATGAATGTTTATTGATCTCGATCATTTTACCTCTTTTTCTTCGTTCTTGTTCTTTTGCTGATTTGATGCATCTCACTCTGTTGTTGTTGTTGTTATTGTTTTTTGTAGACTTTCTCTCCCTTGGGCTTTTTTCCCTCTTTTAACCGTTCCTATAGAATTTGGGATTTCCCATGAAATTCGTGTCATCAACATTCTCTCCCCTCGCAGAGCAATTTTTTGTTTTGTTTTTTTTTTACCAGTAATTGCCTGGAGTGATATGGGGAAACGATCAGCTGTATTCGTGCTCAGAATCTACACGGCTTTGCCTTGTCTTTCTTATCATTTGGGTATCTAATCTAATTTGGGACATGACATCAAGGGCCGTCCTTTTAGTATGTGTGTGTGTGTGTGTGTGTGTTTGTGTGTGTGTGTGTGTGTGTGTTTGTGTGCATATTCCAACAAGTTACTGTGGGGGGGGGGGGGGGGATGGGTTGGGGATGCATACATTCGAACGATTGACCATACTTGTGCTCTGTCAGTATATACAACTTGAAAGTTGGTGGCTTATGCATGTTTTCCTCACTGCTTTATGCACAGACTGTGAGATTATAAATGCATGCCATTTACACATGCATGCTTGATAATCAGCATTAGTGTGCTCGCTCGTTTACGTGACAGTGCTTGTGGTGAAATGCCAGAATTTAGGATGATGTCATTGGCCGCTGTGGGCTAAATATGTTGTTATGTTGAAATGGGTGCAAATATTGACCGCAATATTTCACTGCTCATATTAAAATATAGAGTATACTTGAACATTTTTGTGTGGGGGGATGTATGTTTGTGTGTGTGTGTGTGTGTGTGTATGTGACTCCAACAGAAGCCCAAACCAAATGATCCACCAGTCGATAATGGGCTTAATAAAAAATGTGCAGTAAATAGGATGATTTATTCTATGACAAAATTAAGTTTCTTACCCTTTTGAGTTCACTTCACTTGTGCCGACAGATTTGAACTCAAACCAAATTATTAAGATTAATAATGAGCTCCTTCACAGTCCCACATATGCCTAGATGTTGTTGCTTCCATAGTTTAGTAATGCCTAAATCTTGTTGCTTCAAGAGGTAATTATTGAAAATCTTCAGTAATTTGAACAAACAATTAAAAAAAAAAGAATGACAGGAGTACCTCTTATTTGTAATTGATTAACAAAACTTTTACAATTTATATCTTCCAAATCAAGGGTGTAAGAGGAGTTTTCCTCTGTTTTTTTTGGGGGGGGGGGATTGAGGAAGAAAAGGCAAACAAAAGGAACTACAAGAGGCAAGATTTATTGGCAAAGTCTATATGGGGGTTTACCCCACTTCTGACTAATGGCTTGTCTTTTTGGCTAGAACATATTGGTCTAGGCATGTCTACAATTACCCTCCTCCTAGAAAATGTGCCCACTCACATAATCTGCCCACTCACATAATCTGCCCACAGATAGGACTACAAATGGTATTGGTGAGATGTCTTTTAGATGTGCACCAGTGGTCAGTTTAAGGGAGTCACAGAGCAGGGGGTAAATAGAGAAAGAAAGAGTTCAAATTGATGATTGATTTTTGTTCCCTGCTAATGGAACTTGTAATAGGACAGGGTGGTATCATCTGTTCTAAGATTTGACATACAGTCAGAGATTGTTGACGGTAATGGGAATAATGCTAATGATGATAATATCATTGTGCTGATTCCACTCACAATAACCATCTGTAACAACACTCATCACTATATAATTCATAATTTTCCATGTTCCACACATGGCTAGATATTTTGTAATCCTAGCTGTAAAACGTTTCGCTCTGTGAGATAATTTGATTTACATTGATTTGGCATTAGCTTGAATTGAAACCAGTCATAATGCAGGGAGTATAAATGATGGAGGGTTATTTTTAGGACTAAACCATAATATTGCTCGGCTGTATAAAGTAAATCCTGCTAATATTCTCATTGATTAATGAATGAGAAGTTGATCTTGTTTAACCAGCTGGAATTGGATCAGAAGTGTAGAGGATCACAGACTTAATGCATCATAGCTTTTCACCGAATCATAGGCAGGTATTTTCTCCATAATTTTGTTTTTCAACATGTTGCATAACTGCATATTGGTACATGACTGCATGAAACAGTGCGTATTAAAAAAAAAAAATAATATTTAATGCTCGCGTTTGGGAGTTTTTGCTGCTAAATGATATTTGTTTACCTTGGGGTGGAAAAAAATCCAAATGACATTTTCATACAGAAAAAGTCAGAGCCCTGGGTGATTTCATGCTGTGCTGTCCTACCATTATGGCAAATTGTGTAATTTGGTGATATGCTTATTTAGAGTCTGCCAGGGAAGCTGTTATGCCAGAAAGCTGGAATGGTGTTCCAAGCAATAGACAAAAATCATGTAGGTCAATGGGAGATGTGTCAAGAAATACAGAAACAATTTTAAAAAAAGAGATGATAAAAAAAAAAAACAAAGAGAAAAAGAAGCTCTAAAATGTACAGTAGAGTGAGCCATCCAGTATTTGGACCATCGAGCGAATCTCAGAAAGGTGAGCTTTGATCAACCCAACCCTCTACCTGGCCGTGTAATTTGTCCTGATTCCCCGAAGGCGAGCCGAGATTCTAGGTCAGCCCGAAATATTAGCCACTGCAATGTCCTGGTGGTAGTGGTGGTGGTAACAAGGCGACTATAGTATGACCCCTTATGCAGTACCAAGGGGGAGCTATCAGGCAAGAAAGTTGCTTGTTGGTCATGGAGGATGGGGGGGGGGGGGGAGGTGGAATTAAATAGAAGCAGTTAAGACATCAGTAATGGACGGGAAACCAGAATCGATTTTAAGGAGAAAAATGAAGGAACCCTATGGGGAGCTGTGAGTATATCTTTGACTATGAACCATGTCAAGTGAACTTTCTTCATTCATACTTGGTGCCAATGGCATGGGAAAACTGAAAGAATAGGTGTTATGTCAAGAGTTCGTGCCCCCCCCCCTCCATTAGATTATACTCCAGTGCCTTTCTCCAAAGGTCACAAAATGTCACATATATTGGTTGTATAGCCTGTTCTGAACACCCCATGATATTTAGCCCTTTATGTACCCACTGAAAAAAGACTTGGGATATGAGGTATTCAGTGTACGATTTGGTGGATCTAACTTTAGGGAATTTAGTGGGAGTAATTGATGCATCCAACATTTTTTTTTTTTTACACTTCCCTGACATAAATCATGAACTAAAAATTGAGAGCATATATGTATATAATTTAAAATGCTCAAAAAAAGTCTTGAAAAGAAATCTTGAGAATGATTATCGACAGAAATACTCATGCAACTATGGATAAGATACTTGGGACCTTTGGATGGGAACTGGTGTTTGTGTTGTGCAGTTTTTTCTTTTTGGTTGTCATTGTTTAGGTTTTGTTTATGTTTATGTTTATGCCTTTGTTTTGCTGGAGGGAGCTGGAGGAAAGAGGGAAGGGAAGAAAGAAGGATGAGGAGTGGGGGGATGAAGGGAGAAAAGGAAGGAGTGGTCATCACCTAGCAGGGGCGGATCCAGGAATTCCATAAAGGGGAGGTGCCTTTACAAAAAAAAAAAATGAAAGGGTGGTGCTTTGCGCCCCCATTTTTTCTTTTTATTTCTTTTGTTTTAACAAAAAATAAAGAGGGTGCGCACGCCCAGTCCGCCCCCCTCACGCCCGATGCTCCCCCTCTGGATCTGCCACTGCCTAGGATGTTTGACAGGTGCTTACTGAAGTCTGCCGATACTCCAACATGCTTCACCACATGCCAAGAGCTGCTCCAGCTTGTCAGATACTGGTCACATGATACTTCCATACTTCCCAAGTGCACAAGTTGTCTCTTTCCTCGTTTTCTGTGACAATTGTGAAAACAGTCTTTGCCTTTGAAACAGTGTTTTGTGGTGTGTTCCCCCCCCCCCCCCCCCCGTGAATTGTATACATTTTCTTCCAACAGCAGAAGTATAGACCTGTATTAGATATGTACCATAATTGTATGACTTACTGCAAGCCTGTTGCAACGTAAGAACTTATGATTTCAAATGGTACAGCACTGAGTACGGATTACTTTGAGTTCTGGCAAAAAACAGACACACAAACAAACAAACAACAACAACATCAAAAACTGAGTCAAAATTTTCTCTGTACTGGACCTGGTTCTTCAGTGTAACGTATGTGCATAGTGATATAAACACTCTCAGTCGAATTGAACCCAGTGCTATTAGACACCATTTTAGCTGTCAAATGAGATCTACATGTATGCCATCCCAGCAAGCCTCTCATGTGTGTGAGGGTTCCAGTGTATTTGAAGTTTTAGTGGCTCCCAGCTCTCCTGCTTGTATTGTGCTGTAAAGAAAATATCTCAAGCCTATTCTCGACAGTGTACACCATACATTGTAACTGCAGTGACTGTTAGATCTAGAGAATGCGGGACAGGCTACGGGGTAAAATATTAGAATGCTCAGAGACGTCGCTACCTGTTGAATTGGGGCACATAATTTAATTTCTTTTCAAATGTTTACAAGTTTCTTCTCGTGCTTGTATTCTTGGCCACGAAATCTCATTAGGAATCATGAGTGATGTGACTTTTCGGGTGCACAGTCGAGTCATAAGCAGTACCTTGTCGTATGCACGGTTCAATTTCATAGAAATGAGAAACCCTCCCAAAGAATGCAAAGTGTTGAGTTTCTCCTCGTCTAACTCTGAAGGATGTTTACTGCAGATGATGAATGCCGAACAACGGCGGAGCGAAATTCGAGAAAGAACTCGTCAATTCTTGTGCCATTCAGCCCCAAAGGCATGGCAACAGTCCAGTGGACGCTTGCCTGAATTCGGCGCAACTCAGTACCCAGCCATGACGTCTGCAGCGTATTTCAATGATATCGAATTTTATTTTTGATCCTGTTGGACAGAAGCGTCAGCAGACCTTTCAGGATTGGGGTGGGTTGGGTGGGTCGTGGGCCACCAGTAAATAAGATGTACAAATTGAGGCACGGTGAAGCGAGTTGTAAACAACTGCTGCTTATGCAATTTGCAGCATTTTGTCACCGAATTCCACTTGTAGCACTTCACAAAAATTCTGTGAATGTGAACGATTTAGTTACGATTTGCAACAAAATGGATGAAACATTACATAATGTGAACTCGTTTTGATGGCAATTGATCTTTCTGTTTTACTAGTTGATCCTTCTGTTTTACTAATTGGTTTTAGTTATGTGTTTGGTGTTTTTGTTTTTTTTTTGGTAGCAAGCATTTTTGGTAGCAAGCAATGATAAACCAATGTCTACACAAGCTCAGAGGTTTAAAATGCAGGAAATCAAGCACTTTCCTCACGTTGTGTCATATTATCAGCATTTCATGCAGAAAATTCAAGTGAATTTCTTGTAATAGATAATATGCAGTACATAGAATTCTTATAAAAATTTTCTGATGCTCCTTGGAAGCCAGCAACCCTCTGCTGTTAGTGTGAGCATTGCGTGTTTGGGACTTCAAGACTTATTCATGATTGATGGTACACTTCTTCATGAATATTTATGATATTGTTCAGCAGTCAATCCCATCACATATTAGGATACTATTTCAGACCCAAGTTGGTGAATTGAACATACGTTTTGCACATCTCGTTTGTAAATATCATCTCACATTTGACCTCTCAGTTTGGTGCTTGACCCCAGACTCTCTAAAGAGAGAGAGATTAAAAAAAAATGTGTGCACAGTCATCTTTAGATCGTTAGTAGTGATGGGATCATATTTGCAATGCGTGTTATGCAAGTTTTTTTTTTTGTGTGTGTGTTTTTATAGTTTTTTAAGGTTTCACAACATGTTTGATTGGCTTGCTAGAGCAAATATGAAAGGTTTAAAGTAAGAATAGTCTTTGTTTTTTATGTTTTCCACTGGAGAAGGGTTAAGCTCCATGAGTTTAGGGTACAGGCTGTACTCTTGGAGAGGGGAAAATGCTAATTGAATTAGGCCCCGTTCAACTAATTAATGAAATTACCCCTCCTCGGCTCCCGGTCTTCAGTCTCACCCCCTCCTCCCCCCCCCCCCCACCCCATACCTCCTTCCTAATTTCATGCTGCTGAGTTATCCCCTGAAGCAGAGATCTGAGAAGAGAGCAAGGGGTAATCTACCCTGCAGTATTAGCCCTCATCCAGTTGTGATAGATGTTAATGGAAATTCAATTAGACTTCCATCAAATGCTGGAGACTCTACAAATCGAACGTCTGTTCCCAAATCAAAACAAATGAATCATTTTGAGGAGCTCGGCTGCATTAAAATCCATCTCTTGGGTGTTGTGGAAAAACAACAGCTCCATAAAAAACAAGGGAGAGAGAGAGAAAAGAAAGAGTTTTTGTCCTTTGCAATGCCAGGCATTCTATCTGTCCATTTCTCGAGATCAAATGCCAATATCACTAAGTACTGAGTATTTGAGTGTACAAGTGTGAACACATGAAAAAAATAAAATAAAGATGTGATATCCTTGAAAAGCCAAGTTTGTGATAATCGAGTGGAATAATGACAGATGATTCCTTCTATAAATGATCACAAGAGTAAGCTTAATGAAGTAATGATAAAAAATTAATATGTAATTCATAAACATTCACAACAAATTCCTACACCCATTTTCTTCTCTCGAGCACAAATTGCGATATGAAATTCTTGAGAAATAATGTATTAAGTGGGCATCTTTTGCTCATACTGGCAGCACATTTTGTTCTGTCCTTGGATCTAGGATTGGAACATTGAAGCCTTCAAATAGTGTCATCATTTACAGGATTTAAACTTCCAGTATGGAGGCAGTAGTAAAATACGTGGTTTCTAGGGAAAGTCTGGGCTCAGTGGATATTCTGGTAAAACTGATTTTGTAGAGTGGTATAATCACTTAGCAATACCAAAACTCTAACAACCAGGCTTGGCAACAATACTTTCGAATGCAGTGACAATGCCAAACTATCCTTGGTACCATGAAAAAATAAAGCCTACAACATTTTTTTTTTCAACAAGAATTTTGCAGATCAACATAATTTATGAGGAGATACCCACTTTGATTAGGCATACTTTTTCCATTCAATCAGGGTTAAAATATATTCACATTAGGTTCTTTCCCATAGCTCCAGAACCCTCGCAAAACTTTCCTGAAGACCAAAACGTAGATTTTACCATGAAAGTAGCATTAATGCCTTGAGCAAGTCCCTTAGGTGGGATGAGAAATAAGAAGTGTATAAATACACTGATAGGCTGCCATTAATGTGTTTGAGGTTTGCATTCATGATTTGTTTATACGCCACAGAGTGGTGCGTTCCATTTGGAGATGGTTGAGAAAGACGCGTCTGGCGGCGTGCGATGCCTGTTTATTTTTGCAGTGACGATCAATCCCAGGTAGACTTAACATTGTTGGCGAGCGGCAACGTGATTCGCGAGCACTGCCCCTGATTCTCTGTTGTTGTGATTTAGTGCAAGTACAGCAATTGTGTCAGTTTACATGGCATTGTTGCTAAGCAAATACACCTTCTTTTTTTCTTTTTCTTTTTTTTTGAGATGGGGGAGGGGAGAGGAGAGGATTGGAATAGCACCATGATGAGCCCTTTCTACTTTTGTTCACTTGTAAGGAATTTTTTTGTCATACGGTAAAAGAATCAGCCTTTTCGTCTTCCAAATGGAACTTCAATAACTCGGTGAAATACAGACTCAAAATATGTTGAACGGCCAGAACTTTATTTCTAACAGTGCACCCCCACCCCCTACCAGATGATAACATTTGCCCTGCGGAAGGTCTTTTATTCTAACTTCATATGATGTTGACTTAGTTATATTATATTCCTTCAGCAAAGAAGAATTTCCAAGGGAGGTGGAAACAGTCTGATAAGAAAAACAAAATTATCACACTTCAGTCTGAGATGTAGGGAAAATTTCCTCAGGGATCTGCAGGTACTTTTTTTTTAAAAGTAATCGATGTGCATTATCCACTTGTGTAAAGTCACAGCCATGCTTTTTTTCAAGAGCAATCCAATACTACCTAAGAAAACATTATACGCTCTCTCTACTTGAAAAAAAAAAAACAGAGACGAAGAAATAGCCCTATCAAACGGACAGGTCGCGTTCCTTATTAGCCATGCGGCAAGAACTGTGCGATCTGAGGCACGCGTCATGCATAACGCAGCCGCTGCTCACGCACAAGCCAACCTGACTTGCGACCGTTTGTTTTGTCTACCCATCAAAAGACCCCGTCACTCCATCCGCTGGGAGGGAAATCCAACATCTCGATCCATCTGCCTTGCCGGTTATTCTTTCCGTTAGTTTTGTGATTCTCTTGTCTTTTTTTTTTTTACCCTCCTTCAGTTGTGTAAGATGAAACATTATGAGCAAACACTGAGACTAGACATACTTGTTTTGGTTTGATTCCTCTGTGTTTCATATCAATCCTGAAAAAAGAAAAAAAAAATGTCGGGTGAATTCTTTGTTTGCTCGAACAAGCACCAATGCAGCATGCCATCCTGTTTGTGAGAATGGTGGAAATCCATCTTCAAGATTTTCCATGTTCTGTGTACAACTGATTCACTAACAGTCGCATGTAGTTGGGAAGAGAGATGATATGTACATACATTTATAAAGAGAGAGAGAGGGAAACATGTATTGGACTACAACCAATGCAATAATTGTTAAAATCTCAGTTAGGTTTGGTCTCAAATACATGCATGCTGTTAGCATAAACTAATAGGCCAAAGTACACATTTGTACTTCAAGCCATGGATGGGAACAGTGCAGTCTATTGAGAATTGAGATTTTGACAACTTTTGTTCAGCCTGTGTATTTCTTGTGGATTATGAGTTCCAGGTACAAGGTTATCTTCTCCTGATGTGAATGTATTATTGTGCATCTCTGATTTTGATTCTGATGCAGTTGTTCATCCTAGTCCTGACTGCAGAGATTAGAATACTGTTAAAGGGAATATTGTCGTGTGAGAAATTTTCTTGCTCTGCTGGGTAAGGTGAATTTCGCATGTATTTAATTCTGTGGAATCAGGATATTAATGACTGGAACATATGGCATGCACAAATGTTTGCACATTTATATTTTCACACTAGCTTCTGGTTGTGCGAAGATTTCCATACCGCTAAAATTTCCACTTTTACTGTATGATGTTCTGTTTAGGCCAAAGGAGATGTTTGACAGAGTGCTTTCATTTTACAATTTCAAATTCCAGCATTCATTACAGAAAGGTTCTCCCAAAGGTGAAATTTCATTGTGGGTCAATTAGATAAAAATTTTTTTTAAAAGTTAGAGTGATAAGAAGTGCTTTTATTAATTTGTTTTGAATCTCTTCAATGTATAAATGTTTGGGTTTTTTTTTTCTTAGATAAAATGACTTGTATGCATGATGGGTAAAGGTAATATCTTTTCATCACAAAAAAATATGTGCTAGTACAAGAGTTCATGAAAATACGGCCATCAACTAATTTCATCTTGCCAATCTCATTATCAAAGAACAAAATGCCTCAGGTCTTTAACAGGTAGCACATCATGTATGTAAACCTCAGCCATGTATCTTATTCATGACCCCAGTCTGGCTTGCATCGCAGCTTTCATCCGTAAGCAGCCAGAGGGGTTTACGATGCTTGAATAGCACAGTCTGGAAACAGACCCATCCATCCGCTGAGCATTTGCCTCTCAGCCGGGGTTTGAACTGCACCTCCAAACGGGGAATGAAGCCCATTAAATCGTCAGCTCCACCAGCTCAGCTAATGCCGTCTGGGTTTGGATAGAGGCCGGCTTTGCCATTTTGGAGCTGGCGATTACAACTATTGATGCAAGATTTCTTTTCCTGCAACGGTTTGTCTGTCCTGCTCCTACAAAGTCCGCTGCAAAAGCTCACTCTGACTCTCCTCCGTCACCCGTGGCGATGCATCTATGCAAATGATCACCAAAGCACTCAGATCTGACCCATTCTGACCCCTCAAGCAGAGTACTGAAACAATCATTTCAAATTGAGAAGTGTTTTTAAAAAAAAAACAAACAAACAAACCCAAAGGATTCCTTATGATCAACAAAAAAAAAAAAATGAGGGAAAGTGAGCGAAGTTAATCAACTGTCTTTGATATTTTGTGATAATTCCCTGTAGGGTTCATGATGAACCAGGTTCCTTGGTAATGGACAAGTGACAGATGCTTTGTTTACAAAATTGTCATGTAGTGTTTGACTTTTTAAAACTAGTTAACAGCTGATGTGACACAATGTCTGGCTAAATTTCAGAAGAAAGTAACATCAGAATAAAAAAAAAAGTCTGGTACAAATTCCAGTATGAATGTACTCTGCACTGGAACTAATAAGGCCAAGCATTATCCAGGTTTACCTGAAGAAATAATGGCATTACTGGACAATTTTCCCTTTGGTTTGTATTCAACCCTTTCTCCTAAAAAAAAAGTCTTTGCTAGATTATTGCAGCAAAACATTTTGTGTGTGTGTGTGTGTGAAGGATACAGAATTTTTTTTGTGATTTCATGTTAACAAGGAAAGTTAGTGAAGTTTAATGTATACAGCAAGAGTCCTGAGACTTATTAAGCCATTGCCTCATCTAATTGGTATTTATAGATGCCACCATTTTACTGGTTGGTGAAAAATGTGACACTTGAAAATTCCATAATTTCTCTTATTTGAGGTTGGATTTGGTAAAGCCTCTACCATTCTGTTTGCATGATTTTGATTTTACTTGATTTCTTAAAGCCAGCGTGAACATAATGAGCAGATTATACCTTAGAGTGGTAGTCATCATGTTCAGTAATGGGAGCTCTGCATGTTCCTGTGAGGATACAGTATCTCTCAAATTACCTTTTGCCCCCCCCCCTTGATGATTTTGTCTTGAAGTCACTGCCCCCTTCCACCATTGCTAAAATGTTTCCTAACCCACCCCCTCATTACAAATCACTCTGGTAACTCCCCCCCCCCCCCATACACACACACACACACACTTTCTCTCTCTCTTTCCCTCTATATAAACTTGTGTACATGCCTGATTAGAATCAGTGTATCGACTCTTGTCCCCTCCACCCAATCCATTTCATTTGCAGTCATTGGCTGTTTCGCTTCGTGTCCTGTCGTGTCCTCCCGTTGTTTGGTTCCCGACCGACCGGCCGGGCGAGGATCAGCCCCGGCGGGGACTTTGCCACGCCATTAGACAGATGACACTCGGCAAGCTAATAAACGCGACGAGGCAAATCAATAGACGCGAGCCGAGATCTTCTTATGATTTGTGTCCATCTGCCGGAGTTAGTCTCATTGATGAGGCCCTCCGCTGCAGTCCCTAGGACATGTGACGTTCTCATGCTCAGGTTCCCACTCAAAGTCAGAGCTAGAGGTATTTTGCCTCAAATTTGGCCCGAGTATAGATCCATGAGGCAGAAGGCAAAGAGCGAAATTCTTTCATTTGCTGAATCTAAAGGGATGCCATAGTATCAAGCTTTTATCAAAGTGTTGGGTATGATCTCGATAATGGAAGTTGTGTAGAAGAGGAAAAAATATGAATGTCCCTAGTCATTCAACCCCCCTCCCACATATACACAATCTTACACGCACACACTCACACGCACACCCTAACACACACGCACGTACACACACACATCACAAAGTAAGCTAAGTTAAAAAGACATAGTAGAGACACACGAGAGTAGATTCTAGTATGCAGATTAAAGTCATGATGTCACATTCACCTGAGAATCAAAATGACTCTCCTTTCAAGGGACTTTTCAACATTCTCTGAGCTTCACAATAGTGATTTTTAAAAGGATTTATTCCCAAACTAATGTTGGTACATATCTTTGGAAACAAACAAAACCAGAAGGGAACCCGTGTCACCAAATTAGAGATGTAAGTAAAATGTATGTAAGGTTGGTAGATAGACCGGAATGTGATTTTGTGCATCTTACAGGAGCATTCTACTCTTCAGAAAAAGGGTAAAAATGCATTTATTGAATCATGCTGTAGTTTCATACTTGTTCCTGATATAGTACAACTTCCAAAAGCAACCTTTTTGAAGATACTTAGATACTGTTTTGTACTTATACATTGTAAGTTTCCATTTTCTGGTTAAAATCATCAGGAGAATGATTAAATCTTTTGCTCTCTTGTAATTCAAGAACTCATGTTGCATTGGTCACGACAGGATAGGTGTGAGAAGGTGACGGGAGTTAGGGCACTTGCTGTGAAAGCTGCTGCTGTGATGTTGTGATAAAAGGGAGGACATAGCTGCAGCTTTTTTCCCCCACCAGAGTGGGTGCGTGTTTGGGGAAAGATAACCTCCCGCCCGTCCGCTGATTGCTTCACGATCGCTCCTCTTGTCACCTCGTGTGAGGTTCAAATTTGATTATCGGCATCATAATGGTGCGCGCATCGCTTAACTCGAGCACCACACCCTCCCGAGAAGTCGCTTTCTGAGACGTCGGCGGTGGACGCGTAACGTTGCCAGCAAAATCGAATTAGAGATCCCTCGCCGTGCGCAGGGGGGAAACCTAAATCGCTCACGACGGAGACTGTCTCTTCATGTCTTTCACAATATTGGTATGAGTCTTGAGTGTTATCGGGGAGGGGGGATCGGGGAGGGGAGGGGAAAGGGGGCTTGGAGGGAAGGAGAGGAGGATGTTGATGAGGTGAGGGAAGGGAATGAGGTAGCGATGTGCCATGGATCACCAAACAAGTTTACGGAGACGAGGAAAATAGGGAGAAGTGTCGAGGAGGGCCTCTGATGCATACTGATGGGGTCCCTCCTGCCCTCCCTCCCTCACCGCCATGCCTCATCGGCAGCGATTTGCATGCCCATCCCACCTCGCATCACCGTCGCCGTGGTAATGGCATGGATGTCTCCACTCACTGCATCTAATCCCGGGAATAAGCTGCGTAAACATGTTGGTGCTGATGCCCTCTCCTGGAGTTTGGGCAATGATTGGAAGGAAGGGGGGGGGGATAATGTGGTAATGATGTTGCAAGAAAGAAAAACAGAAAGTCAGATACTCCCCTCCTCCCATCAGAGAGAGCTCAAACAGAAATCCACTATCAGCAGGAAATCATGAGGAATTTGCCTCCATCAATCATACTCCTACAGCCCACTCGCGATCATGATGAAACATTAACTCGAGATATTAGATTCTGTTGTCACCGGACAAATGGATGATGCTGTAGGCTAATAGAATGAGATCACATGAGATAACTCTCACCGCTCACTGTCAAATTGTGGGGTTGTTTAATCTTAGAAATGTAACATTGATAGGCTGTTGTTGTAACAAATACTGTGTAGTAAATGAGGTTTGTGGAGACTTGACGTGTTAGACAAGGAGTGTTATAGCCCGTGTGGGATCCATTTATGAGTTGTGTTATCAGCCCCAAGATGTAAACATAAGCAGAGATTTCATGCCTCGGTGATGCCATCGTGAACATGCTCTCACATTGACTTCACATCACGTTAGAAGGACTTATTCTTAGAATATAGTGGCACAAGAAGTCAGTGCTTGAGTTATACATTGTATAGAAGTCTAAAGGTTGGTAACTGCATGAAAGTTTTCAAGACTAGAACATAGTAATGTGTTTCCCAAACTCGGCTATGTTATTAGCCTACGTAGTAGGGCTTTAAATACAGTCACAACATGACATTCATTTCTTCTTAAGTTGGGGAATGATTGTCACCTTGGCAAAAAAAGGGGCAAGATTTGTTGGTATGTTGAGGTAATCTGTGGAAGAGTGTGACATTTTGGGAGGGGGAAGTGGGTAAGAGCATCATTGGCAGGCCTACTCATGTACACCTATTACTGAGTAACCAGAGCACCACATACGAGGAACGGTGAAGGATTTTTTTTTTTTTTTTTGAGAATGACCAAATGCTGGGCTCAGAATATGATGGTAATGTATATTCTATCAAAGAGCATAGTTTTATGTGGGTAATGAGAGCCTGCATTCTGTGCATTGCATTAAACTACTGAAATGACACTTGGACAAGACAGAGTGTTCTGTGCTTATGAAATTACAGAAATTACAACCTCTATATCATTTTGAAGACCAATTACCTCTATTCAAAAGAATGGGGAAAAAGTGGAGGCACAATAATTACTGCATTCAGAAGTTGATGTAATATGTTACATCAAAAAAGCAATTTTTTATGCAGGTTTTGATAGCATTAATTTTAGTTGTTTTTAAACACTAAACTACAATAACACATTTTGAAAAGGCAAAGTGTTTCGTGATCACAAAATATTAAAGCTGAGCCTTACTTAATCTGAAAGATGTAAAGATTTATTTATCTAACAATTCAACAAAATAGCAAACATGAAGATGCACAGTGTAACTTCAGCTTCAGGCAGGATTTCAGACCATTTTCCACCATTTTCCTGAATAATACAAAAATAAAATGTACCTTTGATTGTATATCAATATTCATCTTTAAATATCATATGAAAGCATAATGTCACAGTGCAAATTTGGCTGCTGTGTACATTCTTAAGATTTAAGGGAAATGCATAAATGTAAGAGTATATTGTGAGGAATGAGTACAGGGCATTACTTGATAATTCTGGTATTTCCATCATTTGTCTTCTGAGTCACAAATACAGATGACCTTTTAGTTGCCTTGGTTCAACTCATCATATGCCATCTGGTTTAATCTTCTAGGACATCCCATGAATGACGGAACATTTGCTAAGAGATGACTCTAAATTTGCTCAATGCATCATTATCTCACAGGTATCATCTCTAGCATTTCCAGTGGGTATTAAAGCGAGTGTTACAAGCATTTGCTGGGCACTCTGGTTATTATGTTTTATGCATAATGTGAGTAGCCTTCTTTTTTTCTTTTTCTTTTTTACCTTGACCGCGAATGGACAATGGTCGTGTGGCGGTCAGAACGAAGAGGGACATATTAGCTTCGCCGACCGAGGAGTGTAAAATGAGAATGCAGGGGCTCTGAAATCCTGACAATGCATAATGGATTGGATGTTCTCAGATAAGAGGGGCCATCGCACTCTTCGATGGAGGGGGGGGGGGGGTAAGATGTCCTTCAGATTTGGTGAAGAAGAGAGAGATATCGAGACGAATGGCCATTCATTTGTTCCCCCCTCTCTCGGTTTTACATTTTTTTCGTGAGCAGGAAGACATAACTGTAGGTCATCATTGCAGAGCTTCCAGCTAGTATACCTTCACTAAATTTGAATACAATGTAGGTACAAGTAGTTCATCCAAAATAAGAAAAATATGGTTGAAAAAAAAAAATTGTGTGTTTTTAGATATGATTTTGAATAGCATACATACCTATCTGTACTTTGTTGAAATTTCAGTCAAAGCAAAAATGGAGATGGTGTCAGCCCTCAGATACATGGTTTTCTTTCACTTTTTTTTTTTAAGCTTCACATCAGTTATACCTTTTTTATCTATAGTTCTAACTTGAATAGCAACCATTGATTCTTTTACAGTGCTGTACTAATATACTGTAGCTCCTAACATATGGTAGAATTTGAAATTGTATGTTGTAATGAATTGGGGTTTCACGTGGACTGAATCCATCTTTCAGAACAGTGACTTCAGGAAAATGAATTTCTATTTCTCACTGTGTCATTTTGTGTGATAATGCCGTTCTTGATATGTGTTATCAAATTGCTTTGCATAAATACCCTGTGTTTGGGGTGATGTTTGTTTTCTTTGTCTTCAAAGCTTCGTCTGCCTTTGAAATTAGACATTAGAAGAGGTGGAGAAGAAGACATTTGGTGTGTAAAAAAAAAAAACGAAAAAATCATACAGAGGAAAAAGTAATCAGTGAAAAGAGTAGAAAATTATCCTGTATTAAAAATTGATTGAAGAAAGTTAGACTTAGAATGAAGGCTTGTGGTTGTGGTGCTTCATCCAGAGTCTGCAGAAATTGTAGAACTTGCACAAAAGTTAGATTAACTCCTTTAGTACTATCAGCAACTTGATTGTGCACATTGTCAATGTTCAGTGGTCTTGGCCCTGATAGGGGTCAATCACTGGAAGCCATGCCTCCTGCAGTTTTAAACGTAGGAGTTGGTACAGAGAACTCAATGTACAGTTCAATGTTATTTGAAGTGAGTAAATGCCACTGCGGTATAATGAACCTATATTGACACTTAGTGCAAGGCAATATTCACGTGGGTTTATGTGGTGCCACGATCATTCTAATCAAAGTGATGGATTGATAATGAGCCCATTGTATTCCTGATCAATGTGCAGTTAATGATTTATGAGCCGGCGCCATATTACCCCCAGACACAGACGATTTCAGCCTTGGAAAAATGTGGAATAGGATAATTTGGCCGTGCAGTAAATTTGAACATGTTCGTACAGAAATTGAACATTTGAATGTCTTAACTACCTCATGTCTGCATTTCAGAAGTGTGAAAAGCTGATAAAAAAACTCAAGTCTGTTTGGTCGTTTGTGCGTGAATCTAGCCCCGTGTGTCGAGACAGTTGATCTCGTGCATGCCTGACTAAATGCTAAAGCAGATTTTCGAAAAACCAAGTTAATCTTGGGGCAGACATTTTCACCTATTGTATTTCTAGGTGGTTTCGCATATCAGAGGGATGAGTTTTACACCAGTGGAAGGCCTAGAGTCGGGCGGAAGACATGACTGTAAGTCTGTTTCTATGGTCATCAAGCACATAATTGCTTTAGAAATGGTTGATTGTGTCTCACCTTTGTCCTTTAATGATATGAAGATAACAAAATGTTCTAGAGTCCCAACTTTTCCTGGTCCTGCTAAAGCAGGTGGTAGATCAGTTCCAAATGCATCATGAGTGCCATCTTGAATCATTTTATCATATGCTGCTTTATTTTATAATCCTTACATTTTTGGAATTAAAAAAAAGACAAAGATTGTGCCTTATTTAAAAAAAAAAAAAAAAAAAAAAATGTCCCCGTACCAGACTAGTTCAAGTATGACAGCCTTCTGTCACATCACTAAGGTTACTGCATCAACAATGCCAAGCCATTGGCCAGAAATATATGTACTGACAAGTGGTAAATATTTCACAGGAGATCTCTGGGCACCAGCCGTGAAGCTCCCTCATAGCAATTTATCACATTGGTTGTAAAATCATCCAGTCACCTTTAATGAGCAATTCCATGCTGTGTTCAAGTTCTATTTTTATCAAATGGAGTAGAATCGGACAGACAGAAAGGTGGAAGACTTTCATCAAAATCGGCCTCAATTGTGATGTAAGAAAGTCATAGAATCATTATTTTCACTTGTTTTCAGTGAAAAGTGATATCGGTCGCGAGCATGCTCACAATTAGTGGAGGCACTGATGTTTTGCCACACAATTCTTCTGTTGGCCTGGATGTAAAATACTATTCAAATGAAAAATCATGTTCTTGGTTGATAATTTAGCATCTGCAGCCTCTTCCCTCCCCCCCCCCCCAAAAAAAAAAAATCAATAAAATTCATGGTTGCTTGGTTATTACAAGACAACTATTGTTTCATGTGAAGGACTCCAACAAATTCATAAATTTCATGTTTTGAAGAAAAAAAGGTGATAACTTTATAAAAGTTTATTTTCACAGGTCTGTTTGAGATTCCTGATGTGAAGATATCATCACTTCTTGGTTTTATGTGTGGTTGGGACTAATAAGTAGAACTCTTTAAGGCTGTGACTTTGTTAGTTATGAGTTTCATGAAACCACACTGTCCTTGTTCATCTGATTTGAAGTTTTTTTTTTTATCTTTATCCATTTACTTTTACTGGCCCTGTCTAGGGTGATTGTGCTTCTTATACTCAGCATATTGTAAAGTAGCCAGCTTTTGCTATCAGTGTTGAGAATTTTATTTTTTGACCAGACATCATAAAAACCTCAAAAAGGTGCCGGATGGGATATTTTGGTTAAAGTCAAATTCTGAAGGATTTTATAAGCTCAAAATGATATATAAATCGTCAACAATGAATGTTCCTAACCCTTTGAAATGTATGATGGAAAATTCTGAAGGATTTTAAAAGCTCAAAATGATAATAAATCGTCAACAATGAATGTTCCTAACCCTTTGAAATGTATGATGGAAAATCAAACATTGGTGTAGGAATGCTACTTCTGAGAAAAGGGGATTTGATGTTGAGAGGTCTATTCAAGTGCACATATTCATTCCTTGCTGTCATGTACAGAACAATGAGGGCATTTAAACTCCATGGCAACCGCTATGAAGAGATTATCCAATTTATCATAAACTTGGTACTCTCATGAACAATATTCTATTCATGATTATGTCAAAGTTATTCAATGCTTTTGTGGGATTTGTAGGATATTAGTGCACACTTCCACAAGCCTTATGGGTAGAAAATTGAGAAAATCCATTAGAGACAGAAAGAGAGGATAAAAAAACCAGTTTAACATTTAATCCTACGTTTCCAAACTTCAGACGTAGAGTGAAAGAGATAAACTATGTCAGATGACATGGTCAGATACCAAATGGAAAACCGACGTGTATAATTTTTGTGGGTTTGTAGTGCAAGGTCACTCACGTTCTCTCACTGAAGTATGTCTCACATAGTCAGCTGATTATCATGCATTCCATTTTAAAATTTCATTCAATTTGTATGCCATTATAAGTAGATCAAAATGTAGCTGTAGATGTAATGCGCTGTAGCTGATCCCTTTTACCTATTCATTCCTGTCTCGAGAGTGTCATTCCTGTCTCGAGGGTGTTGACAGGTTTGCTGTTGTAAAGTAGATGATATTTTCATCCACATTCGTGACACGATGTATTGATCTGTTTATGTAGGCATATATGTATATTCTCTACATACCTCGCAATGTCCCTAAATTAAGCAGAAAGTGAAAATGTCCTATGCTGACATGAACACGCTCACACTAACACACCCCTGGGAAAACTAAGAAATCACCAGGCATCCGCTATGAAGTTTTCATACACTCTGTATTTGTGTGTGTGTGTGTGTGTGTGTGTGTGTGTGTGTGTGTGTGTGTTTGTGTGTGTGTTTGTTTGTGTCATGGGGGGGGGGGAGGCAGATAATCAGTAACCTCATAATGTATGTCTGCGAGCAATTCCCAGGCCGAGGGTTCTATAGAGTGCCGAACGGGAGTGTGTATTCGTACATCGTGTTAGCTGCGTTTTTCCATATGTCCCTCCAAATTGGCTGCATGCTCCTTTTCCCCTCTCCTCTTTTGTTGATTTTTTTCCCCTCATTTGTTGGTTCGGTTTGTACGAGAAAGAGGGATAATGAGTTTGTTGTTGTTTTTTTTAAGTGAAGCTATGAAGATAGTACATTGCGGTTGTAATTTGGACAATGACACAGTGCATTATTCAAGTGACTTCCAAATACAGTGAAATCATGGCAAGTGCTAGAGATATTTGAGTTTTACCCCCCCCCCCTTCTGAAAAAAAAAAAGGTCAAAATATTTCTTTTTTTTATATTGAGCATATCGTCGGTTGAAAATGATAAGGGCGTAAGTTGCCACTAAACCCATAGTGTTCACGACCACTTAACGCCCTTCTCATTCTCAACAGACGATATAATGATAATCATTTCAGCTTTTATATAGCAGCCATGAAAGTAATGCCAGGTCCAGCAAAAAATTTTTGGTGGTCTCATTCAGTTTGTCAAATTTTTGTTACTGGGCTTTGATAAAAAAAAAAAATTAGAAACAAAAATCTGAAAATGTCAACCCTTCTCACACATACTCTCTTCTTCTCCCCATGGAACCAGTAGGCAAGTCTTGTATTGCCCAAGAATGAAGTGATGAATTGGGATCTATCAATTTTTGCATAGAGTGACACAAATGTCCCCGTTGGGGAAAATAGGAAGTCGTCATTAGGGTTATGGCTCTGGTGTGATGTGTTGTGAAACAGACAGAAATGAAAGAGAGAGAGGAAAGCATATAAAAGATAAAAGGAGCTGGAAGGAAAGATTTAGGGTTGATTTCTCCTTTATGACCAAAGAAAAAAAAAAATAGAGGAGAGAAAAGTAATCTTGGGAAGATGATATCATTCACATATCAAGTCAGACCTATAGACTCAAATGTGAGAATGGGGGAAAAATTTACATCTCACAGAAGGATATTCCATGCCACCTAATCCAACTTGATTATTAAATATTTACTGATAATTGTCTGATTTAGTGATATTTTTGAATAATCAATAAAATAGGTAGCTTACTTCATTTAATGTACATATTAGTGAATTTGAAGTCCCATCTGATACCCAGTTCTCTGCTTTCTTTTAATCATGCATCTGATGGCATTTTGTGCATGCAAATGCTGCTACATCAGGAGACGAAATAGGAATTAGCTAATTTTTTGTGTGTTTTTTTTTTGCTTCTTGGTCACTATTTTGATCACAAAAAAGTTGAAAAAATAGAAATCATGGTGATTTTCAACTCTCAAATGCCAATGTCCTAGTATGATATGGTAGCTACATGGGGGGGGGGGGGGGGGTTATTGTCAACATGCTGATGCCAGATCTATAGAGACCTGCCATCCTTATGCTGAGATATCGCACACATATATATTATCCTTTCTAATTGTATATATCTCAGTCTAGTCGGTTTCCGTTGTGCTAGACATTTCCCACTTCCCTCCCCTCCCCCTTCCCCCTACCCCTCCCCCCCCCCCCCCCCCCCACCCACCCACTGATCCACAGATTTATGAGTATTTGCGCAATATTACTCGGGCAAACAGTAGTGCTTCTGGTCAAATTTATTCGGCGGAATATGACAAATACTAACTGAAGCTTGTTTGCACATGTTATCCAAATGTTATCCCAAGCAAACTGAATTTCGGCACTTTATTGTCATTTCTATGCAGGAATAGGGTCTGTAATTTTTGCCCTCATGAACTACATTAGGTACCATTAATTTTTAAGATGTCTTTACGTAAATGTATTCTTTGTTGTTGTTGTTGTTGTTGCTTTGGTGTCTGTTGTGTGGCCAGTATTCTGAAAATTTTTTGTCATAACTAGACAAAAGATGTGTTCAATTGGGTAATAGCTGTGAAAGTGTCATGAGATTGGATGTGGTAAAAATAGCATTAAGAATCAAGAATGGTTAGAATAATATGGTACACATGGAAAAAATGAATTCATGATGAAAACACTTCCCCTCTTCCTGAAAGATACCCCAAATTAAATTCCCATGGATAAAAAGGGAAAAAAAAAATGAAAAGTCCAGTGAAGTTTTATTCATGCTTATCCTAGAGTAAATAACCTGGGATATTGATTTATTCGTTGCATTAGGCTTTAGTGCAAATCTAGCGAAAGCGATCGGCTGATGTATTCCTAATCCGCAGCTTTCGGCTGACATCCCAGTATTCGGTGGCACTTAAAATTCATCAGGGCACGGAGAAATCAAATCAAGCTCTTCCAGCCGGTGCAGTAAGCTCCTGTTCCCATTCTAATGGTAGAAATCGAATATCGTTCTGCGCAATCTTTCTTCTCATTGCATAATTACGTGGGGGGGGGGGGGGAGGAGAAGATGCAAAAAGACAGATGTTGCTGGGGCAAAATGCATTCATAAGAAGGGAAATGTGAGTAGATTTGATCGAATGGTAGAATCATTTGATAACGTGTGAGAGAAATCTTCACCTTGAGGGGATTATTTGTGTATCTGGTAGAAGAAACGCAACAATAAAACCGCTCAGCATTTGTCAAGTCGCAGCTCATATTCAGTTGATTTCCTCACCTTAATATGTTCTGACAAACACCTTGCATTCCTGCAAGGAAAGAGGAAAATGAAGCAATAAAGTTAGTCGGCCAAAACGTGAAAATATATTCTCTCTCTCTCTCCCTCTCTCTCTTTCATCTTCCTCTATTTCACAATTACGGATTTCCCCCTCAGCCTGCTCCTACAAGAAGCTCCGTTGTGATGTGTTTATTCCGTAAAAGACTTTCATCGCTGAGGGTAATCAAGCTGCTACCTGTGATTGCAGAAGCTATTCAAACAATGATGCAGGGCCGGCGAATATCCTCTCATATCCCCCACGGTCCAGGGGAAAGGAGATTCGCTTTTCCCTGTTGGCCCTCGGGCCGGCCGTGCCATTAATGTTCTTGTGCCATATATTCTGGAAGGATGGGTGGTGACGCTGGTACTCCGAACGAACTGCCTAGAGTTTTGCAAGGTTTTGGTAAAGGGACACGATTCACTTTACGATGGGATTTGCTTGCTTCACATATTTTTTCTGGGGGGGGGGGTAGTTGCATTGTCGCTAAAAGCTTGTGAGCTATTGCTCGTGGCATCAGCAAACACTGTTGAAAGCTCGTTTATGGCCCGTTCTTCTGGGAGCAGCTTGATTTACGTGTTTTGCTCTGTTTTTATTCCTAAGTGCCATGTGATTTTCATTTGATCTTTATTCTTCTGTCTCGCCTAATTCACATGATCGCCACTCTTCCATTTGTCTCACATTGTTCATACCATTTGTCTAGAAATTTGTGTGCAAGCACTGGATAAATTTGGCGAACCTCCTTCCCAAGCCATGCAAGATTGATGTGCAGCATACATCTAGACCATAGGCCCGTTCACACACAAGGGAAAAAGTGCGATTTAAAAATCGATTTTCTTATCGCGATCAAAATTTCGAAATTTTTTCAGTGTGGACAGAAAAATCTCACTAATTACCGCGATCCTTATCGCGATCCAACTCGCACTATTAGTGCGATTTTTCAGAATAATCGCGATTATTTTGCCAAGCGTCGTGTGTGTGAGCGCGATCGAGATCGGAAATCGGTATTTTTTGTCCCATCGTTCGTAGCGCGTGCGAAACTCTATTGGGACTGCGCGGTCAGTCTTCGGTCATGCAAGATTCGCGCATGCGCAGTTTGGCCACTGATCGTTCTTTCCTTGCTGCGAAGTGCGATTTTTCCCTGTGTATAAACGGTCGAAAAAAAATCGAATTTGGATCGCGATTGAAATTTCGATTTTCGTTGTTTGTGAACGGGCCTATTATCTTGACCCAAAACCACAGATTTATGGTACAGCACTGTCCTTGCCATTAATGGCAGTATGTGGAGAGATGCCTCTATGCCATGCCATGTGACATCACTTATCCGTTTTGATTTATTCCTTGAAATGGCTCAGGCTTTTGCAGGTCATGATTACTACACATCCCTCTAGGTTCCACATCAGTTACACATATTGGCATACTTGACAGTCTGCAATCATGGGGGTGTGAACGAATGTGGCGCACATTTCTCGTTATCACGACATAATTGGCGCACTGAAACAGCAGTGCTGATTGACAATTTTCATTTATGGTGTTCGCTGTTCATGATCTCCGTACCCCCTTTGCTTGCCCTCATCTTTGTGATGAATCTGCTGGCTCCCTTCCATCCCAGCCCCTTCACAGACCTCCTAACCATTCCAAATTTGGAGGAAAGAATCTGAATTTTTACTATTCCCAGCTCTTGTTTTAATAGGAGTTTCCTATTTTTCTTGATAATTTTACTACACACTCCTATGGGAACAGCTCTTTTTTTCCCCTACTTTTGAGCCAAATCATCCCTATTTTCAGTCAGAAAGGTTGGGAGGTCTGCCTTTGTGAATGTGCAATGTGCAGTCAGGAAAGATGACAAACTTGGTTTCTATCTATTAGAAGACTATATAATTGGACAATTTTGTTGGACATGTTCATACCTTTCTTTTGTCCAAAAAAACAAACAAAAACATCCTTCATGTCTCATTTTAGCTACTTATTGCGGTGAAGAAGTTACTTTAACATTTGGTCAGACATCATCTTCACAGTAAAGATCTATGCAACTCCCCCCCCCCCTTTTCTTTTATTCTCACTTCTGTGTCTGTCAATAATATTTGATAGATATGACCTTAAATTGTGTTGCTATATTCAAGTAATATCATTTTGGTTCATGATGCATGGTTTCTACTCTTTGGTCAGCCATAGAGATATTGCAACTGTGTCGGTGCAAAGAAGAAATCAAGACACACATAGCACAAAAAAAAAAAACAAGCAAAAAAAAAAAAAAAAAAGGACAATAAAATAGAAGTACAGTGTTCTATTATCCAACCTGTTCAGTTCATAGACTTCTTATTTCTGTCCTAGCATTGATGTTGAGTGCAGAACTACAATTCCACCATATTGTAACAACCAGTAACAACCAGTGAAATAACAAATGATAACAAGCCAATCATGACCAAATTGCGTCGTGAGCTTAATTTGGGCATGCCGTCAGCGTTCTTTGCCTCCTTTACTTCCAAGAGAACGAGAGTTAGTAACGGAATGAGCTTTGCTCTTTCTTCCTCCTCCAGTAATAATGCTCTTGGCTGGCGTAATTGCCACTCTCACACACTGTAGCCAGTGTATGACGAGGTGTAAATGAACTCGTTGGCACAACAGGAGAGAGGTTTTCAGCCGAGGGGAGAAACTTGGTCTGTCAAAACAAAAAATTGTGTCGATGAGATGATTATTAAAATGGAATCTAAATCCATCTGGTGATTGATCGCCGTGGTAACAGAGAATCGGCCACCTCGCTCTTTGTTTTGTCCTTACTTCTTTCTCTGTATTACCCATTCTCTCTTCCTCTCTCTCCCTTCCCTTCTGTATTTCACTTTATTTTCATTTACTCTTCTCTCCCTCTCCCTCTCTCTCTCTCTCTCTCTCTTTCTCTTTCTGTCTCCATCTCTCTCTCTCTCTCTCATTTAGGTGATGCTGTGTCCCCACAATGGTGTACAATTATTGACCTTCTGACTACCAGTGCACATATTATGTGTCGTGAGTGTGATTGAGGTATACTCTGGCTCTTTCTCTAGCACAATGCCAATGCATATATATCGTGGATGGATAGGCGTACAACTACTACTGGTACTTTGATCAAGTTTGATGTGAATGCAGTCAAACTTTAAGTAAAAAGTACATGTACACAGAGAGTACAAGTGTAGATACATTAGTCCCCCCAAACAGTGTTGTATTGGCACAAACTGCCCAACACTGAAAATATACCCCAACCCTACATTTTGTTTTGACCATCGAGATCATGTATGATGGGGCTGCCTTCACAATTGAATATGCTGTGCATAGAAAAACAAGAAGTGTTGTAGACAGTTTCCCTGCCATGAATATATGTGCTTCAAGAAGTTTCAGAAGAGTTTAACATCTTTTTCTTTCGTTTGTTAGCACGCCCAGTGCAGCTCGTTTTGGCAATGTCCATGCTCACGATGCTGCATATCTTGCTCAATGAAACCTGTGGTAATGCGTGCAAAAAAAAAAAAAGTGCTCTGTAAAAAAATAAGAAGAAGAAACAAACAAAGACCTGTTCTACCAATCCTATTGTTCAGTGGCCATTTGTCCCAATAAAATATTTTTGTGTATGTGCCATACACGAAGAATTATATACAATGAGGCAGTATGTTTTAGTGTGTATGTGTGTGTGTGTACAACTGTGTGTGTGTTGTGTGTGTTCCTGTTTTCCAGTCTTTTTGTAAACAATAGTATTGATACTCATGATGTTGGATTATATGAGGTTTTTTTTTTATTTTGTTTTTTTTACCTCAAACTACACTACTGTCATTTAACCATGTGCCACTTGTGCTGTGTTCCTCTTCATTTGATGTTTATTTTTCAGTGAAAAATATTAATTGTCCCATATATTACAAACACTGCATGGTGTACAGATATTCAATAACTCAAGTAGCTATGGAACATCAACATTTGAATGTCAATTAAGTCATGAAAATAGATCCTGATAAAAGACAGATTTTGTCTGAGCAGATTGTGATGGCAAAGATGTATATAGTTTGCTGTGTTGAGATGAGATTGTTTATATAGAAATTTTCATTTTGTGCCATTTGTGATTTCAGTGTAAAGGTAATGTTTTAATCACAGAGCTATAAAGTAAAAGCGATTGCTTAGTCTTGTTTCATACTTGTTTTTTTGCCATGTTATCCAACATATTTCAATTTCAATTCAATAATACTTTCTGCAGACAAAATGAAAAAAAAAAATCGAATTAGTCTAGCCGAGGGCATTTTTTTCCTTGAAAGCACTTCCAATTCAAGCAATAACTGAAAATTTGCATTTTGTTAATGCTACGCTCTTCATCCACTTAAAGTCTTACCCTAAAGATGATTAAAGCAGGCTAGGAAGTATCCAGTAATGAGATCGGGATATTAAGCAACTGTCTACATTGTATGCATTCTTTCTAAATCCCTGTATTTCCCCATCTCCCCCCCCCCCCCTCCAAAAGAAAAAAAGAAAAAAGGAAAGAACCTTAAACACCGAGACTCTAAGAAAAGAAAATTATGATCTCACTGAATTTTATAGTGAGTGTGAAGAGAGTGAGAGAAACATAAAGTAGGGGGAAGCTTGTAGTAAAGATTACTGTAAAAGTGGATATTTTCGCACGACTAATATTTCGCGCTAGGCCCGGTAAGAAGAGTTTTGCATGTTTTTAATTCTGCGGAATCAAGACAGTAAGTACGGGAACATATTGGCAAGCAAAATATTCGCGTGCTTTTATTTTCCTGCTAGTTTCTGATTGCGCAAAAATTTCAACACCGCGAAAATTTCCACATTTACAGTATCTAAAAAATGGTTTCACATTGTATGAGAACATGGCGGGAAGTGAGAGGGGAAAAAAGTTATAGTAAGGACATGAGAAGGAACAACTCAAGAATACAGGATTAGGACAAGTAGGAAATACAGAAATAGATTCTATTAAAGAAGCAAGAAGAAAATGTGTTGTGTGTGGGGGAGGGAAAGAGGGGGAATCATGTACTGAATTAATTTTGAGCATGTAGGCAATGATGATACTAACCTTGAGCTATTCTGTCGACAAATACAGAATTGAACATACAGAGACAGGAAGTAAGAGGAAAGTGCAGAGTTGGAGATGACAACAAGACTGAAGAAACATTGATGTACCTCAAGATTTCTAATGCTTGGGACCAATTTGCTTTAGTCTTACTTCCAGTCTCACTTTGATGCCAAAAATATAAAGTTAATTCCTGAATATCACAGTCATCCATATTTCTCCCATCTGTTACACAACTTCCTGGTGCACGAGAAGAGGGTTTTTTTTTTTTTTTCTTGTTCCATATTCCACATTTCATACAAGTTTTAGATTCCCTTTAATTTCAAGAAAAATATGTTTATCACAACAGTCAATTTGAGATAAAATTGCACAAATGTATAAGGACATATAAATGAGATGTAATACAAGGAATCTACTAAAAAGCAAAGCTTGTAGGATGTAGGTTCCTGAGTTAAACATATATACAAGTTTTTCAAAAATTTTGTGAAGAGAAGGGTAGGTGAAGAGACCTTTTTTTTTTCTTTTTTCTTTTTTGTTTTGTTAGAAGCACAAAGGGATAGCGGCCTTAACAGCTATCTCTTCTCTGCCCACTCAGGTTACGAGTGTCTGGTACTCAGAAACGAGCCTTTCTGCAGAGAGATGGTACTTGAGCACCCAACACTAATTGGTGGTCCTCAAAAGAGGGGCACAGCTGGGAGCATTATCGGCATGAAGGAACCACATTGAGTGGACCAAACTTGGGAGCAGGATCATGCTTAGCTGTTAACCCTTTCGGCACTGTTTGATGCTGATGAAATTACATCATACCATATTCGCTGGCGATAAGGCAGCACTATTCTTCACAGAAATAAAGCAGTAAACTTAGGGTACGGCCGATATGCCACCACAACCAAATCAGGGTCATGTCCAACCAGTGATTCACCTGCCTAACCAACAAGTGTAATCATGTATGGGACTGTGCAATATGCCAATGAGGAATGTGATATTAGACAGTGAATCAATTAATACGACAGACTTGGTTTGATATATATGTATGTATATATGTATATATTATATACGTTTTTTTTTTTTTTGTGGGGATGAGGTTAAGTCTGCGTTGGGAGCTATCAAATAACAGCATGGTACATAGCCCAAGCATTTAAGCGACCCACATTTTTTACCCATGCTTGTTCATGTTTGGTCCTTACGACATTGAATTCTCCTTCTTGTTTTGAAAGATGTTAAACCCTGACATCACTACTATGAGAGTGTGTCATAATTTTTTGATTTATGACTATATGGAAGGGGGAGGGATGAGAATGACTTTCTCAAGTTTCAATCTGAGAGTGTGATCTGTGTGCAAACTTAAATTGCTCTAGGCAATTTCTCGCTCACAAATCGTTGTCAACCCCTCAAGGGTGGAATTCATGTAAATTCCACCAAGTTTAACGAGCAGGGTGCAAACGGGGGACAGTTGAGCCATATATTCCACCACCGCACCACCTTCGATCCAACACAGAATAACTCAGTCGATGGGAGAGGGAATACGCTCTGATTGATTCAGGCAATTTCTGGTAGGCCTACAGTTGCTAGTGGGGCAGTTCCGGTACCAATGATCCATAATGTTGTGCTTCATTTCCATTTAAGTGTTTGACTAACAGCTTGATATACCTGTGTTGATCTGTCATTGCAAATGCATACATCTGAATATCTATCTATCCATCCATGTATCGCCTGTCTATCTATCTGTTCACATCTATCTGTTTTAGAATGCCATAGTTTGCAAAAGCTGATAATATAGACTTTTAGATTTTCTCTATAGAGTAAACGACTTATATGACAAATGGCTGTTATCCTTCGAACTTACTGGCTTAAACAGTATGTGGTTCTTATAATCAGGTCCTATTCTTCTTACTCTGATGTCCATATCCCATATCTACAGAATTAAAGAGTGAACTTCAAAGCATCTGCGTGTATGACCAAGAAATGGATTGTGTGCTTCAGTTTTCCTTCTAAGTGTAGAACGATAAAGTGGCCACTGTTTAAAGTTATGAGATAATGAAATGCATCTGTGCAAATCAACTTCAGTCATTGCACTTGTCTTGCATCATGTATACCTTTGAATATATGTGCTCTGACTATTGGGTGCATGATTTGACATTGTGTTACATTTATGAAGATGATAAACAAAGAAAAGAAATAAGTCTCTAATATTTTGTTGAGTGTAGGCATCAGTTCCAGCTGATAACACAACTCTTGATTTGTCATTTAAGAGATACATCATTTAAAGTGGAATTCAAATTAGAAAGAGGGAGAGATATGAAAATCTGGCATGAAGCAGCCTTGAAATTTGTATATGCACCTCCTAAAGGGATGGTATAGGATTGGTTGAGATGAGGATTCAGCTTTTAACTCTTTGTGGGATACTTAGAAACCACTTTATGAAATGTTAAAGATCATACAATTCTAAGAGGAATTTAAAGTTTACTTGATGAAAATCGGTTTTGAAATGGTTGAGATATCCAAAAACAAAGTGGTCATAATTAAAGTTGGGGTCCTACCTTTTATTAGGACCACTTTCTTTTACTTTATTTTTGGATACCTCGGCCATTTCAAAACCTATTTTCATCAAATAAACTTTTAATTCCTCTTAATAGCACCGTATGCTCTTTATTATAAGTCAGTTTCTAATATCTCACTAAAAGTTAAAAGCTAAATCTCATTTCAAACCAAAACTATACCATCCCCTTAACCCATTGAGGACGGTTTGATTTTGCTACAACACGCATTTCCCATAGACGCTTGTGCGATTATACTCGGGACTTGTCCTCAACGGGTTAAAGGGAAAATGAGGGTTTAGGCAGAGGGTACACTTCCTCCTTCACCCCTTTTAGAGAAGATTGGACAGCAGGCGTCGTCATCCTCTGGGAAGTTTACCCATAGACAACATCCACGGCCTCCTCACTTGCAATATCACCAGACAGACAAAAAGTACAAGAAAATGCAAAATTGAAACCTTGAGAGATAGCTGAGGAGGCTGTTCTCATATTTTTTTTTTCTGAGAAAACTTAATTTGGAGGAGAGCTGAGTGAGTAATATGATGGATTAGCAAGCCAGAGAGAAAGAACCAAAGAAAAAGAAAGTCAGTTTTGACAGTAGAGATAGCTTCCATTTATCTCATTTGACTGGAAGCAAAAGTAAGGAAACTAAAAACAATCACATCGTCGTACGATCATATCAACCACTTTCGAGATATGGCCTATTTCTGACGGCACCAACTTGTTTACCTGCCTTTTCAGAAGCTTGCTATGCTATTTGGCAGTGTGGAATTCCTCTTTCTGTCTATGTTGGTCAGTTATACTAGGGGAACTTAAATACAGATGAGGTGATATTCAGGGGAAAACATGCAAGTGGAAAAGCTGCCATTAATTCAACCAAATTAATTATAATACTGTTAAGCAAGAAATATTCACAGCATCAAATTTTTGCAAATCACCACGGCATCCCAGTACATCATAGTGTGTAGACTAGAACTTTCACGTGCATTTAGATTTTGCAAATCTTGGCTCTCGCGAAATTCGCAGAATTTTTCTGGTTTTACAGTAGTCATAAAACAACAACAAAATTATAAATATGCATACTGATGTAGGATGTCATTACCTATATGCACCTGTTGAACATGTGCATATTAATGATTAACATGTTTTAATTCCAAAAACCTGTATTGCGGACTGTAGTCCATGTTATATATTGTTTCATATATTGTTTCACAGATGCTGCCATACCTCAGTAATCTAGCCATACAGACATATATTGCAGAGGTTTGATGATAGCGAGGGAATACATGGAGAAATGGTTTTTGCACATGATTTAAAGATGTTAAGAAAACACTAAATGCATATACTGTATATATACATGTATAAAGAGAGGGACTATGGGCAATATACAGACAAACAGAAGAGAGAGTTAAGTGGGACAGATATGCAGGGAGAAATGAATTTGATCACCGTACTGGTGGTCTTAATTTGTCAAACGTCACCAAAAAGTTCCACTTTGTAGATCACGTATATGGAGCCCAAATTAGTGTGCCCCTCCGTTTGTACTATGCTAAACAAGGTGAAAGATGGAGGGGGAATGGGATGGGGATGGGGGATTTGATGAGACGGGTGCCCAAAATGGGCCTAATTAATTGGTAGAATGGTGTATGATTGCCGTCTTTGGTCTGATTAACTGCCCATTACTTGGCCCAGTCCTGGTACATTTGATTTTGGGTACAAAATTAGAAATGGGCCACTGGGGAGAAAAAAACAAACAAACAAAAACAAACAAACATAAAAACAACCCAAACAACACACAATACAGTCAGCCAATGCTGGAGATTTTAGTGATGGAAATATTTAGAATTGGAGAAACAGGTGTTTGCTGGTTGTGGTATTTACTATTTGTAGGGACATTCCATGACAGTGCATGCTTGTATCACAACTTGTTGCAGGAAAAGAATCTTGTGTTGTAGGTTGTCAGTCTGTTATAACACTCCTGTCATGTTGAGTGTATTGCTGTCACTGCACTAATGAGAAAAAAAAAAGCAAACAAACAAACATGTCCTCTAATATGCAGGATGAAATTCTGTGGAGCTCCTATCCATGTTGAAACTTAAAGGGATGGTGCAGTATTGGTGGAGATGAGAATTGGGTTTTTGCGAGATAACAAGAAAACACTTATGATATAGTACAGAGCATACCATTTTAAGAGGAATTCAAAGTTTATTTGATGAAAATCGGGTTTGGAATGACTGAAACATCCAAAAACAAAGTAAAACAAAGTGATCGTAAGAAAGTGTGGGTCCCATACTTTATTAGAATCACTCTTTTTTTGATATCTCAGCCATTTGAAAACCAATTTTCATCAAATAAACGTTGAATTCGTCATAGAATTACATGCTCTTTCATGTTTCATAAGGGCAATTCCGCAGTTAGGTGGACATGACATGGATAAAAGAAATGTGCCTCTTTATCTTACCCTTTGATCTAGGTATCAACTAATGCCATGGATGTTCACCAATCATTAGGGTCTTTCAAATTCAGTAGATTTTATTTTTCGCATTTATTGATTTTGCGAGATCTAAAACCATCATTTAAAATGTACATGTGGGACTGGGGACGCTGAAATTCACTTAAATGCAAATTACGGTGGGTTCCTTTGAAATTTTTTCCTCAAAGTTTTGCTAAAGGGTAAAAGATGAATACATTTAAATACTCCAGAAGTCATGTGACATTTTGTCAATTACAAAAGGGTGAAATGACCTGCGGAATTACTCCGGACAAATGTAACGTTACTAACCATAACGTTACTAACCATGCTTTTGGGGGTCTAGCTAAAAAATTATCGGTCGAACTGCTAAAAAAGATTGCATGAACATTTGTCATGATGCAATAATTTAAATTAATGCAACACTTTGTTTGAAGTAACTTGAATTTTTGCACACTTTTTGTTACAAGACATTGATTTTTTTGTCATGTCCTTTTTTCGTAACGTTACTAACCAGCCCTTTAAGTTGCTATAGCAATTCTAATATTTCTTGGATTGTGTTCATTCTTTTCTGTATCATAAACCTGGGAAGGATGAACATGTTTTTGACATAATTTTGACTTGAAATGAATAAATGGTAATTTAGTGGTAAAAACAAATATCTGAATTTGTTCAAATGTAACGTTACTAACCGCGGAATTGCCCATAAGAGGTTTCTCATTATTTCACCAAAAAAATGTTAGAAACCCGAAATTAGGTCTCAGCCAACACTGTACGATCCCTTTAAACCTGTTGAGAATGAGTCCCGAGTAGACAGAGGCAAGTGTCAATGGGAAATGTGTGTTGTAGCAGCATCAGCCCATCCTCAGTGGGTTAATAAGACAACTGGTAATAGTAAGACAAGATTCTAATGGTCAGTTGCTGTATCCAGTGAGTTTATACACAGGTGTCTGTCAGTACTCGGCTTCTCTCAGCCGATGTAGGCGTGATAGAGTCTTTGGTTTGGAGGTGCTAAATATAGATTGAAATTACTGTCCAATGCTCTCGGGAGAATTTCCCCCCATATCAGGATATGAGCAGAAACAAATCAGCATAATTACTGAGGTGGCCACAGGTTTTCCATCAGGCCCATGTATTTTTGCATTGCAGTCATGCCATGATAGACACTCGAAGGAACAACGTGAAGCATCAGACATACGAGCCATGGAATCATTCGTGTCAACAATACTGCCCTACTGGGTTTTGTTTTATTAAACTGGTAAAGTGGGGGGGGGGGGGTGGAAGAGGTAATAAAATGCATAAACCTCACCACTTGTGACAGCAAAGTGAGATAGTGCCAGAATGCAAGTAGAAGTCAACAGCAATAGTCAATGGGTCATTTGTAAGACGGATGTCTGACTCGGGAGTCATAGCGTGACAGCAAAATTTCAAATACAATCGTCATGCAGGAGTTTGAGGAGACGGCCATATTTGCTGCTCTGGGTTGATATGGAATTCAGCGCTTGTGTAGCGGCTTCATTGTTTGCAATGTGAAAGGGAAATTGAATGGTGGGTGGATGGGGGGGGGGGGGTGGTGGGAATAGCAAGCATAATAAGCATGTCAGTCGATACGTCGACTTCACAAACTGAATACTCCGAAGACCTTCGCCTGCATGGTCATCACCATTCACGCCGAAAATCAGAAGTCAGTCTCGGAGAATGCGGGCATTCATTTGTGGACGAAAGAACTGGAACGTGTTTATTTTAACCAAGATGTCTAGAGCCTCGTGTTTGAAAGCTGCAAAAATGGGAGAAGAGGAGGTTCAACAAAGTTGTTTGCCTGTACTCGCAACGAGAAAGGCAACACCCGAGTTAGGTTTTTGTTGCCCGCCGCAACGCAAAGACCGAGGTTCTTGCCACTCAGAAAAGAAAGAATCCTTATCGGCTCTGTCAACGAGCGACGATTCACTGTGGATGATATTTCAGTGTGAAGTGACATGGAAGAAGCAATCACGTCTAGTTGTGTTATGTGTCGATTTGGGAATGACCACATGAGGCAGGTGGGTGGGGGGAGAGATGAAAACAGGATGAATGAGAGAGAGACAGATGTGGTAGGAAAAGAAAGTGTGCCCTAATTTTGGCCAGGTATAGTTTGTTTGGAGCAGGGCACAGCGGCTGGCAGGAGTCCTCCGTTTGATAAGTATCTCAATTTGGGACTTGTTGAAAGTAGTTTCTTCCTCCACTAGAGGTGGAGCATTGGATAGGGGTATGAGTTAAGGAATCAAATATGGAAGAAAAAAGAAGAAGTACATACTACATGCCTGGACATTCTCTTTTCATTGATATCAACATGTGATACAAAGAGAAGAAAAAAAATATCATTTTAGGCTGATGATTCACAATCAGATATATGTGTTTGTACTTTGAAAAGATAGCTTCTACAATAAGGTATTAAAGCCTGTTTGATGATACAGGAGCAATTTTCATCATCTTTTATTTGTAAATAAAGTCAGTAAGTTTTTATCTTGTATTTGAAAAAAACAAACACAACGTTTAGTTGTGTGATTCAATGATAAGACATGATGGACCGAAGTCCTGAAGGAAAAAAAAAATGTTCTTATGGCCAGCAATACTTGGACAGAATTCCTGAGGTATTCAAGTCTTTTCAGGCCATCTGCCATAAATTCTGAAAACACAAACAAACAAAAGGAGATGAGGAGCACATGATTTACTAATTTTCTTGCTGTCACTGTTGAAATTAGTAAACAAATTCATAGCAATTTGTAAAAGCACATGTCCATCCATTGCATAAATATACATCTATTGGCTGCTTGTCACTTAGATCTGAATGATTTGATTTCCAGGTAAGTGACTTTGCGCTGTTATGGGCCAGATTAATATTTGTAATGCTCAGATATCCATTTGCCATGGCAGAGCCAGTTTGCTTTAGCTTCCATGGAAGTGAGAACCAATTTTGATTGATTTTATTCAAGCCTTGTGAGTGAGACTAGAGAAATAGTTTCAAGCTCAGAGGCTTTACCTGAATAATGTATTTAGAAGGTGATGACTCATGATATTCTGCATTTTAATGTGCATGCCTGTCAAAGCTAAATTATTCAAATTTATAGATATCGTTGTCATTACAACCTTTATATAGCAACAAGCTTTCTAATCCACCTGAGTACATACACAATGTATGCAATGTTTAATATCCAGTTTGCTGGTACAGCTGCTGCTATGTTGGGCAAGCCCCAGAGCAAGCTTTCTTTCTATAAAAAAAAAACCCAACAACAACCTTTGTTGTGTAATATTTGAATATGCCAGCAAACTTGTCAAAAGAGTCTTTCTGCATCATATTACAATTCATGGATGTTTCTTTTCCTGCTGCCTGGTAACAACAAACTATTTTATTCACCAGCTCCATTCAACTGAGTTCCATAGGCAAGAATTCACTCAGTAGTTGCTAGGTAGGGCAAGTCTCCAGCAAGCTTTATGGTTGTTGTGGGCAACAATTGTAAACAAAGCTTGCATAGAATTTTAATACATTACCAAATGGCCTATTGCCAAAGCCAGAGAAAGAGTGAGAGAGCAGGAGAGAAATATGTTGTGTGTGTGTGTGTGTGTGTGTGTGTGTGTGTGTGTGTGTGTGTGTGTGTGTGTATGTCTGTGTATCTGTGTTTTCTTATGTGTGTGAGGGGGGTGGGCGATGTGGGGGCAAGGGACAAGTCAAACCTAGATATTTACATATCTCAGCTATGCAGACACAGATGTGTTTGCATTCTCTGGCCTACATGTAATCACCTGGGTGATAACTACTACCATCTCCAGAAATAAATAACAAGAAAAAAAAAAGGCTCTCAGTGACCAAGGAGGTCTTCCCAATTGCCATCTCTGGTTCTTCCTGCATCTTTCTCTCTCTCTCTCTCCCATCTTCCATTTGATATGTACTCTCTTTCCTCTTACATCTTCTTCATCTCAATTTCTTGTGTATTCTAGATTGCTGCAATGGACTGTTATATTTCTGAGTGGAGTATCATCCACTCTGCATCCTTCTTTCTCTCTCCCTTTCTTTGCTACTTTCTCCCATCCTCTCTTCACTTTTGTTGGTAGTTTTCCCCCTTCAACACTCGATATGATCGCATTCACTACGTCTGATACTGTGTAATGGCAAATGTTTAAAATGTGCCTTCGGCATAGTCTATCTTACACGGATATGAAATCCCTGCAATTATTTGTTAGGATATACTTATTATTTTTTAAACATTAATGACATACAATGGAAGTGTTTCAGCCAGAATTTGTTCTGATAAAGTTATTTATGGTTTCAATTGAGCGATGGAATTTTTAACGCATGAAAAATTTGTTACACCAAGTTTTGTTGCAGTTTTGTCGCGGGGTTACTGCTAAAGCAGTTCCTAATTAATGGGTGAGCACTGTATCCAATCTGCACTTTGCTTTTGCTCGATCTCTCTTCATTAAATCATTTTATCTCTTTTCTGTCTCTTACCAGTTTTTCTTTGCCCTTTCACTCTTTGATGCTCTGAAACATTCTTTGACACACGTCTCACTCTGCCGCACGTGTATGCACCTGAACACACATCTATCTCTGTTTACAAGATTTGCACTCTCTCATACATACTGTAAAACGAGGAATATTTCCATGGATTTTAATTTCACACATTTTGTGATAGCCAAGATTCATGAAAATAAGATGCACACGAAAGTACTGGTCTACATTATATGCATTGAATGCTAGTGGCAATTTGTGAAAATTTCATGCCGCCAAAAAAGCCATCGCCTCCAATTAGCAAACATTTTGAGCCTTGAATATATCATGTTTTACAGTATAGTGATCTATTTCTTTCTCCAATGTCTGTGAATATCTCGTAGTCTACATCTCATGCACTCTTCTTTATATTTCAGCTTGTGTATGTTTCTATAAATCTCTCTCTCTTTCTATATGCAGTGACACAACACACACACATATTTATGTTTATACATTTCTATCTCTATTTGCTTTCTCTGTTGTTATAATGCACACACACACACACACACACACATATGTACACACGTGTCTCTATGTTCCTGTTTCTCTTTCTGTACACCAACACAGTCACATACATTATATGTATGTAAATAGAATGTGTAATATATACATATATATTCATATATTCTATCTCTTTCTGTATCTCTCCTCTATTCTGTGTGTCCCAGTGTGTATCTCCTCTCTGCCTGGATGTAACCTTTTCCATCAGTGTCTCATCCTCTCCCCCTTTCAATTCGGAGGTGAGAGGAAGTGCACTGGAGCAGATGTTTTTTGTCCCATCTCATTAGACTTGTCCTCGTTGGTAGGGTCGCACTGAGAAGACCACAGAAACCTGCCGCTTCCCCCATCCCTCCCCTGCACAGACGACGGACCAAAGACTTTAGAAGGGGTTAAACAAAAACGACGACAGTGATGCTTTACCCCACTGATCCTTTCATATGTTTGTGTAATGAAGAATGCATGGCTGGTTGCGTCCAGCCAGCACAATAGAGCAAAACCTCATTTTGAAAGTCCAGGGAGGTGAAATTAGCCCTTGAAAGTAGGAAAATCTAGTTCCCAATATGACTCATATGTTGGCAGCCATGGGGGCAGTGCAAAAGCAAATGGATGCAGATTAAATTTCATTCATCTATTTCCAGTCATTTATGATACAGACACGCATGTATTGTATATGCCATACTTCATTAAATTTTATGGTCATTATATTTTGCAAACCAGTTCTTCTGAGATAATTTCACAAGTGGTTAATTTTCAATCTTGAACTATGGAGATTTCAGAAATAACTGTTACCCCTTTTCAAGCAGAAACAGGGTTCATAGTTTCGCATTTTGGGGATGACGTATGAATTTCACTTGGATTGCAAAAGTTAAAGATTTGGTCAAGCTAGAAATTTTGTGACTCTGATTCAACTTTTGCGATTAAAAAATAGAGCTAGCATAAAATGTATCTCATCATGTATGCCGTATGTAATCTGACAGTGTTTCTACTTTTTAGTTTGAGCTTAATGGAACCCAAAGCTTTTTGTGACTGTGTATTAATGGCTCATTGCTTGCACAGTTCATATATATCTTGAGTGCCATCAAGGACTGATTTCAGATTTTGTTAAAAGAATCAATATGTGCTGTCATTGTTTCTGAATTTGTCACGTTGACCTAATAAACTCTATAGATGCCCTTAGCAGCCTCTTTGGATGCAATAACAATGGCATTTTAAGTTAACGGTACTTAAAGAGTTTAAGAAATCACACCTTGGTGATTGCTTGGCATGAGCATAAAGTCATAGAAAGTGGAATATCTGTGTTACATTCATGCATCATAATTTCTGGTGCTAATCTATCTGTATGAGGATAATTTTAATCATAGGTTTTGGGAGAGATTTAGCAAAATTAGTATTCCTGCATTGCTAACGATATCAATAGCAAAAGTTAGTGCACCATATATCCTGCCCAGCACAAGATGTTTGTTGTGCCACAACTTCTTGTCTCCGTCTGGAGCGGAAACCATTCAGTGTCCTTGGTCTGCTTTCATCTACTCACGTCGTCGGCCAGTGCTGTCGTTTATGACCGAATGTGATTGGATTCAAAATCTCGACAATTGATGCGAGGCGGACCGGAAGGGAGAGGTCACTCTCGCCGGTCTGGTGCCTCCGGTCAGTATTGTATTAACACGATGGCTTTCGTGTGATCAGGTCATAAAACGGTCTGTTGCCTGCACTCTTCCCATATGATTATCTCGAATACTGCTGAAGAGGGGTTTCGGATTTTCTGAGAACTTGTGCGTAATCACGTTTCTGAAGCACATTTCCAAACGTGTTCAGCATATGGTAATGTTCAGACCCTGAAATGGATCTTCTCCATGACTGCTGACTCTAAATGCTTTTCTGTGCTACAGCTGCTGACAAAAGCCATTGCCTACCAATAAAACATGCGAGAGCATGAATACGTATTATATGTAAAATGTGGTGGTCGTGAATGCGAGACTGAGCACCATCTGAGGTGCTCAGCTGAGCACCATCTTCTCAAGATCATTTTACAGGGGTCTGACAATTCTGACTGCTATCACACACCAAGAATCTTGCAAAACTCAATTCTCCCTGTCACCTGTAACTATAAAAACTAAATCGCCGGTGGTGCTGTTTAATTTCCATAACATTGCTTGAACAATGTTGTGCACAGTGCATGTTCTATTTGATCGTACATGAAAAACATGCTCTATTTGATGGTACATGAAAAACATGAAGCACTATCTCTTTTTCCAAACTAACATACCTGTAGTTTTGTAGATTTTCTCAGCAAATGTTTGGAAGAGAAATAAAAGCTCTGAAAATGCATTTCTATTTTGAAATGACAATGTTTTAGTCACGCTAAAAAGGGGAAAATCAAATGCGATTACAGTATATGCGCTCTGCCCATGCCTGTTGCACAGTAACTCTGTGTTAAACTGAAGTGTACGTAAACGCTGAAAGTGTGACCCCACTTGACCTCTGTTTGTTGTGCTTGAGTGCTTTAAGATCACCTCATTCATTTCCAAGGAGCATACAACGAGCATATGGACCCAACTGCTAGTGACGAAATGTTTACATATTTACATGTCAAAGGGAGAGTTTAAAAGTACCATACAACAGGGAGGTGTTACAGAGATGGAGTGGCAACTCTTCGTAATTCATGCAAACACATGTTTGGGTTCAAGGCGTTACAATGGGATGTCTAGCATTCCATTACGCTTTGAAGTCATGCTCGGCACCGCTCTAGTTGCAAGACGAAGTTCGGAGACGAAGAACGCATTTCACCTTTCGTTGAATTACAAGCTTTATTTCACCGCAAAATTTCAAATGAAATACTCGAATTGATTTAGAATAGTTTAGGAAAGAATTCAATATTATTAATATGTATTTCTAGTTTCTTCGTAATTCGCAAATCGAAAGGAAATGAACATTAGGCCCTCTTAAAAACCTAATTTTTTCTATAATGCGCACATTTCCGCATGTTAATTTTCTATCTGTTAATAAGGGGGTATTTTGATCTTTCAAATAAAGTACTCCGTTAAAGCGTGTTCCAGCGTGGTTTTTAAACTATTTGCTGTTAAAATTGTGAGTTTTACTCTGCATTTTGATTCGCTGCTCCAATTCAAGGTACACAAATTCATTGTTGCCATCACATTGAAAGAGAGAGCGAATTGCAGTAGGAGCAAATATTTCTAGATGTGAGAGCGCTAGTCCCGATTATTGATGCTCTCTTTTGTCAAAGCACATGGGTAACACCTGTAGTTGAACGCATAACTTCTCGGCGGTGCCGCGCATGACTTCAAAGGAGAGCTTTAGTTGCCTCTCCTTCTCTAGCACCTCCCTGCATACAACCAGCATATGGACCCAACCGCTGGTGACAAAATGTTTGCATATTTACATGTGAGAGGGAGAGTTCAGTAGTAGCATACGACTAGCATATGGACCCAACCGCTAGTGACAAAATGTTTAAATTTGCAATACATGCCACAGGAAGAGTTCAACATTTTGAAGCACTTCTTGACCTTGACTTCTCAAACTTTACAGGAGAATAACAATGCAAGTTGATTTTCAGTTGAAAATGAAAGAAAATTGCTTGATTAATGTAAAAATGGATATTTTCGCGTGACTAGTTTTTCACGCCAGATAAGGAGAGTTTTGGGTGTTTTTAATTCTGCAGAATCAAGACATCAACTACTGGAACATATGGCAAGCAAAAATATTGATGTGCTTTTATTTTCGTGCTAGTTTCTGATTGTGTGAAATGTGCAAAAATTTCCACTCTTACAGTAGCATAAAATATATTCATGGAGACATATTCACAAATGAGTTCTCATGGCAATTTCAAAGGACTAGGTATGATACTGATGTGCCTGAGTTAGGCACCTTCCCGAAGTGTTACAGTCCAGGAAGGACCACACCAATTGCCTGCAAGAGGATTCAGAAGAAAGGATTTCAGAAGAAAGCATGGGATATATGGAGGGAAGGTATCAGCCTCATTGACAAAGACTACACACTGGTGATGAATGATAAATACAGAAGCATTAAGGGGCAATAAATTACCACAGAGTGGAGTCAGGAGCCCTTGGCGAGAAAAAGGAATTAAAACGTTCTTATGTTTCTCTCTTTTATAAGTGTCTTTTGCAGAAAGGTTAGATGCAAAGTTGAGCTACTATTAAAGGATGGATTGCCAGGAAATGTTCGTTTGTTGTCTTTTCCCTTCTATTTTGGCAAAAGTCACTGCAAAGAGCATGTGCAGTGGACTGTTTGACATCCTTCTGACATGTGCATGTCCGAGGCCTGCATTTGGGTCCTCAACCCTGTGCTTACTTTTACGACTCTTCCGCGCTCCATTATGTTCCTCCACGTGGCATTGTTTAATCTTTCGCAACATAAAACGCTGCACTCTTGCTGGCCACTACATGTGCGAACTTTGACACGGTGGATAAGTGATGAGTTATGATGGCACAAATTCACTGCTCTCCACCGAGGTTATATCATAGTAGTCCCACATAAAAAGAAATATGTTGGGTGCTATCTAAACAGGAAGGACCATCAATCCATTCTTCATAAATCATTGTGGGGGTAGATTGTCCTGCTGGTTTATTCCTATGACTGTAAAGGAAGGCTTATCATGCAGAAAGGGAAATGGAGCTTAAGCTATACCATTGGGAAACAGTTGGGAAGTCTAATTGTAATAAACGAGTGTGGTCAATCTAGGGAAAAGTGCTGATCATTCCAACCAGAATTTCACATGAAACTTCATTAAGGTTTGTTTATTGCAACTATCAAATCACCATCTGGTCCTATTCAAACTCTCAACAGCGGTCTCCGTTTGAGAAGTAGACAATTTATTGGCTGGCAAGAAAGTCCTTTTTGTTCAATTGAAGTTGGAGGGTCATGAATTAATATATATGGGACTCATTTGTAGAGAGATGACTTTAAAGCTGTAGGCAGTCTGTTACTACCTCTGCAAGATTAGAGGTCATTTCATACCCCACCAATGCCCTTCTTGCTCTTAAGGACTGGCAATCCCGTACCGTGTTACCAAACAAAGAGTCTTACATGCCATCTACAGAGGCCATTAGGATAGGAATTCAGTCCTATCTCACACAACTCTTATCTGAAATAACTCAGATAATTGTGTACCACAAGTAGTGTTGCAGTCAACCTGAAACGTACTAGACTGGAATTTGAAAATTGTGCCTGTTGTAGTGTCACCCCCCCCCCCCCTCATTGTCCCTGATAATCTTAACTTGCAAGGTGATTACTCTGGCATGCCATCCAGGTGGCAAGGGTGAACATCTTCTCAGACTGACATAGCCGGGTTCACACGTACAAAATAGCGGGATGACGATCGCGATGCACATCCCGAGTTTTTTTGCGAGCGTCCACACGTACCAAATTAGCGGGATAGCGATCGCGATCGGTATCCCGCTAATTTGGCGAGCGTCCACACGTACCGAATTATCCCGCTAATTGCCGATAGAGACAACAACAGCAAAGCCTGCAAACTGGGTCACACAGCGCCCTTCTCTATCACTGCCAGCGCGCACTTACCTTTGCCCATTGTCTTTTACGCGTCAGTGGTGTGGTTCGCTCTTGTTGTTGTGCTCCAAAGAGGTGAAGGACATCTTCGCAGAGGCCTCGCTGTAGTGATGTGCGCATTGCATGATGGGATATAAAAACTCGAGATTCTAATCCCGACCGTTCACACGTACCAGCGCGGGGCCAATTATCCCGCTAATTGATGAACCAGCGCAAGATTTCTTGGGATTAGCATCGCGATGCTTATCCCGCTAATTTTCGGGTTTTTTCTGTCCACACGTGCAAAAAACTCGGGATGACGATCGCGATGCAAATCTCGAGATTTGTATCCCGCTAATTGGTGTACGTGTGAACCCGGCTATTAGGGTGCAATTCACATTTTGATTATCGTACGATGAAATACCACCATAATTTGTTTGTACCATTCTCATTGGCGAAATAACACGGGTATAGATGCCGCGGTAATTAGCTTTGTATCATTCTTGTTCATGAGATACGATGATGAGATTTGATGGTATTTCTTGGCCTGAAGGTATTCTGCTCCAAGGTAAGCACTGCCCATGCATACATATCCTATGTCAAGTCATGTGAGAAATATGCCGCTGTACGATCGGTGGTATTTTGTTACATGATGTACACTTAAATCGTTCATGAGTATTTGGTGCAAAGTTGGAATTATCACTTAAATATCATGGTATTTTGCAATGTATTTCATGTTGTATTTTGTGATATATTTGCATTCACATTACAAACTACCACAGAAAATACTGTGGTATATCACCATAGTGGTGAAAGCTCCTTTTGTGGAATGATCTCCCACAACATTTTCTCACAAAGTATGTATTGAAGAGCTAGAGAGTGTTTCTTTCTTTCGATAAACTGCAAAAAGAAAAACTTTGGATTACTACAGGCTGTTGCACCCTCTTAACTGTTCTGTAGTAGGGTTGAGTGCAGGACATGGCAAAAACTTACATTAACCTCCCCCCCCCCCCACACACACACACACCCTAAAAGCTTCACAAAATGGTATGTTATGTCATTTTAAAAGATATGCTGAGCTTCATGCATACATGAAGATGTAAACTGGAATTCACATTTCAGATTGGATGGCTCGTCAGAGCAGATGTGAGGTATGCAGGACCAGAATTTGGAATTCTCGTCATTATCAGTCACGGCGATTTAATCAGAGCTTTCCCAGAGAAGGAAAAGAAGAGCGGCTGGCACAGCAATAAATCACTCCTCATTTTGACCACCTGAAGCTCGCAGTCAATGCCCTGACGATGTCTCTTGTAGGTAATATTGGACTCTTGCGGGAAGAAATCAGGTGCTGATGAGCTGCAAGAGTGTACTAGATTTGGTCCAAATTGATATTTCTTGCGTGATGGGAATCTCATGTCCCATCCACCACCTCTCTGCCTTTTATCTTGCATGCTCTCTTCCCTCCCTTCCCCCCCCCCCTTTCCCCACCCTCCTTCTCCTCTTCTCTCACCTTCTTTCCCAGAATTTGATAAAGGAGCAGGACGGTCCAGCTGAGGAATATTAGGGATATATCTCGGAATGTAAATCCAGCTGTTCTGGTTAAAAAAATAAATAAAAAAAAACAACTTTGCTTTTTGATAGTAGGTTCCTCATATTACACATCACTTTATGTCCTTCAAATTCCTTTGTGCAATTTTGTCTCAAATTGATGCTTGTGTTAAATTTTTTTTTTTCGAAATCAAATGGAATGTAAAACTTGTATAAAATGTAGAATATGGAACAAGAGTATGAATAATAATGATAATTTCCACCAGTCATAATAATGTCAGGATAGTATTTGTCTTGCAAAATATAATTTGCTTTATGGAAAACTACAATCTGTCAATTTTTTTTTGTACTTTACATCAAATACTGAGCTAATTCTCAATTAGTGATATCATAGAATAGAGGTACATATGTAGATTAATTTACTACTGAAAGCTCATAACAATGGAATGATATGGGGGGGGGCATAAATGGTTATTCTAATAGTAATAATAATATGTCAGTGCTTTACCACTTGATACAAAGTGGTTTGCATCCAAAAGTATTTTGCAAGATTTGATGCTCATACATAATGCTTTCATAGCAGATGTGTCAATACGAGTCAAGGTTGCACAATGTGTTGGGTCGAAAGGGAATGTGGGCATAGGCCTTCATACAGTCGTGTATGAATGATCATTGCCCGTTGTTAACCCCAGCTTTTGCCAGTTAAGCATATTGTTTGGTTGTGAGTTTACTGATTGTTCAGTAGCTCACATGGCATCTGGATTTTTTTTCTCTGTCTTTCTTTCCTGCATTTTCAATCCCGTTTGTGCAGTGTTGTCAGCTAGCATCTAGACAAGTGCTTTGTTTACGAGAATCGGCGAGTCATCGTAGCTAATAATAGCTTGACCTGACTTGAGGATGAAAGTTTAACCAACATGCACACTGTCAAAGTCTTCCTGGATCACAAGAAAAACACACCGTCAACCTATTCAGAAACTGCTGTAAATGTAATAGATCATGACGTGGATTTGATATTTAATGCATGCTTTAGACAGGAGTAATTTAAGATGAAGAGCTTAGAACAAATTTAGATCTTCTTTTAGAACTACAAAAGCCAAGCAAGTAAACAAGTGTCCTTTTTATAACAATATGGGATGGTTTTATAAACTGTACTAAAAAAATGATATACCCACACTGCATGGAACCCTAGTGGATGCTGTAGAAAAGGTGATAGGCAGAGGGAGGGGGATCCAAACAGGATAAGGGCTGAGCAAGAGCTGGGATGAAAAACGAAGTCATGTGCAAGAATGATGTGATGTTCATTCTTGTTTGGCTCTGCTATTCTTTGAAAGAGGGGGGGGGGGGGGGGAGAGCATGTTCTTCTTGTGCAGGATACTGCGCCGAGGAAAAAAAAAGATATTCCCAGACATGGTTCTCGCTACATCAAAAAATACAAATAAATAGATCGAAGAAATACACAACCTGCTGTCCATGGTTGATTGATCTACAGCAGATGTGAACTCTGCCCCACATTCCCCGTCGTTGTGGCGAGCTGTAAAGCCAACATATGACTGCCCAGGTACATAAACGCCTCACATGCACAGATGCACACACACACACACACACACACACACACATTGGCACTCCATGACACATACTAATCAGCTAGCAGCTTTCAGCATTTTGCCAGTTGCCATGGTTACCCATAATCCAAGTCGAATGTGGAGGGCCTAAAATCAAAACCGATGGCCATATGAGAAGAGAAAACCAATCTAATGATTCGTATGAGATCAGAAAGGGTCAGATGATAATATGATTACGTCAAATTATGCTGATAGAATCATGTGAATATTTCTTTGAATAATCCTTTGAAAGTTTCTTCAGATAAATGACACTTTTTAAGTGCTGTTTCATCATTCATCATCACAATTCATCAGGTTTACTCAAATAAAAAAAGTGATGATCATCGTGATGAAGATATTGATAATAGCAATAATGATATAAATGAGCATGAGAAGATACAATGATAGCAATGGTTTAAAAAGAAAACATAATAGTAGTGATAATAAAGGTTATAATGATGATGAAAATTACAGTTATGATAATGCTAATTATGATAATCAAGGTGTAGAGTATTTCTAACACATCATGTTTATCATGTTGGACACATCTGATGCTTTTACAACTTCTCAAACTCACCATGGCATAATATGCCAAATGCTTTGTAAAGGAGAACTCGGGTTGTTGAGCAGATTAAACCATGTGCACAAAATTTCTCTCATGAAGCCAGGGGGTAAACCAAAAATCTGCCAATTTAGAGCCCCTGACACGAGGTCTGCCATTAGTGGATGTAAAGCATGGTGCATTTCCATTACGCTTAGCCTTAGTCTGAATTGAGTAAAAGATTGGAGACTTAGAGTGAAAGAGAGAGAAATAGACAGAGATAGAGAAATATATATATAGCGAGGGAAATATATATAGAGAGATAGAGAATCAGTGTGAGAGAAGGAATAGGGAAAGAGACATAGAATAGAGAAAGAAATAAAGAATATAGCAAGAGAGAGAGAGAGAAATAGAGGGAGTGAGATAAACAGATGGAAAGAGAGACATGAAGTCAAATGAAGGATTATGGGGGCTCAGAAGCTAGAGCCAGCTCGGCAATTGCAGTTAATGGGAATGTCATCCAGTATGTTCCAAGAATACCTGCTCATTCTGCTCACACGGGAACTTTGCCTATTGGTCTCAGATTCAATTACAGCCAGAAACGTTTTCAGCTATCCATAAAAAAGAGATAGAGAGAAAGAGAGAAAGAAATGTTAACTAGAGTGGAGAGAGAGGAGTACATCCGTAATCCCGGTGATCAATATCCTCTTTCCATCTTCCTCATCCACCTATTTTACAATCTTACCCGCTCTCTGCCCTCAAGTCTCTTTCAAGAGTCATGGTAAAGTGTTACATGCCTGTATGTGCAGCAGATATGGCAAGCAAAAGGCATCACTTCACTGGGTGAGATATGATAATAGTAACGATAATATATGGAATTTAAGGTGCTAAATCCATCAAATGGTTAAATGCTCTAGCCACAACTTGTGCAAAGTATGCACAAGTGTACAAGGAAGGAAAGGACAATGTGAAACAGTGCAGTACATTACCCCCCCCCCCAAAAAAAAAAAAAAATATATATATATATAGTAAGTAAATGAAATGAAATTAAATAGTAAGTCATGATAAGCTCACATTTGCTATTAAAACTCAGTATAGATGACACAATAAGTGAACTTTTATTTTTTTTCTAGCAAGGAGAAAGATTAAAGGCATCCGCAAGAGATACATGATCTAGATATTATAACTAGTTCAATATTTACTTTTGATAAACATTTATATATCACGATTGTATTTATAATAAGTTTGAGTAATTTTGCATGGATTTTGATGTTAAATGCTACACAATATTTTGTAAAATTGATTATTGTTACCTTGTAATAACTTTGTATCATTTCGAATATGGACAAATATGAAGTGAAATGAAAAATGAAATTTTCACTAAATTATCAATATGAGTATTCAGCCTTTGGGCGTTGTGAGAAAGTAGTTATAAATCTCCACTGCTGCAGAAAAAGGGTTAAATTTAAAGTATTGCTTACCCCCCTCCCCCCCCCCCCACACACACACACACACACTCCACCAAATCATCACCCAGGGTCTGATAGAACCCTTCTTTCTGATTTTGATGTTTGAGGTCAATCGACGAAAAATGGATGAGAGTTCAATCTTTTGGAGGTGATTTGGCTGAGCTCTCCCCTCCTCGGGGCAAGAATGAGACAGAGAGAAATCAAACGGGACAAATATCGATGTCGAAGCCCTGTTCTCGCTGATTCTGCCCCGATTGACCGTGATTGAAGGACGCGGTATGAAAGCCTGTATCGGGGCGGAAATCCTCAGATGAAACCATAATGTTTTCCCGGGGACCCACGGATTGGGGTAATGTGAATCGTGAGCGGTGGGCAGGATTCGAGTTATGCTCATACCTCATAAAAGAAAAGATATCACAGCGTTGTCTTTTCTGTCTGGGGAGAAGGAGGAGAAGTAGAATATAAAGGGGATGGAGGAATAGGTAGAAAAGCAGTAGAAGAAGAAGAAGAAGAAGAAGAAGAAGAAGAAGAAGAAGAAGAAAAGGAGGAGAAGGAGGAAAAGGGGAGTTGATGTAGGAGAAGAAGAAGAAAAAGATGGAGAAGATAATGAGGGAAGAGGGAGGTAAAGGAGCTGAGGAAGAAAGTGAAAAAGAAGAAGACAAAATAAAGAAAAATAAAAGAAAAAGAAGGAGAAGACAAAAATAAGAACCAAAAGGAGAAGAAAAAAAGAGAAAGAAGAAGAAAATGATGAAGAAAAAGAAGAAGAAAGGAGGAGGAGGAAGGGGCAGATGAAGAAGAAAAACAAGACAAAGAATGGAGAGAAAAAATTAGGAGGAAGATAAGAAAAAGAATCAGGAGGAGGAAGAGGAGGAGAAGAAGATGAAGAATTTGGGATGCTGTAGAATAGCATATTATTCTCATGGACAATAAGATGTAATCTGACTGTACTGATTAGGTGGCTGGATAAACAACAACATTTTTTTTTTTTAATTTACTGATAACTGTCATCAGGTGACTTTAGGTGGATTAAATGTTATGTACATATTGTGCTTGACAATGTATGTCAATTCTCTCTTCTTTCAATCACTTCTTGAATGGGTTACCATGGTCCAATCTTAGCAAGTAATATATCATTTTAAAGCTTAGAGCATACTCTTTTAAACAATGCTGAAAAGCTGAAACTCATTTCAGCCTACTTCTTTTGTGAGTTTTGAGCAGGCCGGTCACATACATGAGGTGATGATGCATATTGTGCAGAAGATCTTACATATCAAGAGGTCAATTACCCAAAGGTTCAAGGGTCAGTAGACTTTGTCCACTCTTACACTTTTTGGTGTATGTATAGTAACTGTGGTGTATAGTAACTGTTGATTCTTTCCTGACTTCATATCTAGTATTGCCCTGTAACGGCAGCAAGTATTTCTGAGTAACCATGTGACTTTGCTGATATCAGCTGTTGCACCTGTCTGCTTCGTGTGGGTCGTCGCGGCGCTGGAGCGAAGTCGAGAGTTGTCTCGTAAATGACGTACTGAAAAATTCATGTGCCATTACACCCTACAATCAGGCGTGCCTTTGCTGCAACTGATGAGCACATATCAATCAAATCTATATCATTCCGCTCATCGGGGAGGTGTGTCATTGATGAAATGTCTCGCTCATCGCGTCTGCCTTGGGAATTTGGAAGTAGTTGCTCTGGGTGTGTTTAGCCCGTGTGCATCTATTTTACCATTCACATTGGAAGGGTGTAATAGTCTCTGTTATTTGTGTGTGTTTTGTTAGTGAGTGACTGTTGTGTGTATATTTGTATATGTGTGTATGGCTTAGTAATGCTTTATGATTGGACAAAGTAAAAGACTATTTAGAAAATTCTTCGAGCGTAATTAACCACATTATGGCCATTCATACCAACATTTCTTGCTGGTCCACTAGTCAGCTCTTTAGTGTGAATACAATATCATATATCATGAGTAGATTACTAGTTATAATAGTACACAAAAGAAAGTATACTGTATATATATATGTTTTATTACATTTATATTCTTGGAGGGAAAGGGGGCGGGGATGGGAGGATTCTTTGTGATTGTGTACATTATTATGCAGAGAGAAAAGTCATAAGTTGTGACACTTAGATTTGTTGAATTTGTCTCTTGAACTACTGGTATATGAAATGTTAAAGTTTTTGATATGCAGAAAATGACACCTGCCCATCTTCATTTTGTATTTAAAAAAAAAAAGTACTTTACATTCAAGTTAATCATTTACCTGTTTCTAAGTATTTCCTCTGTAGATTCAAATGTTACTCAACAGGTTTGTTCAGTTGACTTTGTGTTATATTCTTGTGTGGAAAAGGAATGCCGAAATAAAATGGAATAAAATCAAAATCAAATCAAATATTTGGACTTTGAGTGTAATCCCACTTTATGATCAACTAAAGAGTTAAGTCAAATAGAAGCTTTATATGGTAAGTTGGGCAAGCAGTGTGAAACTAAAACTGGGCTTTACACAGAATTTCAGTGTCTCCCTTCTCTGAGTTGTCAAGCACTCATGCGTTCATCTCATATGACATTTCAGAAATAAGAGAAAAATATTACAATTGTGAGGCTTCTCTATGGCCACCCCCTCTCCAATGTATCCTCCCTTGGACAGATTTTGGCAATTTTCTTATCCCTCGATGAAAGCTGGGCGAGACCCAGCAGCAGTTGTGCCGACACGGAGCCATTCTGGTTACCCGGCCTGTAATCGCTAGTAATGACCAAAGCACACTTTTCTTTGCTGCCCGTGGCTAATGTATTGCGTATCCTGATTAGCTGCGAGATCGGGGGGAGAGAGTACGAAACGGAGATGGCTCCCTCGTGGGGGCATATGTGGGTGGGTGTGGGGGTGGAATGCCCACTTCTCTCGCCGGTCTATAATGCCGTACGCTACAAGCTGACCTTTAGCTTGTGACTGGTAATGAATGACTGACCTAACAGTGATCTCTGACATATTGCTGCTACTACAAAATGATAGCATGCAAAATATTGAAAGGTGATATATGAATATAGGGTGATATATGTATATAACATTATTTCCATATCTCAATCTACTTCAGTCCATCTTACTCTATTCTATTCTAGCCTATTTCATGCAGTTCTCTTCAATTCCATCCATCCCTATACTTTTCTATTCTATTGAGCTCTCTTCAATTCTATCCCTTCCAAAACATATTCTTGTATCTTCTGTTATCTGTGATTCTAATTTTATTCCATATAGAGAGCTTATCATCAGCTTTGAAAGAATGACAATCTCTTTTCTGTATTAAATACTGATGAAAAAATACTATTCTGTCAGTACCAGAAAATGAAAGTGTTAGGATAATCAGTGATGGATGGGTTGTTACTGACTGTAAAGCAAAACCTTGAGCAATTTGATGAAATGTCTTACATTCAATATATTATGTATGTAATATACACACAAGTGTATGTACATGTATACGTATGTGTGTGTTTTTGTGAATGTGTGTCATGTATGTGTCTGTAATATAAAAAAAACCAGTTCATTGGTCTTTGCTTGTCAAGAGTGAATAATTTCACATATTTAACAAAATAAAAGTGAGAAAGAGAAGATTACATGGTGAGACATGCCCCATTTTTTGCAGATAAAGATATACTCTGACCTTCAGGGCAGATCTCTACTTATTTGTTGGTTTTTCATCTCTTCCTAACAGAGAAAATTTGAAACAAAAACTAAGAAATTCTTCCTCTTAGTAATCCACAAATGGGTGAATCTTAGAGAATTGATTCTTTTCACAACTAAAATTCTGTGCAGCCCCATATATCTAGGTAAGATATGAATGTAGAGGTATGGTAAAGCACATGACATATCCATATTGCATGTTCTGTACTGGTATGTACCGGTATGTGTGGGTGTTATTGTGTGTATGTATTTATGTGAGTGTTCTTATTGACATTTGTCAGAAGTCTCCCTCAATGTTATTTTTATCTTTGATCAGCATAATTCAGTCTTTTTATTTACCACATTCTCTCTTGTGCATTTCCTGTTTCTCAGTCAACATCATCCTCTCTCTCTCTCTCATTCTCTCACCCTTCACTATGTATTTCTTTGTTTTACCCTGCCTCTGTAACATAGGACAAAATGTCCACCCCTCCCCCAATTCATTTTTTATTTTTTTTGTGTGTGCTTAGTTTTGTCTTGTTATTCATTACATGAGAAACATCATTTTCTCTTGCCTCAGTGACAGGATTCTTGTTTGATTTCAAGCTTCAGATGTCCGCGAGGGCTCCCGAAGGATGGGGCCCCGGCAACGCGCATGGCGCATTTGGCTGTGTTTTTGGTGGTCGGTCAACATGCGGGGCAAATACACATGTCAAAAACTCCCCTCTGTTTCATAAATGCAATATATCAATGCCTGCATGCATGGAGAACGGCTCAAGCTTGGAGCAATGTGGACTCTCAAGCTAGTGGACAGGAGTGCTGTCTTAACACTTGTTTGGCGCAGTTTGCCACTCGGCTGGAGTGCTATACAACTATATTTACCGGTCAGCAGAGATGTCTGAATACTAATTGTCAATGAATGGAGATTAACTAATCCCCCTAATCCCCTTTGTGTCACTATGGCCTCATGTTGGACATCATTGCTATACCTGAGTGGGCTTGCTGACTTTACTACTAAGGTCAAGTTTAGAAATTATGAAAAAAGCTCGGCAATTCAAGCTAGGCACGTTTGGCTCATGAAGGGTTAACCTGTTGAGGACAGGCTGGTTTTGATGTAACACGCATTTCTTATAGACACCTACCCAAGTATACTTAGGACTAGTATTCAATGAGTTAATAAGGGGTGGAGAATAGAGAGGGACACTGGAGTAAAAAAAAAAAAGAAAAAGAAAAAAGAAGATTGGCAAGGTCATTTATAACGGCATTTCTTGGTGACACCTTATTCTCCTCACAAATGTTTGCTGTTTATTAGAAGTGATATTAAAGTGAGGCAGTCCTCACGAATTTCAAAAAAATATGTTGTTGTTGGTACCTCCAATGAACTACTTTCACCAAAAACAAACTTTCAAATCATCAAATAAGCTCGTAAATTTTGATTGAAAAAGTGTGAATCTGCATGGTGAATATGCTAATGAGCAAGTCTTGGCGGAGAGTCAGACGTCACTGAGGCACAACTCTTCCCAGCCGTGTCCTGCTCGTCATGCGTACGCTCCCTAGTTATTTATAAATTCATGTTTACTATTTATTTTTATATTAATCATATATATAAATAAGCTTGAAATATTTTGTTTAAAATAATAAAACCACATGTTGTCACATTTTATGACAAAATCAGATATGATCATTTTGAACACTTAAATTGGTTTTCTGAGGCACGGCTGTCAACTTAGTGAGTTGGGCATCAAAGACGTTGCACCTTTTTGCAGGCTCTTACACGATCGCTTGCAGGAATTATTTTTTTAAAATTGAGTACAGAGACAGTGTTTGCTTTCCACGTGTATAAATTGGTGAAAGGTTATAGTTTTTACTCTTCTCAATTATCATACAGTGAAAATTCTCAGGACTGCCTCCCTTTAAGCAATACACGGTGCAAATTAGATCCTGCCACATGCCATGTATTTGCCTACGTATATGTGTCCACAAATTAGTATCATGATCCCTCTTTCAATATAGTGAGAGAGAGAGAGAGAGAGAGATGAACAGAGAGAGAGAGAAAGAGTTTTCTATGTATATGTTAATCTATTCCTATAACCACGTGAAGTGCACATGTGGTATTGACTGTGTGGTGCTTCAAGAATTCTGAAAATAACCAAAAATGACTGATATGAAATTGATGCCAAACAAATCATAGATGGTTCTAGATCAATAAGTACGTATGTTCCCCACAATATTATGACTGACAAGCTTGAAGGTTACAAGAGTCATCATTTTTAAACATTAGAAATTCTTTTCATTCCCACCCCCTTTTTTTTTTTTTTTTTTTTTTTTTGTTCATTGAACTTGCTGGCCAGTTGGAGCTGGTATTTGATGAAATGGTTTTGGAGCTTCATGTCTTATCGCTTACAAATTTTCTTCCAGAGCTTGATCTCAATCAAATAAGATGATGGAATTTATGAGAGCGGCCGGCCGGGGATCAATCCTGGGGGGAATTAAAGCGAGAGGAGCCCTTTGTGGCTGATTAGCCAGGTCATTGATTGATTGGGGTAGGGGCCGGAACTTCGTGGGAAGGCAAGTTTAGGCCGGGACATGTGGAAAGTTGTTGGAACAGATGATGGGGCTTTTAGCCAGAGTCTTGCCATCTCCATTCCCCTGACTTCAAGGGGGGAGGCGAATGCAAGATGGCAAATCGAGCAGCTCAATGCAATTAAGCAAGAAATGGAAGAATCGCATCCGGGTCTCGCGCAAGAGGTAGAAGCAACGCTGACAGTGTTTAATCTGTGGCAATACCTGGACTCATGGTGCAGTATTTGATGATAGGTTGATCGTGTTGTTTATATACAAATACAATGAATCTATCATCATAGCTATTTTTTCCTTTTTAAATCATATTTGAGAATATAATTATATTTTGTCACATAGTTGATGACAAAAAATTCAGAATATCACACCTCTTTATAGTTTTTGTATTTTTGTATTGAGAATTTGGATCTGTTTGAATAACATGGATATCTAGTTATTGCAAAGGACAGAACTAGACGTGTGTATAAATTGAGAACATGGGACATGTGATGTGTTGCACCCATTGATTGTTACTGGAGACTTGATTGATAGCTGTCTTGTGGGTAACTATGAAATGATATCAAAGTCATTACCACTGCTGGCAGGGGTATGCCAGATGTGGGCGAAAGAAAATATAAAAATTGCTGCACAACCAATCTGTAGTAATTGATCAAGTCTGGCAGAATGTGTGTTTTTTTATTGTTGTTGCTGTTTTTTGGCTTCATTTTTCTATGGTTTGCTTTTTTTTTTCATTTGAATTGGAAGTACATTGTGAGGGTCACTCATGAAAAGTGGCTTTGGATTTTGTGAGAGAAGAGGGGAAAACTATTTGAAATAAGTAAAGCCATGTCTGATTGTGAGATAAAGAGAATACAAATGATGTGAGAATTCTGCTCACACGGTATGGCTTCCTCTAACGACACAGGTAAAATTTTGAAAATTTGTGTGGATATACTGGAGTGCATCTGTTTTTGTTTTTTGCTTCTTTTGGTGTGCTGGATAACTTGTGTGCATGTCTGGCTTTAACAGGTAAAAAGCCCTAAATTTGTCCCAAGTTAGTTTTTGTCTTTGTAGAAAATAAGTGTCATCCAATGAGTGAAACTTTCTCCTTCTTCTTTACCATGGCTCTCATTAGCATAGATGCATTTGAAGAAAAAAATACTGTTTGTCCCATTAGTTATTGTACCACAGCAGATTTCCATTTTTTTTTTTTAGCCTTTTTGAATCATAGTGTCTGACTTCAGCAATCACAAAGTATTCTTATTTTTACCATGGCTGAATCTAGAAAATTGTGAATTAGACACAAAATTGATGAAAGTGTTTAATCTAATGAAATCTGCCTCTTCTGTCTGGTCTTTACCATCCCTCCATCTGTCCATGTTTTGCAACAATGCGTGGGATATCGCCAGAGGAAATTAAAGAAAGTGTTTTCCTTTTTGCATCAACAAAGAATCATGTCATGCACTCCCAGGAGAATGCATCTTTTGAATCTTATAAACTTTGAAAGTTTCACTGTGGATTTTTTTTTTTTTTTTTTGGGGGGGGGGAAAGTTATGAAATAAGCCCTTGAATACAAAAAATAACAATGGGCAAAAATGTATCGACAAACATGGAAACAAAAATTTGCCTTGCATGTGCCGTTCAAGGCCCACATAGTAGCTTTGCAACATCAAGTGATGGCTACATTAGTATTGGTACATTTTGTTTGTTTGTTGTTATTGTTTTTTTTTAGAGAGAGATTTGATCTTATTTCAAGAAATGTTATAACAGGACAGTTTGTTTGAGAAGTCACAATTTCTTCTGAGCATTTGTGTCATTTTTGTTGTTGTTGTTGTTGCTGCAATTATTATGGTAATGAGAAAACCACAAGCCCAATATTAGCAACTTCTGAAAATTTCTGATCAACTGCTATTCACAAATATATCTGTATGTCAAAATATTGACATTTATGGTATCATATGACAGCTTTAATGCAAGCTGTTCCCATGTGAGTGTATCAAGGGGAGAAGAAAGATCATTTCACTTTCTGGTGCATAGTACGTAAGTAATAGTCATTTTGTGATCCCATCACTGCCATCACATGCATGACAACAGCACAGCAGGGGATTGAATATTTTTGTCGGTTTTAGCAGCAGAAGGGCATTGATGTTGTGCAAAATCTGTAGAGATAAAGCCCTTCTGGTTCCAAACTGACAAGTATAGTTTCTGCACATTGGACCATGTGGAACGCTTGATTAACTGTGATATTAATCTCCAAGGGCCATCGTTTTCTCCTCTCCACAACGTGAACATGTCATATCTGTCATATAATTAGGTATTTGTGACAGATTTTTAAAAAAATTGCGTGTATGCATCTTGCTTTTGTAGCCATTGCTAAGAGAGACCTTTTTCTTGTTTTGATTCTTTTACGCATGAGACAGCAAGCTTACAGCAGGGCTTTTTGTTGTGCAAATTACCTGCAACGAGGATGAAATTCAGAATCCTGTGTCAGTTGGGTATAGAGGGCCTGTGGTGCGGCATCGGACGCCATCGCGAATGCGTAGCGAGAACTGCCCTGTGCGGCCGATGCACACACCTCAGCTATTGATTTCTTCGGGAGCATCTATGCAGCGTCTGAATGTTTTCTTGGGAGGGGATTTTTTAATTGCATACTGCTTTCCTGCTCTGGCCACCACCTGCCTTGCCTTTCATTGCCCTGCTCAATAACGGTATCCATCTTTCAGTGTGGTAGAACCAGTATCAGTATTGATTTTTGGAGACAGGTGGAGGAGGGGGGGGGGGGGGTAAGATGCTGAAAATGATTTTGTAGCATTTGGTCCGAGTCAAATTGAATTGGTAGTATCAACAAACCTGTCAATTTCTTTTCATGAATGCCTACTATGTGTCTTCCAATTCATGAATAAACTGTGAGGAAATATGTAGTAACTGAGAACCGATGAATGCTTTGAAAGCGATAGTCTATGAAATCCAATAAGTTTTTTGCACGTTCACAGTGTAGCACATGCTAGATTTGTTGATTTATACAGAAGGAATGAAATGTATCTTGTAACTTATCGTATCTTACAGTCCCACAGCCTGCTATCAGGAGAGATTTGTAAACAAGGTGTCTTTCAAAATCTCCACCAAGAATTAGTCAAACTTGAGTGCCTTGGCTCACTCATCTTACAATGTACGGACATCTGGACCGAAATCACTCTCCCCGTATCAAACCGATCACTTGCGAGTCTGTGCCATTAACATTCAATCCAGGCAGTGTGCGCAGAACAATCTCTCCTAATTTACAGCCCCACCAATGTTTTTGCCCCAGCATTATCTGCTGATTGGGCTAAAACAGCGACAGATAAACCGAAATTTGCCGGGCATGCCCAACCTCATTTCCATCCAAGAGCAATCCTATCAGCATCGTCATCAAAGCTTGACCATGTTATCGCCGATTTCAATGAGGGTTTTTTTTTGCCATCTCCTGCCATGGGCAAAGGGTGGCCAGAATGTTTGGGCCGTTAAAGAAAACTCCTACCCATGTGCAAGTTGGCTTACATACAGAGGAGTAAGTTCTCACAACTGAAGACAATGAACATTTCAATAAAGTCAGACCAAAAAAAAAAAAAAAGAGAAAAAGAATAAGTTTAAATGTGTTCTCCCACTCGTTTATATAGCGATGCTCCAAAAATCTCGATATCACTTGTCAAACTTCCTCTTACCTAAAAGTACCCTCCTGCATAAAAGTGCCACATAGTCATTTCAACTCTAAATTATTAACAGGAATAATGATTTACTCTCAGTGTTTTATCTGTGTGACTCTCCCTCTATTTGCTGAAGTTGACTTTAATGTGGCAGTGCCATAGTCTACAAGAGCTGGGAGTTGCTACCCTGTATTTGGGGGACATAGAATACTTTACATCAAAGAACCCGCTTATAGTAAAATCAGTTTTTATGTCCATTTTGCTTCCTCCTGATCGAAATGACAGAATGAGTGGTACACCTGTCACAAAGTTTTTATTCCCCTTTTGACCTTACACAGTACATCACCTGCTGCATCATTGATGCTATGACAGGAAAGCCTTGTTGTGAGCTGTCGGAGATGTCAGCAACTATTACTCATAAAAAAAAGAAAAAAGTGCAATAAAATTTGCATCTGCTTTAATTTGACAGATGCTGTGAAAAGATTATTCAGTAACACTTTTTCAAATTCCCATTGATATGTCAAACATTTCAGGCTTTTAAAAGGAATATATATGTTGGCCTACTCTTCTCTTACGTAGAGAAACCAAAACTGTTTTTTTAAACCACTCATGTTCTTGGAAGAAAGTATTGAAAGGGACCGATTGCTTACAGTTATTCTGATAAGCTTTTCTGTTTGTAGGATATTAATTGATTGAGTAGCCTGTGAATGAGAAAATGTGTATAGCCACAAAAGTGATCTTTCCATAGGCCTGTTTCTACTCGGCATCTTTAAGGGTCTGTTGTACATATGGAAGGGTTATTACAGTGTATCTCGACAATTTCAACAACCCTATCATTAGTCAATTAGATCTCAGGATTTGTCATTGATATCAGCCTGGTTCCAATCGCAGGCAGTCAAAATTATGGATAGTCCTTACATGCAGTGCGATGATTAAAAAAAAAAAAATGAAGTAATTGTGCCATCAACCAATCAGAGAAAAGAGGATTTCTAAATGTACATGGATTACAGTTGCACTTTGCAAGCATTATAATGTATGAGAAATTAAATGTGATCAGGCACAATGCTCTTTGAAAACCAGCAATTTTGTAAAAATCTGGATGATTTTGATTTATAATGATGAAAACTGCATCACAGCTGATGATAAACACTACAATGCATGTTGCTTAGATACCTGTCCTATTTGGTCTCAGTGATTATGATATGCCAGTATTTTGAATGATTGAAGAGCGAGCTTTAGTGAATGCGATGCGATTTTATGTGTGTTTATGCATTTGAGAGGGTTCAGAGGAAGAAAGAGAGAGGAGGGGGAAAAAAAGAACACAAAAAAAAACGATTTCATCATAGATGAGATAAATTGCGCTTTGCGTCAGTCCCAAGCATCTTATCTAAAGTACACACCGACCCCTTGCGTAGGTAGAGATTTATATGCTGATCTGAGACAGAAATTTATACTTTTATCCATACTACTTCTGGGATGCCACTGTGTGGGAGATCTGAGTCAGGGCATTTAATTTCGAGTCATCGGTCTTAAAGGTGGAAAACAGCCTTTTGAGCATGCCATGAACCCAGTCTACACTTTTCTGTTTCTACTCGATCCTGATTACAATGCATCTGCTGCACAAGTTATGTGTACAGCTTGCAATTGAGCATGAGAAATGAAGTCAATATATATATATATTTTTTTTTGTCAAAATATAGACATAACACAGGAGTGAATAGCATTAACCTTGTGATAAAGGCTATTTAGAACAGTGATGCTGAAAATTCTGCTGGACTAAAGTGACGTAATGTTTCTTTTAAAGAGTGTTTGTGTAGTGATGTACTTATCTATTGCAAATAAAAAATTGGAATGGCCCCCAGGCAAACATGAAAGAATAAAACTTTATTCTGGAAGGCATTGTAATGGTCCCCCGTGCATTGCCAGTAAAACTGTTAATATTTACATGATGGCTTGAATCACAGCAGTGCATAGACATATTTGGAAATGTTTTTAATGTCGTCATCGTGTGTGTTTGTTTGAGCTAGCATATCCTAGACCAAATCATTGTTGTGTAAGATATTGATAGAAAAAGATGGATGCATGTTAAGGAGAGAGCCTGCATATGTAAGGGGGGGAAAAAAGAAGAAAACGAACAGATGGCTCAAAACTCAAAAGACTCTTTTTTCACTATAGCAATGAGAGCATTATCACTCGTTTCTTATGTTTAATCACCAATGATTCAAAAAGCATGCGATATTGACTAGATGCCTTTAGCACCAGTGTTGACGTAGGTGCCAAGAAATGCATCCCCCACCCCTATTCTCTCTTCAGCGAAGGCGCAAACAGCTATAATCAATTTCACACTAGGCTGGCTGCCAACATTTGTGGCAGGTCTGTGCCGTAACGCTGCGTAGACGCGCTCGCTGTGGTCAAGTTGGGTTTTCTTTGGAAACACAGCGATTTGATTCGATTCTCAGGAAATTATACTGCCCCGATGTATCCAGAGATTTCTCTGAAGCGTCCGTGAGAAACAATGTGGAGAGTATATACGAATATGCTGTCTAGACCCGATGGTAAACGTGAAAGTCTCAGAGATTGAATTGCAAAAAATAACTGCATAAAGTCAAGCAGCTTGAAGGTCAAGCTCTTTGTGCTTCTTGGTCTTCCCTTATTACTATTCTTCAAACGTTGCATTCATGCACTCATGTTGAAAGTTTATATGTATAAATGCTGTTAATGTATTGAATGTATCTCTCTCTGCTTTTTATTCTGCTGGAATCTGAAATCAGAAAAATCAATCAAAGGGCAAAGATGTCTTATACTCTTTAAAATGCAACTGTACAGGGGAGGAATGTTGCCTCTCTCAGAAAACATGCCCTTGATGTTTTATTTGAATGTCAGAAGCGGATACATAACACCTCAGTTTGATTGCCACATGACAGTATCATAAGCACAACTTTTTGCAAATTTTTTGGACAACAAAAAAAAAAAGCACCAAACAAACAAGCCATTTTTGTAATGATTGTCAGGTTTTGTGATGACCGCTGTTGACGTCAATTCCTGCCCAAAACAGGAAAGAGAGGTGAATCGCTGCAGCGTCAGATTCTTTGTGTGTAATTCAGTGTACCCTGTTCACTACCAGTCATTTCATCATCCTTTTTTTGTCAATCCTTTATTCTCTTCAGGATATTTAAACTGCATTGCTTTATCTTTGTACTGCAGAAGAAATCACACAATTATGTGTTATATATATGTATGTATTTATATATGTATATAGTTATAGTAAGTTATATATATATCTCAGTTTAATGCCCAAATGATTTATGGGGAAGGGCATTTAAATCTTCGGTCTTTATTTCAATTGTTGCTGAAGAAATGGTGGAGAAATTTTGCTATCATGACATCTTGTTGAGGGAGTGTGTGATTTTGTGAAAGATCAATAAAGCAGATCAACAGTATACTGCAGAATATTGACATCACATTGAATCACAAAGAGCATTAGAAATTCACAAGTTATATTTGATAGATGAAAATGAGAGCTGTCTGTCGTTGCTTGTCAAATCTATTGTTATAACAAATTTTCACCTGCCAAAACTTTTTGTCTCTCAGTCACTCCTCAAGCATGCCCCGGTAGATGGCATCTTATGACTACTTTCACTTTTGGTTTTTGCCTGCGGGCTTTCTTTGTCTACGACTGAAGAAAGTAAAAGATCTTGAAATAGTTGTGACTTCTGCCGGTCATTGCCGGAAGGTAGAAGTCATTGGTAACGAAAGCATGCTATCGAATCAATCACAATCATGGTCTTTCGTCTCACACTTGTCAAATTTTGAGGAACGATTTTTGAGATGGCAGGTGAGTGCCGAGGGGGGAGGGGGAGATTGTGTCAACAATCGGTCGCCAGAAATTATTTCATCACCATTGCCGCGTCAGTATTTTTCCGTTTGCTTGTACTGCACCTCCTTACTCTTATGTTCTCTGTGCTCGCGATTGAAGACACATTCTGGTCAAATTTCAATCATCCACACCACGCCTTTCATCATGCATTAAGGACGGGGACGGCTGTCGTGGAGCCAGCCAAGTGTTAAGATCTCTGCAGGAAGATGCAGCAAGAATGCACAACATCAAATTTCAGGAGGTTAAATTTTTCCTCGGTTTCCATGGTAACGAAGGTATCTCCGTGAGGCATCATGCCCAGCCAACACTCTACTCACTCACCCTCTCTCCCTCTCTCTCTCTCCCTCTCTTTCTCTCTCTCTTTCCCACCTGACTGGTGGTGTCTAATTGCATTGACAGTTCAGTCCAATGAAGATCAAGTGCACTCTCATTATCAAGGACCACTCCGTGAGCTGGTAAGAGTGAGTTCTCGGACCAACCATGTGTGGGATCAATTCCATCTCTTTCGTAGCTCTCCAGGACTTAGCATCTGTTGTTGTTGTTATGTTATGTTGCTTCTTTTTTTAAAAGCCAATCTAGCCTGCATTATAATGAATACAATGTAACTGATCGTAGTATCACTAACAGTGTACATTTACCCATATGTGTTTGTGCATGCATGAATATAGCATGTACAGATGCATTATGATGCATTACTTATAATGTGTACGTGTAAATTATCTATATACATGGTATATAAACAGTGTATTTTACTTTTATGTGATAAATGGCTTTATCACAGCAAACTGAAATGTATGGAATACAATACAGCAGTCATGGGCTTATTATGTTTTATGGTTCAATTATTATCATTTTTATAATTTTTTGTTATAATCTCATGAAAAAAAAACAAACCAGAATTGTAGAACCTTCCTTCTGAGACATCCTTGTTATGTTATATAATGAGGTAAGAATAAGATACATTTTGTCACAGGGGCAGGCAAACTCTATCACATGGCTTTAAGTGGTACGTAGGGTTGGAATGCTCAGGGGGCAAAATCTCTTCCCCTGTTACCGACCCCCACGTGCGATAATTGCAGTCAATCAGATGATGTCGCAAACGTTTTGTAACTCTACACATTATCGAGGTGAAACTCGTGACAGTATTTGAATCAGTGTTTAACAGTGATGATTGGAGGTACACTGGTTAGTGCTTTTCAATTGAGCTGGTGATCACATTGTAATTAGACATATATTTGGATGATTTTAGTGCAGACGTACAAGGCTGAGGTTTTTACGCTTTTCATGGACATCAAGGTAGTAATTCTCTCTTTTTTGCTGTCGCTAATACATGGGATGAATCATTCTGTTCCATCTTTTTTTTTTTTTTTTTACCCTACAGAAACCCTGTGTGTTTGCTGGCCATGCAACAGTATAGTGTGAAATATACGGTGAAATATCCTCAGTAATATGAGTGTGGGTTGATAGCTGTATTCCAGATCTGGTCTTGAGAGTGGCTTCTGACTCTTTTCTGTTCCTTTCTTCTTCTTTTTTTCACTCTTATGAGGAAACATGACCCAAATGAGACCTTAGATCACAAAAGTGTCACCTAGCGATACAATTGGTATTGGTGGAAAGGTTGATGATCATACAATGTGGAGTTCTTCGATGCAGTCAAGGAAGTAGGCGTGTTTACAGTCGCAAGATCTTTGGGATGGACTTTGTCGTGGACTTTGTCGTGTTTTTGTCGTCCACTATCACATCATTCTTGCTGGAGGGTTGGGCAATCAATGAGCTATCGATGTCCTGCTTTCATTTGCTCCTTAAAGACGCCTTTTCTTTTCTTTTCTTCCTGCACCGTCCTTTCATTGTTCTTTTTCATCAGTGCACATTGTGCTAATTGAGAGCGCTTTATACTGCTTGTCATTGATTTATGGTTCTGTGGATTGTCCACCTTGTAGATGTGTGCTGAAAGGTTATGAAATCAAGTCTTATACATGGAACAATGACTCAGCAGGGAATTTCCTTTTGCTCAGAAGGCTCAAAGTTGGCATCTTAACTCACTTATATAGTAGGGTAAGTGAAGAAAGCTACAATCATGGCTGAGAATTTGCCTTAAAATATGGGGGAAACAATCAAGTCCCTTGAAAAGTCGAAATAAGAAGGGGATCCTGGGCCTATCAATATAAGGGCATTAAAACAAGCAATTAAACAAACAAATAAACAAACTGACAAAAATAAGTCTAGGTATTGACCTCTCCCTCTACCATGATTGTATAAATTGTGTGAAGACGGTCGTCCCACAAAGAATGGAGGCGTGATAATATGTTCCCATAACCCATGCATGACCTGCAATACAACCTCTGTGAATAGTCATTTTCTTTTGCGGGCATGGGATGTGAATGTCTAGGGAATGAAATTGTGACTGTCAAATTAAAGTCGCAAGCCAAGAAAAAAAAGATATGGGTAAGTATTAGACTTGCAAGAGAAAGAATGAGAGTAATTTGATGATGATGGCGATGGCGATTTAGTAGTTGGAAAGGAAAACTGGGTTCCCACTATCCAGGTCGTGATTGTTGCTTGTGGAGAATATAAAGGGAGACTCTCCCTAGACATGCTGTGTTGCATTTAAAAGCCCTCTATTACTTGAGGGCACTCTAATTGTCTATTGATTGATTTCCAATACACCTTGTGTAACCTTTTTAAAAGTCGGCATCCACTGCACATGGGGCTGTCTCCCTGGTGTGCATGTGGGTGTGTGTGTGTGTGTACACGTGTGTATGTGTGTTTAAAGTAGAGGTGAAGAATCCAAAGGGTTGTAATTCCTCTGTGAATGGAATAGACAGTCTCTTCATTTTGATTTGTGAGTGTGAGACAGGAGAGCTATGTGTTACAGACGATCCATTTCACATATTTGTGATGCTGGAATAATGGATCGCTACAGACGATCCATTTCATGTTGTAATTGTGTAATAATGGCAGAATCAAATGAAGGACATGGGTGTTGCATTGATAACAACAGCAGCTCAGTGAAGCTTGTGGCAATTTTTCCTTTCTCTCTTCTCTCTCTCCCTCGCGATCTCCGTAATGTAGCGCAATAATTCTTGCCGGAGTCAACATTGGTACAGTGGGGGGAGAAATAATTGCTAAAGGTTATTCAGCAGTCATTTCAAGAGGCAAGGGTGGCAATATGGTCGGCTCTGAATCAACGCGGATGATGCATGCTCTCACTCGGCCTTAGACTTTTGGAATTGGGTCAGAAAATGACCGTTCCCGTGATGTGCTAAACAGCTGCCACCGAGTGCTTTGGGGGCAGTTTAATGTCTGTAACATCATTACTTTCTCATTGCCCTGTGCCCAGTATCCGCCTGATATTGTGAATGGGTGCCTGTAAATTGCTTCACGACGTCATATAATTGCGCTGAGATTTTAATGTACTTGGCCATTATGAGCAGCGGCAGTTTCTTCTAAACATAGCGCCAGATGAAGAATGCTGTTCCTCAACACTTACTGCAAAACACCCCATGAATTCCACTGCAGTTAAGCAGCAGCAGGGAAATGTTGTTAGTGAATTTTATGGGTACCTATATCTCATGTTTTTTTTAAACCAAGGACAGAAAATTTGCAGTTTGTCAAAAATATTATATTCAAATGTGAAAAATGAAAGAAACAATATAGGGGATTGAATCACTATGTTTGATTAAATGTCATGTGAATTATTTTGCACATGATCATAGCAATTCTTTTACTTGCAACAAAGTTTTGGTGCATGCATATCTTTACCATAGGAATTAACAGAAAAGTTAAATTGGACAATGTATATATTTTTAAAATATATTAACACCTCAATGCAAGATGCACTTAACGTAACCAAATACCTTGTTTTTCCTAAGATAATCATATTGATGTTCAAGGGAGAGTCTGAAATTAAGCATTGAAGAATGTCTAAGTGCATAGTGTACCTTCATCCTTCGTATGCAGTTTGCTTACTGCCATATGTGGTATGTTTGCAAAGCATGTTTTATACTAAAAAACATGATATTTTCGTGGCATTAAATTTTCATGAATTGGAATCGACAGGCCTTTTTTGCGGTATGAAATCTTTGCAAGTTGCCTCTAACATTCAATGCGTATAGTGTAGACAAGAATTTTCACGTGCATTTTAATTTTGCAAATCTTGGCTCTCTGTGAAATTCACAAAATTAAAACGCATGCAAACATTCCTCGTTTTACAGTACTCAATGTCAGCTGTCGTGAATTGTGATGACAATTTAATAGCAATTTTTTGTATACTTGTTTTATTAGGACACTATGGAATGTTTGCAAACATATAAACAGAATGGTCAAGGGTTAATTTGGAATGTAAAGTTTGACATGTGCATGTATTCACTGAGGTTGTTCACAGTAGGCACCAGGAGTTGAATAGCTTGCAACTTTGGGCGTTGCTGTCGTGTGAATTGCATTCCGTGGTATGGCACATACGGAATATGGGCTTCTCTTCTGCTGAGACTTCAGAGAGCAACCTCCGATCAGGTGGTGTCGGTGAGTGCTGGGTGACTTTGTGACCCAGCAGATCAAAGTCTTGGATCCTATCAAACTGAAATTGTGGGCAGTAAAGAGGAGGCTATGGTACTGCAATGTGTTTGAAGGAAGAGCAAGCAGCATTTCAAATGTTCAAAATAAATATTGTGGCTTTTGCTTTTCCATGACAGCAGCAAACATATTGGCCCAAATTCACAAAGGTGGTACAAATGAAACCATGGTTTAAACCATGGACAAAGACCTTAGTTTTTTATGAGGTGCCAAGTGTTGCATGGCCTATTTCATTACGAAATCAGTAATTTCGTTGATGAAATGACCATTACGTTAATGAAATGATCATTTCGTCAACATAATGTTAATATTTCGTAACGAAATGAACATTTCATCTACGAAATCGACGAAATAGGCCATGCGACACTTCGCGCTCCGTACAAATTGTCCATGGTTTAAACCACGGTTTCATTTGTACCACCTTCGTGAATTCGGGCCAATGTATGTGGAAGAGCAAAATGAATTGTGTTGCTGCCTTTGAAGACATAGCTATCATTATGAGCCTGCAATGCTGTGTAGTACAGAAAGAGTCTGTAAAGGTATATTTTCTGAAGAAAAAGAAAACGAAAAGACAGGAGAAGAAGAAGGATGCATTAAAGAACTGAAAAATGGAACTGCAGAAAAGCAGCAATAGGCTTACCTCAATGTAAAAATGTGCATGGTTAGCATGCGACCACCAGTGACAAGTCCCCTCTGGTTGGGAGGTGAGAAGTGTAGTGAATCCTGTGTCAACTGAATAATCCAACTGGCTTGAATGGAGGCCAAACACAAAACACATGCACAAAAGAAAATAAAAACCCAGAACATAGAAAACTGCGGGTTATGCGAGGAGCAGAGATGATGCACACAGCAGCCAGCAGTTACTGTCGCCGAGTTTTCACGTGATAAATCCGAGAAATATGAATCCAAGACCACTGGTTGGGGTAAGAGGTTTGACGAAACGAATCCTGAGGGGGGAAAAACACGGAGGATTGGCAGAGTGCAGGCTGGAGTACTATTAAAGAGTATGAGGCAGTGCTAGCCAGACGAGGTGGTGCTAAATCTGATGTGTGATTAAAACGATATGAAAGCAATCAGGCCAAACAAGGGACGCCATGCACCTGTGCATGTGAAACGTTCAAATGAGGGGAAAGCAGTAGGCATCGCTCCGCTCCGCATGTGTGTGTGTGTGTGTGTGTGTGTTTTGTTTGTGTGTGCTGGACGGAGAGTGGAGGAGAGAGAGTGGACAAGAGAAGTTGGATGGCAGGGGGGGGGCGATCGAGGGATGATTCAGAATCGGAGAGCTTTGATCGGCAAGGTAGTGATGACCGTGGAGTGAGACACAAGTGTGGCAAGAAAGGACAACCGATCTACAGCTGATCTAGAGCTGTTGCTTTATGGTAAAAACACAGGAAAAAAGAAATGAGAGATATATGTTGAGAGGGGAGAGAGAGGGAGAGAAGATTTAGCTGAACAATAATACTCCCACGACACAAAGCCAGTCTATTGTATGTGTTGTGCTCTCTAAATGGACTATACACAACCTTTTCTCAGTGTGCCTGGTATAGTGTGGAGGTGCACACATATACACACTCTCACTTTTTTCTCTCCTTCTCTCTCCCTTTCTCCCCTCTCTCTCCCTTTCTCTCTCCCTCTCTCTCTCTCTCTCTCTCTCTCTCTCTCTCTCTTGTCACACACACACACACACACACACACACACGCACACACAGAACTTATAGCACTCATTCATTGGTCTGCTAAATCCTACGCCTTTGCAGTACCTCATGCATATTTCATGAGGCTTCAGAGCTAGGAAGGGGAGGGTGGAGTGAAAAAGGCAGGTCATTATAATATTGCAACCAGGGTGGCTGGTGTACTCCGGTTGCCAGGCAACCACCGGGTGACGTGTGGGTTGTATGGCCCAACCTTCATCATTCAGCTCTCCATCTTTTACACATGTGCGCCTTTTTGTTCATTTTTTTCTTTGATATCCATCTTTTTCTTGTATGCATCTATGTATGTATGTATGTATGTACTAGCTGTATATATGTGTGTGTGTGTATGTTTGAGTTTTCCTCTTTTTTTTCTCCGTTCCCATCTCACTGCGCAGTCAGGGAAAATGAGAAAGTCACATTATTTGATCCATTGCACATTAAACAAGCTGGCACGTAACATGCTCCTGCTATGTGTAGTCACCCATTTCAAACTAGCAGTCCTCTTGAAATATATACATATGTATTCCTCAAAAATATATATATTTCTTGAAACACAGATCTTTTTTATGACTCTCGCTTCCATACATGACAGTCGGCCGTTGATATCGAGAGATTGAGTGAGAGCCTTGGGATAATCATGCCTCCGCCCTCTCCAGTTTGATCGATGTCTTCCATTATCCACTGAACAATCGCTCAAATGTCATGTGGCGGTCGCAATGTGTTAAGTGACATTGGTGTGAATTTGAATGGGCCAAATCACTCATATCAGTCGGGCGGCCCAGTGTTGCGCACGAGTCTGGTTTTGAGAAGAAGCAATGCCATTCAGCTCCATGTAAGAGATGAAAAGGGAGAGGGATTTAAAACAAACAAACAAACAAACAAAAACAAAAAACAGAACAAACAAGAAAACACATCCAAGGAGACTGACAATTAGTCATTTACACCATTTACACATGATGACAGTCTCCCAAAAAGAAATGAAACCCAAAGTTACATTTGTGACCCAGCACCTCAAAACAAACAAAAAGTTGCCACCCATGAATTTTTAGTTAAGACCATATTCTGAAAGAGCAGACTTTAAGCTTTAAAATGATGTATAACTCAAATCAAATGGACTCTCCTAACCTATCTAAATATTGGAAAGAAAGCACAAACTCAGGAAAAGTGTGAACTGAGAAAAGAGGCTCTGAAGTACAGTGTCTATTCAAGCACTTAAAGGTAGGGAATCCCATTTGCATGCCTCAAATTAAGAGTTGTATAAATACAGTGGTATGTTGAAGAGAGTATCATTTTAGAAACTCCCATACAGTATTGAAAGTGGAAGGTAACATTTAGTACATTTTTATTGACCGTTAGATTTTGAATTGAATTTTTTTCGGGGCTCACCGGAAATTCCAGTACATTACTAGGCTACCTTTGCAGACCCATGCACTGCATGTGTGTCCATCATGTATATTTTGTGAAGAAAGTTCATCAAAACTTACAAACATTTCTATATACATTCTTGCCGCACACTCTATATGTTATTACATCAGCTCTTATACTTTTAGATTTGTGTTTATAGATTAAAAAAATACAGAAGACTGCAACAAAAAGGCTTAAGTGTGGCTGACACACAGAACTACTGAGTAGTTAAGTTTTGTGCATTATTCAAATTGTAGATAACTGTTGACTTCCAAATTTCTCAGCAGTGGCCAAAACAAGTCCCCTGAGGTTCATATTTAATGTTTTGCTGCATTTTGGGAGGTCTGTAAAAGGTATCCCCTACCTTTAATCTTTACCAAACCGTGCTGGCTGTGCGATGAATGGGACAAAAAAACAGGAAGTAAACCACCAGAGTAACAACAATGAAGGGATTATCAGATTAAACTGAAATTAAGCATGCCTCATTAACACATTCTGTCCATAATTAATGCCAACTTTCAAAGCAGTAGCACTATCCTTTCAAAAGTTATTAGAGTTGAAAGTGAAGAGTGTGGACAAGGTTTTTCAGAAATGAAAAAGGGATTCTAAGGACACACCTAATCACACTATTCTACTAAAAATGTTCGAGATAAACTGCTAAAAAAGCACACTTTCCTGCCCGTTTTATGATACCAAATTTTAGCATAATGTAAAAGAAGACCCGCTCTTTCAGAAAATATTAAAAAGTCAAGTTCGGCTAGGTTGACCCATTTCACTTATTTTCAGTCCTCACGCAAAATCAGTGTGTGCGACTTTATGTTTGTTTTGAGGTGCACGGTCACATTTAGATTTAGTGAACACAGCAACTTTATTCAGACATATCAGTGAAAGTTCAAGGAAAATCGGACAATCTGTTCAACAGTTATGAAGTTTTAAGTTTTGGTGCCACTAGCATTGAATGTGAAGACTGCATCATTTTGTGATGTCATGTATAGAGAACTAAATAAAGAAAATACAAAGAATATCCAAAGTATTCTCACTTCTCTAGCATAATGAAAGAGCACTTGACATATCGCTTTTGGAAAACAGAGAGAATGATATTACCCTTTAATGTATGTCAATAATAACTCAAGAGAATGTTATCTTTTCTAAGAAAATAAAGTTTTGTGGAATTCTCCGTATATTTTCTTTATATCATGTTCCACACATGATGTCACAAGCTGTAGTTAGTCTTCTCAACCAGCGATGACTGCACCAGAACATAGTTATATGCAAAACATTCTTCAAGCTCTCGGGATCTGTTTGGGGTTTCTTGAAGATTTTGCGAACATTGTGTATATCTTGAGTAGGTCGTGCACATGAGAGGAAGCTTTTAAATTTTTTTTAAAAGAACAAGTTACAAGCAAATCACGACCCAGATGCTGGAAACTTTCACAAAAAAAGAGGTCATTTTTTTATTATTCTCACTGAATTATAAATGTTGTCTACAAAACAACTGATGATGCTTCCAAACACCCACTTTTTGTTTGATGATCATTCAAAGCCTAAAATTCAAAGGATGGACCTTTTTTTTGACATTTTTTCAACATGTGCAAATTGTTCACATGCTCCGTGAAAACAGTCCTTTGCTCTCTACCAGCTATACGATGAATTCATTCATCTGAATGCTGACTAATGAAACAACGTATAACGAAACAACATATAACTTAACAACAGTCAGAGCATCATTTCGAACTACAACTTGATAACGAATCAGCATTTCATGGGCGTCTGAATGTATGGTGACCATAAAACGGTATAACTGGGCGGGACTTAACAGGAGTGCACACGAAAGGTGACCCTATACCTGTCACTTGCGGCGACGTCATGACCATAACAACATGCACAGTGAGAAACTGCACTTCTGTACGACGTTCTCCAGAACGGTCAAGATTAGCATCTGAACGGTCTGTTGGCGATACGATGATTCTTTATACGTCGTTTCTTTATCAAGTTTTTGTATAAACTGGCTTGCATCTGAACAGGGGATCTGCTGACCTGGTCATCACTCTGAAATGACCATCAAAATGGAGTTAGGGACATGCAGAGAATAGGAACACCTGCTCCTAATCAGTGGACCATCATTCATGTGTACTGGCAAGTCAAGACAATGAGAGCTATGATTAGAAGGAATGTTTTAGGGTTTGTTCCGTACATGACAAGGCAACACAGCAGCTGAAAGCACCAAATTTGTACCCAACGATACATGTGCTTCATTCCTGCTAATGATTAGAGATCTACTACCCAGCCTTTCACATGTTTTTCTCAAAAGGACTTCTTTGTATCATATGGAATCAAGACTTCATTTCTGTTGCAGTAACTATGAGCTGAAATCAAGACCAAAAAAAAAGAGATTTCTGTGATTTGAAAATTCATGTTTTTAGTCCCTAAAGTCACAAGGCTATTTTTGTTCACTCTACAAAATACAAAATACATTCAGATGAATCTCATGTGGGGAAGTCAGCCACAGAAGCAGTCACACATAGTACATATTTACGAAAAAGACTGAGACTATGGCGATGAATGGGATCGTATTGCAAACTGGGCCCATCCGTTGTATTTATTCAGTTCATTATCAGTTTATTATTCAGTTTATAATCAATCACAGATGCAGCAAAATGTACCTTGCCACCTTCAATTTGTCCAGTCCTGTAACACTCGGTCTCATTGATCAGTATTCAACTGCTTGTGAATTTTTGTTATTTCTCTTTGTCACTCTGATGAAAGAAGTTATTACAGGCCTTTTTAAGACTTAAATTATGTATCCCAAAGATAAAATACCAGAGACGTGGGTTTGAATTGTCTGCAGTATTGTAGTCATATTGTAATCATACATCATTATTGATTGATAGGGCCTGTATATTCCATTAAAAATAAAAGAGAGAAAAAAGGGAATGGTTCAAATTTCTTGACTGCTTAGAGAGCTATAAAGCATTGTGTTTCTTTATCTCAGTAAATTGGATACCTACCTTGCATAAATTCCCCTGATTTGGACTGTTAGATTTACCTTCATTTTCCACGTTGAAAAAAAACCAACAACAACAAAACACTACATGATAGACCATGTACAAAGCTACCTGTGAAACATTTCCTGAAAGTAATATGTAATATTTTCCACATTAACAGCACTGGGAGTCCTTCCCCCACCATCATAAGCAGGTGCACACAAGTTTGCTCTCAAGACAAAACATGTCAATTTTGGTGCAATACTGGATGCGTTGCCGAGCAACCGGCAAAATGACGTCCGAACTTTCTCATTGTCATGTCTGCGTTCTGCACTCTACTTTGTGAGTAAATATGATTATCTTATTAGGGGCAAGAAAAAGATAAGAATTCCCCCTCCTGAACATACAAGGGAGTGACATTCAAATATTGCATAGCATCAGAGGAATCCATACATTAACCCCCTCAAAACCAACAGCCTCAAAATACTATATTGATGCTGCAGAGAAGCAGGTTGCCATTAGCAGCAGCAGACTTAAGGCATCAAATGTTTTATATCTACTCCTTAGCATGGAGAGCTTACCACTTTATTGAGATGCTCTTGCTGGTTTAACTCTCACTCTCCCATCTGCTCAATTTCTTCCAACCAACATCTGTTCTTGGGATTATCATATCTCTTTCCAGAAGGATGCAAGTGACTCTGTGCTTTTGTGTTGTCAGTCCCTCCGTCCATACGTTCTTCAGTCTGTCCATCCCAGATCTTGTTACATTACACCATTTCATCTGAACTGGGGGCTATTATTCTGAGAATATAAATGTATTCTCAGAATATAAATGTATTGGTGGTTAAATAACTTAATCTAAAAGCAGCTCCCTTTTGTTTTTAGCATGTCAGCCGATTTGTTGTCCCCGCCGAACAAGTTCGAGCAGGGGACTATGAAACGGGCTCCGTACGTGTGTGTGTCCGTGTGTCCGTCCGTCCGTCCGTCCGTGCGTGCGTCCGTCCGTGCGTCCGTGTGTGCGTCCGTGTGTGATCAAAATGTTCAATTTGCTACTTCTTTGTCATTTATGAGCCAATTTTGATTCTGTTTGCTTTATATGATAGCACTACATGGGAGCTTTAAAACTTCTACACAGAATTTCAGTTGTGACCTTTGACCTATATTGTACATTTTGCTACAAAATGCTACTCCTTCGCCATTTCTAACCCGATTTCGATTCCGTTTGCTTTATGTGATGGCACTAGGTGAGGGCTTCAAAACTTCTACACAGAATTTTGACCTTTGACTTCTTTGACCTTTGACCTTGATTTTTGACCTATATTGTACATTTTGCTACAAAATGCTACTCCTTCGCCATTTTTAACCCGATTTCGATTCCGTTTGCTTTATATGATGGCACTAGTTGAGGGCTTCAAAACTTCTACACAGAATTTTGACCTTTGACTTCTTTGACCTTTGACCTTGATTTTTGACCTATATTGTGCATTTTGCTACAAAATGCTACTCCTTCGCCATTTCTAACCCGATTTCAATTCCGTTTGCTTTATGTGATAGCACTAGGTGAGGGCTTCAAAACTTCTACACAGAATTTTGACCTTTGTCTTCTTTGACCTTTGACCTTGATTTTTGACCTATATTGTACACTGGCTACAAAATGCCACTCCTTCGCCATTTCTAACCCAATTTCGATTCCATTTGCTTTATGTAATGGCACTAGGTGAGGGCTTCAAAATTTCTACACAGAATTTTGACCTTTGACTTCTTTGACCTTTGGCCTTGATTTTTTACCTATATTGCACATTTTGTTACAAAATGCTACTTCCGGCGGGGACATATATTACGCACCGCGTAATTTCTACTTTTCCTTGTTTCTCAATAAAAATGAAGTAATCCCTGTGATGATGGGCTTTTTCTGACATCACAGATAGATATGAGGAATACACAGATTTATGTCCAGTCCATGTGACGTTGGGTGCGGCTTTATTTTTGCTTTCATGCGATATGTTCATATGCTGTACAAGAGGCAGAAGGGGATTAGCTCCATAGGCTTGTCTGGTGCGTTCGGCCTTCTTGCTCTCAAACGGGCTTATTGATTTGTCTGGCAGGAGACTTCCGTGAACGGGAAAAACAGGGAAGAGTCGCTCTGAAAGGATAAGTTCCACATCCTGCTGTCAGTCCCTCAGTTCATGTATGAATATGACTCGGATTAAATCGGCCCCACCCAGTATAGGAGACAAATATATCAAACATATTCTTTCTCTCTCTCTTTTTCATTTTCATCATCTTCATTCTCTGACTCCAAATTCAGAGAGCAATATTTACATTATTGTGGTAGCTGTTGAGACTGACAGGGCTGAGAAAGCTGCCTGTGTATGTGGACAAAGAGTGATAATAAGCTCCTAGCTGTCTTCTGTTAATTTGGAGGAAAAAATTGTTTGGATATTGGATTAGCTCCTCTGCCTTTTGAGCGATGGTGGGACGCTTAATTGATGTGGATTCAACCAGATAGGAAGAAATATCTGTGGTTGTTTATAAACTGGTCACAGAGTGTCTAAACAACGGGCAGGGTTTGTCGGATCGCCTAATGGAGAGGACGGCTGACGAATTGCCGGGAGAAGTTATTCCGGGCAAGAGATAAGCGCTAACAAGATGTGTGTATCCATTCAGATATCACCACTGTCTTCATCTCATATCAGTCCCTTACATTGCAACGTGTCCAACCCCGAAACTCTCTTTCATTCTCTCTCTCTCTCTTATTCTCTTTATCTATCCATCTACCTTTCTGTCTACTGAGCTATATATGTGTATATCTATTGATCTATCTATCTATCTATCTATCTATCAATCTTTCTATTCAACTATATGTTTATCTATCTTTCTTTCCATCTGCCCATCTATTTTCCACCTCTACATTTCCAATTATCTTAACCATTCTGTCCTTGCCCTCTCCTTGCCTTTTAAGGTGAGGACAAAGTTTCATTTAATAAGCCCCTTTCACTTCTCACGTCTGCTCACATCTCCACCGTCTTGATTTGCTCTGACTCTTCTTGCCCCGTTTCAATGTATGCTTTTCATTTCTTAAAGTGCTGTATTTTTGGTGGTTTTTAGTTGAAATACAAATACCTTGCACCCGTGCTGATCCCTTTCAAAGGGTCCGCTAGGGACAATGACCGGAAGTCACCTAGCAAACAGGAATGGACATGTTTAATTTACAAGATTATTAAAGGGCAGAGTGAAAAGATGCCCCAATTGAGAGGTTAAGCTTGGTTTGGCAGGTTGTTCCAAAGGTTGACTGTTCCAGAAAAAAACAAAAAAACCCAAAACAAGAATGGACTGGAGCATGTTGATGAACAATGGAAGAGGCAAAATTTCTTATCTGCTTCTGCTTCTCTTATATTGGACAAATGCCATATCGCATATGCACATTTCTTTTGAAAAGAAATTCAGGTGTCTTTCATTTTGCTGTTTTATTTAATTGTTATTTCAGTCTTGCATCACCAGGATTAACAACCTCCCTTTTTTCTTTCATGTCTTATCTCTTCCTACGTTCCTTCCTTGTCTGGCCTCATATAAGCCCGCGGTCACACTGGCAAAACATCATAAAGTTTTCATTTGCGAAGTTCAAGATCTTGAAGTTTTGCCAGTGTGACCACAAACTTCCCCAAAACTTCGTGCCAAACTTCTCCTCGCAAAACTTCCTACTCAAATTAGGGAAGTTTCCTGGATCTCTGTCAATCATCTCCTAGTTTGAGCAGTCTGAACACTCTTGCAGCTGAAACATTGTGAAGTTTGTCACGTGACCAGTCCACCGCCTGTTTGTGGGCGGTGCCCTTGAAGCTCATTGGGATGTACGTGTGTGCGTTGTAAAATCACAATCAAAAAGGTGTGATTTCACGGAGCACGTGAACGATTTGCAAAGGACGCGAATGGAAAAAATCCAATATTCGTAAAAGTTTTTCTCCGAATGTGTTCCGACAATGAAGCTGAAAACCATTCTTGCGCAATTTGTGCAAAGTTCTCACGACGTATGTGCGAATATCGTGTGTATCATTGCTAAAGTACAACATGTTACGTACACGAAGAACACGCGACGGAAATGCAAGCAACGCAAATTTTTCAATAATCATGGGAGAAAACAATGTACCCAATGAGAGCTGGGAGCTGTCTTGTGTTGAAGTTTTCTTTTTTCTTTCCTGCATTTCTCCTTTCTTTTTCTCTCATTTCTCTATTGTGTGCGTGCCTAGAGTAATTTTCTTAGGACCTATCTTCACTAGTAAAGCATTTGATTTTTTTGCAGTTTCTCCAACACATAATCTCTAGTTTCAAATGTAAATTTGGCATACTTTAGATTAATTTTAAGAGTATTCTGCAAATTTTTTTTTTTACATAAAACATTTCTTTCTCTTTGCTAGTCTTTCATTTCTTTTTTTAATTTCTTTAGTTGTTAATAATAGTTTGATGTTTAGATGTATGCTACGATTTTGATTTGTAGAAAACGTAGGTCATACATCCCCCAAACATGCGCTAAATGTTCGTGAGAATGTCTCAAAAGGTAAGCGAACAGTTTGCGGTTACGTCGTAAAATGATTGGAAAAACTTCGCAGATTTCGCGAAACATACACGAGACATTCTCCAAAGTTTCGGGGTGTGTTTGGGGTTTCACGAACATTTTGCGAACATTGTGCGTGTTTTGCGAAGGTCTTGCGCATATGACAAGGCTTTAAAGACACTTTCGAGAACAAATCACGACGAAGTGTGCAGAAAAGGTTCGCTAAAAATTCCGCCGAAGTAAAAACGGCATTCGCGAACAATTGACGACGCTTCCGAACCCTCACGTTCATTTGACGGTCTTTTGCAGACTAAAATACGAATGCTGGATTTTGCCATTTGCGTCCTTCGCAAATCGTTCGCGTGCTCCGTGAAATCACACCCGTAGCCATCAGACAGCGCATTCTTTCTTCTTTGTTGCACATGTGCACCAGGAACCCTAACTTTAATAACTGAAACATCGAAAAGTGTGGCTTCCAGTGTTTAAAGATGAACAAGCTTCATGTAGACTTCTCAAAGTTAAACTTCATGATGTTTTGCCAGTGTGACTGCAGCTATTGAGTTTTTTTGCATTTTTTTTTTCTCCGTTTCCCTGAATACAGGGAGTTGAGGTGCTTAGGAACTTCTGTCTATCAAGTTTCACAGTCACCAAGTAATAAAACCGCGCTCCAGATTTTTGAATGTTTATAGGATATTTGATATAATTGGGTCTCTGGAGGGAATCATCATTTTTTTTTCTTAGTGTGACAGTTGAGTACAGTACAACATACATGTATGTTTGTTGGAAGTGAGTAATTGCATAAAAGACTGAAAGTTGCTAACTTTTGGCTGTAACATCTTGGAAAGAATCAACAATGCTAGTCAGAACTGGCTACAGAAAGAATTTTCAACAGCTTTCTTGCAAGGACTAACTCTTTCCGAGAAAGGCTACAGACTAGATTAGGACAAAACATAGAATGCTTTCAGAGCTTGAGAGAAGTCAACATAACTTGAGACAGACTTGGGAATTGTGTGATAAAGACAACTGTGTAGGAATCCTTCCCTCCATTGAACCTGACAGCTTACCTTTTTGTGCCTCATTCCACCTTCCCCCCCCCCCCCCTTGAAACATCCTCATCTTCACTCTCCAGTCAGAGAAAAAACACAAGAGTGCCGAATCAGTGGAAGTCATTAGGAAGTCACATCACTCCGGCGACTTTAGTTTTTAGGGTGCTTAAGCGGAACCCGGTGCCGGCAACCAGGGGGAGCGTGACATGCATCCCGTGTGAGCCTGCACCCTGGTTTGTTTTGACAATCGATTTGCAGACTTCCGATACATTCTCGGATGGCTCCCCCTCTTGTCAGCCTGCCCTGGGCAGCCACCAAACCTTTAGAAGCAGGATTTAAGGAAGAAGAAGGAGGAGGAGGAGGAGGAGAAAAAGAAGAAGAAGAAGAAGAAGAAAGAGAAAAGAAGATGAAGGAGAAGGAAGAAAAAGAAGGAGAAGGAGGAGAAGAAGAAGGAGAAGATGAAGGAGATGATGACGATGACAAAGAAGAAGGAGAAGAAGGAAAAAGAAACAGGATACTGTACAAGCTGTTATTTTCACGAGGGTTTAATTTTCGCAAATTTCGCAAATTACTGTTGGACCGTGAATTTGACACCATGCGAAAATGATGCCATCCACTAGGCTGATAATGCACTTATGACAGCCTCGGTGTCAGATCGCAAAAACAACATCTCGCGAAAATGTCCCTGACCTCCACATTCGCGAAAATATCTGTACGCAAAAATAACAGCTTATACAATAAATGAAACTTACTTTTTTAAGGATGTGTTTTCTTCTTTTTTTGTGTGTGTAGGGACAGTTACCCAATCTCTCACAGATTGAGATGAAGGGATTCTTACTAGTATCGAAACCTTAAAAACAGATGCTGAATTAATGACAATTTCTGAGTAGTTTACGCATTCATAGTCTTGTCATCACATGTCATCACTGCCTTCAAAACTTTGTCTAGAGAAAAATGGAGTATCGATATTGACTTCAGTCATTTATTACAAAGTTACATTATTAGAATGTTGCAGCACATCTTTCATCATTTCCTTGATACACATCTTCTTCTAGGTACTGAAATAAATCACAAACAGGCCTTGTACATTTCTAGGTTCCTGGCTGGATGTCGCTGGAAATAAAACAAACATTTTTATAATGCCTTTCATCTGCTTACAGAGGCAAGATGGAAAATGAACAGGGGGTACTGGAGATTGCAAAACATGAACCCTAGACCAATTTGAAAAAAAAAGATAAGCAGAGAGTGTATCACATATTTAATATGTCCATTAAATGAGGTTTACACAAGAAAGTAATATTCGAGTCTCTGTGTCAACATTTTGATTTCTGACTTCTTCATTTTTCAGGAAAATCTGACTAATTCGATGATGAAGGTCCTTTTTCTTGCGCGCTCTCTGGCAAGTTTTTATATCTCTGTGTCATTTTTTTTTTTTAAGTTTCATACTCTGTATTAAGAAGGTTGTATCATGATTTGCATAATTCACCCATTAAGAATGAGATTTCTTTCCAGCCTCAACCCCCCCCCCCACTTTCTCTTGTGAAACAAAATTTTCACCAGTGACGCTGTGATGGAGGCTTTCAGTCCCACCTGCCAAGATGGCGGGCCGACTTTGGCACCTTGATGCTCCCTTCCAGCATCTGTCATCCCTGTTTCGCGGTAATGATGTGGAGCGGGATCTTGTCTTTCGGAAAGCGAGACATTCGTCTTCTCGGGGCTGATTCACTAGCTAGCTGCTCTCTTGCACTCACTAATGGCAGACACTTAATCTGTTCTTGCCACTTAGGATTGCGCATCTCTTCTCACTTGGAAAACACACATAAGTCGGTATTGATTTACCTGCAGCCCATTAACTTGCAAGTCTTCGACTTTTTGTTAGCTGTCCTGACAACACACATCTTTTTCCATTCTTTCCCTAGATTTACTGCAAAGAGAAAAACACCCCCAGTTAAATTATTCCCTTTCAATTAAGGATGTAGGTTTTGTTATATGTCTACTATTTAGGGATTTCTTGAAGATTTGCTGGCTAGGAGAAGAGTGTGATAAAAAGGCAAAATTTGGTATTTGCGCCACTTCAGAAAAAGTGCATATTCTTTGACAAATACTTGATTGCAGTCATCAGAGCATGAGATGTGTCAGGGTCCATGTTAGAGTAGACTGATATACATGAGGCTAGTGAATATGATTAAATGAATTTCATCAAGTCCATGAAAAATCCAACCCTATCCATCTTGAATATATTTCCTCCATGACATCGCATCATCCACCCTTGTCAATCCACAGTGGTTGATGAAAATAATTATACCCCTTTAATATTTGAATATTTGAAGATGAATAGTTAGCTGAATATGCAATAATGCTAATCATGTAGGCGTGAACAATGTTGACTTTTACTTTTACTTTTCATATTGGAAGCATGTGATATTTCCGTACATGTGTATGTGTACATACATATAGTTATATAAACATATATGTGTACATATACATTTATATATTATAATTCCATTAATCTGAAATTATCGAAGGATGTAGTCTTCCTCAATTTCATCTGTTCTCCCAGAATGAGAATGGCATATTCACACGTGTACACACTCCACAGAATCAGCCATTTACATTACAGATGCATGAATTCAAGCTGATCTTCCTTTGCTAATGGCTCATCAGTCTTAAAGGCAATCAAAGCATTTCTCATCCGCATCTTTCATTGCAAGAGGATCGACCAAAATAACCACACCATGTGCCATCCATTGGTGGAGACATGGGATTACACAGATTTAATGTTGGCGCAGCAAAAGGCGCAGCATTTGCATAAAGAGTCGGAATGCTGGATGCTGCGCCGTTTCGCCCCGCGACTGCGACATTTCCTGGCCTGCGGATCGCGAGAAGTGTCAACAAAGTTCAGGATGTGCAGCGAGTATGAATTATGTATAGTGCTCAGTTTCATGTAAAGTTGGAATGGGGGGGGGGGGATGGAGAAAATGGAGGGAATGGCAATATACAGCATTCAGATAATGGTGCAGCGTTGGGGTAAGATAAACGGGGATGCTACATGTACCCCTCTTTGCCTTGTGGAGGGGAAAAGTGGCCTGTAGCAATTGTGGGCCAAAGTACCATATGGCCCTACGGTGTCTGAATTGTTGTCCTATAATACCCAGAGTAGCATTATGTTGAATAGATGAAGATACTGGACTTAGAGGCATTAGTGTAGCCCTGGTTTCACTGGGAATGGTTCTTTTGTTCATGACTGAACGACGGACTTGTTGAAGACAGGGGCTTACGTTTCCATTTATTCGAAGGTTGCTGCTTCACTATTTCTCCTTGAAAGAGGACTAAAGACCATTGGCAGATTAAGCTACTCAGAATAAATGTAGAGCTGGCTAATGCTACTAAGCAGAATGGAGAATAAACTGTAGAGGTGTAAGGATATTACCTGTAAGGATTTAGCAAATGAGGTCAGCCTCATCTACATTTACTTGAGTTCATGGAATGTGCGGTACTACAGTCCCACATCATGAACTCAATATACAATCAGATGTGTATCGGGGAATATGAGAATAAGAGTCTCTAACTACGTAATCTAGGTATTACAAAGACCTGAGTAGCATATGTGTGTGATCTGAAGAAAAATCTAACCTCACCAAATAGGCCCTACTGTAAAAGTGGAAATATTTGCATATTTTGCGTGCCATGAAACTGGTACAAAAATGCAAATACATTAATTTTGGGCTTGTTGTACTTAACACTGTTTTTTTTTTATTTCACAGATTTGAATCAAAACCCGTGAAATTTATTTTACGCGGCTGAGTGCGAAAAATTGTTCATGTAAATATTTCCCATTTTATGGTAGCAGTGCATTCAACTTTGTTGTGTCTGTAAGGAAGTTTTCTACATATCAGTGATGGTATCTATTTTCAGTCTAATCATTTTCTGTTCTAATATTCTTAGTGTTTGGTAAGAATGTAGCCAGGTGCTACACATCTACTTTCCCTGTTTGCCCCGGACAACTAAAGGTCTCTATCTGGCAAGTAATGTGGATGGATGCTCACTTGCCAGCTCAAATTATTGGGGCCCTTGCCTGAAATGCCCCATTAGGGAAACTGGTAGAGATATTCATTGTAGTGCCCCAGTATGGTATCTAGGCATTATTTCATTGCAACATGATGTGGTGTGATAGTCCCATGTCGTGTCCTTGGTGAGATTTCTTTTTTTCTTTTATCTCAAGGACTTTAACGATTGTGATGCTCTTAAGTGAGATGCCCTGAGCATTGGTTATGCACATTTGCATTTGTCGGTGCCACGAGTGCTAGATTTCGGTCACAGTGGCCTGATTTTAGCCATGGTATTCATGCGACTGCTTTCTCGGTGTCATCCCTGAAGCCCCAAAGCCCAAACCCTGTACTGTCATTATCCATTCCGTCTTTGCTAGACATGATTGGGGGTAAAGAGAGTGAAAAAAAAAATTGTAAGATAAATCTCTCAGAAAGTGTTACACAAGAGAGAGAATAGGAACATGTTGCATATCTCAAAGATCAAGATCTAGAATTAGTGTCACAAATTTGTGGTGATTTGCAGTTGCAGAATAACCTCATTGCATATTCAAAGGGAAATTATTCGTTCCATTCTCCTTCTTCCTGTCTTCATTGCATAAAGAAGGCTTTATTCCTTAACACAATCTCAACAGCTTGTGTTTTCAGAAGGAAATAGGTAAAATGGCGCTTAACTTACTTTTGTCTCACCCACACAAAAAAAAACACCCACACAATAACAGACATCAACATCAACATACGTAAGCCTGTTATCTTTAAACACTCTTCACTGAAATAAAATGTTTTATTTTTATTTCAAGCCACTGTTTACCATTGGTAGCAGTGATTAAAAAATGTTCGAGTAATCACATTTTGATGCATATAATGTATTGTTTCTTTGTCAAGTAAACGCAGTCATATCACACCTATCCTGAAGAGTCTTCATTGGTTGCCTGTACAGGAGCGAATTCGGTTTAAGATACTTCTTTTGGTTTATCATGTTATTGAGGGAACAGCTCCTGATTACAATGTTTGTTTGTTTCGTCAATACCAACCTTCACGAACTCTTCGATCCTCAACTTCAGGTCTCTTACATATTCCGTTTTCTAGGAAATCTTGGGGGGAGCGTGCTTTCGCTCACGCTGGACCAACACTGTGGAATTCACTTCCTCGTGAGCTGAAAAACTCAAGCTCTATAACATCTTTCAGGAGTAATTTAAAATCCTATCTGTTTAGCAGTGCATTTTGAAGACCAGTGTCTTTTGAAGACAGACTTTCATGTCTTTTTTTTTCTGCTTCTTCATCTTCTTCTATTACTGTGATGTACTTGTATCTTCAGTCTGTTTGCTTTGATGTACCTATTGTAAAGCGCCTTGAGCATTTAATCAAAGTGGAGAACGGCGCTATAGAAATTGTATGTATTATTATTATTATTATTATTATAGTTAAGTTTTATTACAAAGCATCCTACCACATCAAAATTTTGCAATAAATCTACAAATATGAGGAGATATCACAAATTTTCTTGATAAACCATGACTGTAGATAGTTTACTATAGGAACAATTTTGATAAAACTATTGTTCACACTTTGTATATTCAACAATACTTGATATTGACATTGCTGATTAACACTTTTACATTGGTTGTTTATATCCCTAACTCACATTTTAGAACTATTTTGAAGCACTAGAGCTGGGTAGTATGGGTTTTGTTTTCATCTGCAAATGGTAAATTGTGCCTTTAAAATAACTTCCAAAACCCCCACAGACTGACCTTCTATTCAAAAGTACTATACTTGAATTTCCTGTGTTCTATTTACCTTTACCTTTTAGATATATGACATAAGTACATACATTTTTACCTGGTGAATAATCCAGGTGTGAAAAGGGTCCATAAAACTGCGCCTTACAAATTATGTACATAATGATATTTCAGGTGCCACAGAACATTTTTTTGTTTAAAGGTGGAGAGGTTGTCGATCATTAGTAACCTATATATAGATGTATCACCTCAGTCCTTGTTCTGTGGCCCCTGTATTTGTTTACTGTAAAACCAGAAATGTTTGCATGCATTTTAATTTCTGGAATTTCAAAAAGAGCCAAAATTTGCAAAATTAAACTGCACGCAAAAGTTCTTGTCTACACTACATGCATTGAATGCCAGTGGCAGTTTGTGAAAATTTCATGTGCCGATAAAGGCCGTCTGCTCCAATTCACAAAAATGTTATGCCGACAAAGTGTCTTGCTGTACAGTAAATTATTTTTGCCCTTTGTTGTCTCTTTATAATTTTGTCTGCCTACTCATGCAGTTGTGTAATATGACAGTGTTCTTCTGTTTTATACCACTTTGATAGTAACATTACATCATACTGTGTCACCCCCACTTACTCCTCCTCTCTCTCTCTCTCTCCCTTCTACCAATCTCCAGGTCTGCCACACCCTACCACGGCTTCATGATCATGAATCGCCTTAGTCTCCACAACCTGACTGAGCCCATCACCAAGGAGCTGGAATACACCCTACAGGAACCCTTCCTTCTCTACAAGACCACCAAAGGTTGGTAATGACGATGATGATGATGAAACAGCGTTTTGATATAGTGCAATTTATTTAAAGAAACATTCAAAAACACCCGGCTCCCTCAATGTGTCACACATTATTCACAAATTTGCTGGAAAGGATAAGTCTTCAGTTCAGATATAAAGGTATTAAGGTTGTTACAATTTCAAAGCGGGACTGGTAGAGAGTTCCACAGATGTGCAACAGAAGAGAAGGCTCTATCCCCATACATTTTTAGGTTGGTATTGTGGGCACATGGACATCTACACCGCACACACTTTGCTGTATATTGTCCAGGTATTGCATTGTCATTAGGTCATTCAGTCCTTAGGTCATCTGAAGTATACCCTACAGAAACCCTTCCTCATCTATAAGACCACAAAAGGTTGGTGATGACCCCTTAACCCTCCATCTGCACTGCACACTCTCTGCTGTATGTTGCCAAAGTGTTGCATTGACATTGGTCATATCACTGGACTTTTAACCCCCTGTTATATTTGCCATCTACCAAGTGTAATGATTTGACAACAGACAGCCATATCTGGTTCAAGTTCTCATCTTTAATCAAAAGCAGTCTCATTTATTTAGCTAGGGCTCCACACTGCCTTTTGTTGTTTGTTTTTTACTTGCCTAATATGAAATGTTACAGTTGTACATGCCCCAAGCAAGCGAGCAAATTCAAGTGTTGAGCCCTGATTACTGTAAAACCAGAAACATACATGGCATGAAACTTGTTCATTAGAGCCAACAACCTTTTTTGCGGCATAAAACTTTCACGACTGCCAGCCATTAAAAAAAAATTACAAGTATATACCACATGTACTAGTAATCCAGTGATTTGTTTGGCATACACTGCTTGTTGAACACTCAACAAAACTGAATGTGCACTACTAAACACATAGTTAAGCAAAAAATAAACAAAAAACCAATGTGCACCAGTAGTACATATACTAGTGGTTGACTTCAGATGTATACAGCATTGTACTGGCATTCAGTGCATTGTGTAGGGAAAACAAAAACAAATCACTAGTGTGTACTTTACTTTTGTGAATCTTAGCTCATTGTAAAATGTGTGAAAGTCTCCTGCATGCAAAAAAAACAAAACAAAACAAAGCAAAACGAAACAAAACAAATCTTGTTTTATGGTATGAAAGTCATTGTCTGTAAAAAGCTGGCTAGTGATTTACTATGTCTATTGGGACTTGAGAGTCTGGTAGGGAAAGGTTAAAGAAGAAGTCCACCCTGAAAATCAATTTGTGTGAATAGAAGCAGAAAAATCAGGTGAATAAGACAGTGAAAGTTTTAACAAATTCTAGTGAAAGCTATGCAAGTTGGGATTTTTTTTTTCAGTTGTGATGGGTCAAACACAAATTGGCAGTTTTATGATGTCACACAAGAGCTCACCCCTATTTGCTCTGTACTATGAAATTAGAAATTTTTAACTTCAAATCAAATAATTTTTTTTTTTTTAAGTACAACAATTTAAATATATTTTTATACAACAATTGCATTGAAAAAAAAATGTTTGTCATCATCAGTAATAAAAATTAACAGAAGAGATTTTATGGAATTTTATGCACGGAGCAAATAGAAAGTGAATTCAATTACTTTCAGGCAAAATTTAGTCAAATTTTCATTGTCACTTTTTCTGATGCTATTCAAATGATTTTTTTTTTCCAGGTGGACTTTCCTTATAATGCATGCCTGCCACAGAATTCATGAAACAGTCCTCAAACTTTTCAGCATTTTTATTTCTCTCCAAGCATTCACCCCCCCCCTTAACCCTCACTTTCTTCCCATCTCTTGGCTGTAGAATCAAATAGAATCCTTCCTCCATGCTCTTCCTTCCTCCATTGAGATATAGAATCAATATTTACACCTCGGGGTGTCACAGAGAGAGGGAGAGATGTATTGGTTTTTATTTCGACATTCATGGTTTGCAAATGAAAGCAGAAGAGTCAGTGGCTGTCAGGTGATGGATTATCCTATCTTCTCATAATGGATACATTTCTGATGGGTAGCCAGGGACATTTTTACAGCTTCTTCTTTTTTTTTCTTCTTCTCCTTCTTCTCTCTCCCTTTCTGTCTCTCATACGCTCATGCATCAGTCTTTCTTTAGCCTGTTTGCATGTCAGCAAGATAAATAATATCTCACTTTTGCACATATCTGAAGGGCATTAATAAAAATAACAGAAAGTTCTCACATATTTCTGCTTGCCATCCCACCCACCCACCCCCCCCCCAAAAAAAAAAGAAAAAGAAAAAGAAAAGTGATATGATTTGTATAAAACAGTCAAAATTTATATAATTTTAGTGGGATCAGTTAAAAGCAGCTAATCATCCCATTCCAATTTCCTTACAATTTACTAGAAACATTGAAACAGAACCAACCTCAGAACCTTTGCTTTTATGGTCAACCAAACTCCTTGGCTTGTTAACATGTAGTGTAATTTGATGGGATATGGTTTTAATGGAGGAATGTGTAGCATGGCCTTGTGTACAGCTAGTGAAGGGATTTCAGAAGAAAAAGGTCACATGGGTTTACGAGACCTTTGCAAAGCTCACTTCTGCCTGGTGTAGTATAGATGATATCTTGAAAGAGTTCACTATGGGGTAAAGCTGAATTGACATTTTCTTGGAAAGTAGATAAAGCAAAAATTAGGAATGTTCACATGGTAGTAAAATCAGCTACAGCCCTACTTAATACACAGTGAGGATTTCATTAGGAAAGGTGACCCTATAAGCCAAACATAAACTCTACCCACAAACATAACCCTAACCCTAATCCTAATCCTCACTATCAAACTAAACCTAAAGCCCTGTCACAACCCTGACCATAACCCTAAGTCTTTGGAGAAAATAAGACCAGAGCAATTGATGCAGAAGCAAATGTTGTGTCACCCTCTATGACATACACACCACTTTGGGGCTGGCCATGCTTACAGTTTTATTCTGAGGGCCAGCATCTAGATCAATTGTAGTTTTCTGGAATAGAGTTTGAGCAGAAAGCCCTCCCCCTTCAAATAAAAGAATTCAGTTGAAACACATCAGTCACACATGTGATAAAACAAAAGATGATAGAAAACTATCACATGTTTCATATCTATGAAATGGTACATTCCTTTTTGTTGAAGAAATGTTGTAGTCCAGTTACGAGAATGTCTTCACATCAGCATCAGATTATGTTTTCCGACCTCTTTTGTTCATATACACACTCATGCACACACACACACACACACTTTCTCTGTCTTTCTGTTTCTTTTACTCTCTCTCTCTCTAACCACACACACACCCTCACATACCCACACACAGACTCATATACATGTATATGTATGTATATATATATAATGTATTATACAAACCATCTATTTTTCTATCTTTTCCCCCTCTCACCAACACACACATTTGCTCTTTCTTTTTCTCTCCTTCTCTCTCTATCTATCTTTGTATATATAATTATATATATATATATATATATATATATATATATATATATATATATATATATATATATATATATATATATATATATACATTTATATATATATATATACATTATAAATAAATATAAATATACATTATCGCTGTATTATCGTCGACAACATAAAAATGTCTAGTTTGATGTTATTACAGTCGTCTGTCACAAAACACATAAGATGAGGATACTGCATTGGTGTTTTTGTTATATACCTTCATCTCAATTAATAACACGAGTTTGATATGAAATGTATTCAATAATATGCAATTGATTATGTATATTATTATTGGAATATCTTATATACAGCTGTAATTACGGATTGATTGATTACACAGTCATTATAGACTCATGCCAGTTAGATTTATATTAGTATATATATATATTAATATATATTTATTAGTGTAGCCATACGAGTGAGTCATTTTTGTATCGTTACAGCCCTGATGAAGGTCCGTTTGGGACCGAAAGCTCGGCAGCAATAAACAGGCACGTTGACCCTAGCTACGTCCACCTGGCTCTTCTTTTCACACTGACTATATATATATATATATATATATATATATATATATATATATATATATCTGTTTATCTATCTTTCTGTCTATCTATCTATCAATTCATTTATTTATATATCTATCTATCTATTCCTATATATTCCTATCCATCTATCTATTCTGTCTATCTATCTATCTATCTCAGTCACTGTCTCTGCTGTATATCCTTACTCTTTTTCCCATCCTTGCCTGGTTTCTTGCCTTTACATTTCTCCCTTTATTATTTTTGACGTTCTACACCCTTTATTCAATTTCTTGCTTTCCTTCTCCTTCCACTCCTGTTTGTTTCTCTTCTTCATTCTGTTCATTCTATCTTCTACTTTACCATTGATGTTTCCCATTATTATCATCTTCTTCTTTTTCTGTTTTATCTTTCTTATACCCTCTACTTATAGGGGCTCAGTTGTTCCTGTGTCATGTCTATAAGGATTTTAGAATCTTGATTGCAAAGGGTTAAGATCTTTTGTCCGATAATAGATATGATTATGAATGCAATCAGGTTCATACACAATATCAGGTATTTATAGAAAGTGACTCCTTTAACGAAGGCAGGCAGGTTCATACACAATGTTTGGTATTTATAGAAAGTGACTCCCTTTCTCCGTCTAGGCGCGTTGCCAAACAACTCGCTCTGACAAAATTCTCATTTGTTTGACTCGCATGTACGGGATGATATTGATTGAATGAACAAATAGAAGGGAGAATGACAAGGGGAAGAAAAAAAAAGTTAAGTATGGTGAGGAGCCTGTAGGACAAGTCTCAAAGTTAAATGATGTATGCTTCATGCTCACTTCTTGTCACATAGATTTGATTTCAGACCTGCCGTGGGAGATCATTTGAACACCGATGAAATGCATGAGCCTTAAACGAAAGTGACATCAGGCTCCTTTGTGAGAATGCACACAGGACACCAACCCAGTGGACTCAAATCAGATGCTAAATGTGTTATCCTAACCTATAAGTGTGAGATTTGATAACAATCTTGGCAGTTTTAAAGCAAAGCTAAGAGTGGTGCTTTATAGTTGCCAACAATTAGTAAGATTTATTAATTATTTGTAATTTCAGCATTTGACTGGTATTTATCACCTTATAAAATTCTGATTTTTTAGCAGTTTTTACAATAAATATACTGTGTGCTTCTATGGAAAACAATCCACTTATAGTCATTCTTATGAGAATGATCAGTAAATATGCAAAAACTTGTTGGCAGCTGCGGCGTTGATCAAAAACATTTCTGCCTTGAGCTTGTTTTATATTCTTCTTGTAAAAGTGTTATGATTGAGAAAAATATGCATCTGGAAAGATATTCCAATTAAAAGATTAAAAACAACATGGAAAATTTCAATTTTTTTACATGGTAAATATATGCATCTAGAAAGATATTCCTTCAAAAAGATAAAAACAACATGGTAAATTGCAAAAACAAGTCGCAGATCTGATGATGCAAGAGTTCATTCTCACATCACCGTGTCTTGTGGATGATACAAGAGTTTGCCAGTCTCGAAGTGAGACTACGCTCGATGCCTGAGAGATTTCCTGCTCAGTGTACGGAGGATGCGGGGAGACAGGATGGGGGGATGGAAGCCGAGCTGATGGGAGAGAGTCTTTACTCAGCTGGGAGTATTTCACTAGCACTGTGTGTTTGCCATACATCACAGGGTCAGGGAAAGTACCTGATAATAATCACTCGTAGAGAAAGAGAAAAAAAGAAAGAAAGAAAGAAAGATGGAAAAAAGAAAGATTGAGAGATGGAGCGAGAGAAGTGGACTGAGCTAAGAATAGACAGGAAGAAAAGAAATGCAAATTGAAATACTTTAAGTAATGGGAGAGATAGAGAGGGGGAGAACTGGCAGTTTTGATTTGAACAGAATTATTGCAGGGCAAATGCAACAAAAAAGGAATAAAATAAGACAGTTCAAGTTATGACAAACAGTCAAACAGGAGAGATTTAGAGGGAGAAAAAGAAGTAGATAGCGAACGGGGAAAAGAAAGAGAAAGAGAGCTAATTTGGAAGGGAGAGAGTAGATGAGGGGTAGGTAAGAGATAATTATATAATGGCTCTCTCTAATACACAATAGCTGTGTAAGTGTTGTTGCTATCTAGCAGACATGTCGTTTAAGATTGCCTTTGCCTTGTTCACAAGCTTGAAGGAAAGCGTGATAGTCACTCTAGCCTGTTGCCATGGTGATGTGGAATCTTTCTGATTCTATCGACTGCTGGCGTACAAGGGGCTACAAGCTGTGATGAGACAGGCCGTGAGAAAAACAAGATGGTGGGTGAGACGGGAGGGGGAGGGGGAGATGAGAGGTGTAGGTAACTTTGCAGCAGGCAGTGATCAGGATCAAGAATATATGGGATGGTCTGTGGTTGGATTGTTGCTGTTTTTTCTTCTGTTCTATGAGAGGCGGGGATGCTTGAAAAAACGTTCAATGGATGTCACCTCCTTTCATGTCGCAGGGCGATAAACAGATTCTGCGCGAATCTCCAGGTGTGGCTGTCCGTGAAGCGGATGCGTCAACATCCACTGTCCACCGTCCTCTGTGATTACCCAAGAGTGAGACCCTGCGATGGCGGGGAGGGGGGCATGAGTTACAGTCCCAGAGACTCGGAGAGGGGATCGTTGCGTTCCCCCCGGCAAGGCGCTGCATCCCATTTCAATCACGGAGCCGAAGAGGATAATGGTCAGAGCTCACTGGACCCGGAGCATTAGATAGCCAGCACAAGTCACTTAGCAAATTAAAGGATAAGGAGATATGAAGAAAGAGGGGGTAAAAGGGGGAAGAGGGGATGAGAGAGATGAGGAATGCAGGGTAAGATCACTTTAAGGATAAATCTATCCTCTTCCCTCCCACCCAGCCCCCCCCCCTTTTTTTTCCCCAACAGAACAACTTTCTCATGAAAATCATCTTTGAGTGAAGAAAATAATTATGCACCACTGAGGTCTCTATTTCCCTGTGGGAGACATAATACTTTCTCCTTTCCCACCATATCTCCACCCCCCCCCCCTTCGCCCTCTCTCTCTCTCTCCCTCTCTCTCACTCTTCTCTCTCGTATACACTTTCACAAACACATACACACACATGTTGTATATGGGTACACACATTTCACAGCAGCTTGCAATAGAAATGTTTCTTTTAAAAGTGTGTGTACACTATGACAATTTTACACAGCCAGGCTCGAGCTAATATATGTATATACAGCATATGTGTATAGGTGCACACAGGCACACAGACAAAAACCAAACAAATAAGTAATATAGTAGTATTCATAGTATAAGTGTGTCTTTGTGCGTTCTTTTTCCTGTACCTGCCTCAGTGTCTTCTGTCTTTCAGTTGATTCACCCATTGAGGGCTAACTGATTTTGCTACAACGCACATTTCCCATAGACACCTGCCCAAGTACACTCAAGACTAGTCTTCAACAGGTTAACGTAGAGAAATTGTGATATATTCAATTTCGTTTTAAAACACAACATATACCCTCATTAAAGAATTGGAAGGTTTTTTTGCTGGCATTGCCTTTTAGACAGTCTAGTGTCATTGTTGAACACTTGTCTGGCCTTTTTAAAAAGAGATGAGTGAAAATGGTGAATCAAATTTCACATCCCAGATCAAGTGTTTTGTAAGAAAGTGATTTGTTGCTGGACGTAATTCACAGTTTCCTTCCTAGATTTGTTTATACAGTCAACTCCAGATTAGTTGATCTTGACAGGACCAAGAATATGGCGTCTGCATTGTATTTTGGCAATATTCCACTTACTTGGTGTGTCTGTACAGAGGAACGATACATGTTTGAGACTATGAATGTAAATTAGGACTTTTTATTTTCAACCATTTAGCCAACTATTTGATGTATGCACCATCGACTTACGTGGTGTTGACTATATATATATATATATATTTTTAATTCTCTTCATATTCTGTCTGTTTGTCACTGTCCTATTGTCTCTGACTCTGTCTTTTTCTATCAACATATTACTGTATCAAAGCTATTGATAAAGTCAGCCCTGGTGCTTTCTATGTTATAGATCTCTCCGATAATGAGGATTTTCCCCCTTGTCTTTGAGTTTTACCTATTGTAACAAAATCAGACAAAGTTAGGAATGTGTATCACTTTTCTGATTCTCTCCAACTTTGCTGTCTGCCCTTTTTTGTCATTGTATCACGGTCTTGTAGTCACCTGCAATGTCAGCTTTTTTAATTTCTGTGTTATTACCAGTAGATCTCAGCAGTAAGAATCACCCCCCCCCCCATCCTCCACCATATATACCTTGTCCATACATCTTTTACTTCCTGTCACAATCTCACACAAAACTGGGCTACATGTAGGTACATTACGTATATTTCTGATGCCCCTGGTAGGTTTTTCACCCGAGCATCACTCTCACATCCCGATTCTGTGGCTGGTGTGTGGAATGGTGCCATACTTGCCTTTCTCTCCTGCTGTTTCTTCCTCTTCTGCTCCACCAATGCGCCGCCGTATCTTTGAAATCTGATATCCGAATAGTTCTTTTAGATTTCCTTTTTTTCTACCTCCTAGGAAACTTATGTGCAACCCAGCACAGGCCGGAGGGGTTTGACCCAGATAATGCCTTTTGATGCAGTTCCCCCATGTCACCCAGTATCCTATTTTTACCACTCTTTTTGAGAATACCGCCAATATTTCATTCCTGTTCTCTTTTTGCTTTTACCCTTTCTGTTTTGTTTTTCATTTCCTTGGCCTGTGACGATGTGTGTTCTATGAGAGGGAAAAAAAACAACAACTTAAATATCAGTGGAAATTTACTCCATATGCACCATGGTGGATGTTTTCTTCTAGATATTTGGCAAAATGTAGTATGTAAACATACATACTGTTTTATCTATAAGGTTTGAAATGAAATCTATTGACCTACTCACTTCCGGAAGTAATAATAGTGGTTATTTGTTTGGCACACATGTCCACCTTTTGGTGCTCGTGGCACTTCAAAAAAGATAAAATATATATGTAAAAACAAACATGAAAACAGGGAGGAAAAAAACAAACAAACAAGCAGACACATGCCTGAAAAAGAACACAATTTTTTATGAATATTTTGAATTGCAGTTATGTAATCTTCAATATGAAATTAACAAGAATGTTTTAACTTTGGATTTGAATATTTCTGTAGATGACTGTTGGCATAACTGAATACGGAATTGATTCCAAAGTTTTGGTCCTATAACTGAGAAAGCATGATCCCCCCATCCATGTTTTATTCCAGGTGGTCTAGCCTTTCAAACCCTTAGGCAAGAACATTCTGTATGCTTCTGACAATAAATGAATCATCATCAGCGGTATCAGTGAGGATTAATCCAAATATTTCTGAGGACTTACCCTGAAAACTCTGCTAAACCTGAAGTTTTCTTTTTTACATCGCAAATCATCAGTTGTCTGATTGTCAGTATTGCATACTGGTAATATCAGAATTTTTCACATGCATTTAAATTTTGCAGATTTTGCGGGAACCAAGATTTGGGAAATTAAAATGTACCCAAAAGTTATTGTGCTGTCTGAACTGTATGCATTGTATGCCAGCGGCAATTCGCAATGTTTCATGGTGTGAAAAAGGCCGCTGGCTGCAATTCACAAAAATTTAATCCTGCAAAAATTTCATTGCTTTCATTCATTCATTCATTTATTTTTTTTCATTTCCAACAGAAACACATAAATATATTACAGAAATTGAATACATAGATTTCATCATAATACAAAATAAAGGATAAGTTACAAAAAATTTGTAAGTATACGGAAATGTTGGCTTTACAGTATGCATGAAAATGTATTAAAATGATTTGCTCTTTCACTGGTAGCAGTAATCCTTTATTAACAAAGAAGTGGTACTCTGTGGGAGAAGGTAATGACATATTTGAATGGCCAACATGAATGTAATGTTCTACAATCATGCATGCACTCATGTTTATCCTTGCACTTCTGATATTGTGCTAGCCCCACATTTTATTAATCTCCACTTACATCAACAAATTGCTGCTTCATGTTTCATCAGAGAGATATAATACCATTTTGTTTTCTTTCTCTGCTCTACAGCCATCTGTGGAATCTGGTTCTACAATAGAGAGGACTGTGTGAAGTTTGCCCAACTTGTGAACAGGTATATACATACATGATAAGAACACGGTACATCCCCTCCCCCCCCCAAAAAACAAAAAAAACAAAAACAAAAACAAAAACAAAAACAAAAACAAAAACAAAAAACAAAACAAAACAAACAAACAAACACAAAATGATGATCAGATATTTGCATAGATAACTTCCAATGTTAATAAACTGACTGAATGTTATTTCTTGGTCTTAAGAAATAACATCTTAACTATATTTTGCAGAAAACCCCATTTAATTTCCTTAAGAGGTCACAGAGAAATGTGAATTGTTGTAAAGCATGTCATGAGTCTGTTTCTTCCAAGTTTAGCACTTGGATGCTCTTGGAACTACATATTGATGTGTGAACACAACAGACAGAACTTGGAGGGAATGGATTCCTGACATGCTCTACAAAAAACCTAATTTCTCTTTGACCACTGAAGCAAATTGGATGGGGTTTTTAGTAAGATGTGGATAATAAGTTATAGTTTCATACCCTAAACTTGTATTTGGATTGATTCACTATTTTAAAGTTATTGTTGCAGAGGGTGCCATTGTAGTTTTTTGGGACATACAATATAGATATATTTATTCATACATGTATCTCTCAAAATATCTTTGTTTATATTTTCTTCATTTTGTTTTGTGCATTTTGTCTTCTTGTTTCATCTTTTCATGGGTTAAAATTCCATGGTAATTTCCTTCACTATAAACCATGCTCTACTAGTGCTGCGTAAAGGGACTGTACAGTACTGGTTGAGGTGAGGATTCAGGTTTATAACATTTCTAAGTGAGATAATGAGAAACCTCTTATGAAATATGAAAGAGCATGTAATTTTAAGAAGGATTCAACGTTTATTTGATGAAAATTGGTTTTCAAATGGCTGAGGTATCCAAAAAAGTGATAATAAGAAAAGGCGACAGGCCACGCCTTTTATTGGAATCTCTTTGTTTCACCTTGTTTTTTTTGATATCTCAGCCATTTCAAAACCGATTTTCATCAAATAAACTTTTTATTCCCCTTAAAATTGCATGCTCTCTGACATCTCATAGAGTGGTTTCTGAATATCTCGCAAACCGTTAAAAGCTAAATCCTCACCTCAACCAGAACTGTACAGTCCCTTTAACATAATTAGAAAACTGTTTAGGCCTCCTACTCCAGCTCAAAGCAGACTTCTGCTGTGTTGCCCTTCACATTTGGCTGTTTCCACAGGACTTGTGGTGACAACCAAAAGGTCATAGGTTAACCTCTTATGCTTTCATGATTTCAACCCTTGAAGTTATCAAAATCTTACAGAGTTAGAAAGCCATGGACAGTGACAATAGGCTTGTGCACACACAATGAAAATCGAAATTACAATTGCGATCCAAATTTTGATTTTTTTTTTTCAACCGTTCATACACAAGGAAAAATTGCACTTTGCAGCAAGGAAAGAACGTTCAGTGCATGACCGAAGACTGACCCTGCGGTCCCAATAATGTTGACGTTCACGCGCTACGAACGATGGGATTAAATATACCGATTTCCGAATCTCGATCACGCTCACACACACGACGCTTGGCAAAATAATTGCAATTATTCTGAAAAATCGCACTAATAGTGCGAGTTGGATCGTGATTAGGATCTCGAAAATTAGTGAAATTTTTCTGTCCACACAGGAAGAAATTTCGAAATTTTGATCGCGATAAGAAAATCGATTTTTAAATCTCACTTTTTCCCTTGTGTGTGAACGGGCCTATTAACTACAAGTGAAAGTACTTCACTACTACTAGCTAGGGTGCTTAAAAACAAAGCCTAATTCAGGATCAAGATGTGCGCTATTTTAAGCTCTGCCATCATTCATTGTTAGACTTGGCCTGACTTTCCTCTCTTCCACTATGGCAAAGCTCACATTGTTTAATGGTGATCTGGAATCCATTATGGCACACATTGTTAAAGGGAAGGTAAACCCAAAGAACAATGTGGAATGAGTGAAAGCAGCAACATTAGTAGAACACATCAGTGAAAGTTTGAGGAAAATCAGACAATCGATGCAAAAGTTATGAATTTTTAAAGTTTTGGTGTTGGAACCGCTAGAGGAGGAGACTACTAGAGGATATGACGTATGAGTGGACAACAATACAAAGAAAATATAAAGGAAATTCAACAAAAATTCACTTTTCTAGAATTATGAAAGAGCAATGGACCAACCGCTTTCAGAAAGCAGGCGGAATAATTGCTACCCTTAACATATGTCAACATCAAGTTGATGGAATTTGTAATTTTCATGAAAATGGATTTTTGCAGAATTTTCTTTATATTTTCTTGGTATTGTTGTCCACTCATACGTCATAACCTCTAGTAGTCTCCTCATCCAGCGGTTCCAACATCAAAACTTTTAAAATTCATAACTTTTGCATCGATTGTCCGATTTTCTTCAAACTTTCACTGATGTGTTCTACTAATGTTGTTGCTTTCACTCAATCCACATTGCTCTTGGGGTTTATCTTCCCTTTAAGGTCAGGTATAGACCAATATCATACAAATTACATCACACCGGCTGGAACCTGCTGTTGCATAAAAGTTAAGATCAAACATAAGTCAGAATATCAAACATAAGTCTCTGAATACTCACTTCTGATTGGCCGATACCTGACTTATATGTTTGATTTTTCTGACTTATGATTGATTGCATCTTTTTATGCAGCAGGGCCCAGGAGAAGAGATGCTAAGATATGGGTGCAGCACAGATATGGTGAAGTATAGGTATAATTAGTCAGAAGTGCAGTATCACATGGTTTGCATTCATCTTTGCTTTTAGGACTGGTTATGGTGCAGGGATATCATTATGCAAAGAAATATTGTAAAGGCTTTGAATGGTGGCTAATTTATTTCTTGTATTGTTGGATCAATGTTGCTCGAACTCAGTACGTTGCAAGTTCATGATATTCATCTTGATAAAGGTGTTGCTCAAACACATGCATTTTGTCTGTTTTCACATTATATTTCTGTGAAAAATATTGCCAACTAATGTAAAGAAAATGATGCTTTGGGCATATCAGGGCAATTATCCCCTCCCCGAGGATAATAACCCCCCCCCCCCCCCCCCGCTAAATACTGGTTAGTGATAAGGTTAGAGTAAAGATTAGGGTTCAGGTTAGGTTATGGGTTAGAGTATGGGTTTAGGGTTAGGATTAGGTTCAGGATTAGGATTAGGGTTAGGGTCAAGGGAAGGGTCTGGGGTAATTGTCCAGGGGTTAATTCCTAGACCAGCTGTTGGAAGAAACCACATCTTTTTATAGATATACAGAATCCCCTACTTAGCTCCTCCTGTGTCTTGTTCATGCCTTGGTCTTGTATGTACAGGTTTGAGTGTTTAAACTTTTATTCTTTCATTTAGAAGAACCAAACTTTTCTTTGTTGTTTTTGCACTTATCATTGAAGTTTCCTTTCTTAAAGTCCATTGAGTCCTTTATGTTTGCTCCATGTGCAAGGACTGAAAGCTCTACTTTGAAGAAAAAAAAAAAGGAGATGCATTTGGTGGAGTTTCTTTGTTGGCAAAATGAATCATTTAGAATTGAAAGCAATCAGTTGAGCATTTGACTTGTAAAAGTGATGAAGTCAATGGTGACATATTGCTTCCAAAATATGTGATGCCATCATTTGTATGGTATGCTGTTGCAATTGCGATAAATGATGGCTGTCGATGCTGAATGGCGGTGATTATATCTCGAATTGCAATCGCGATAACGTCGAAACGGAGCAGTGGCGGAACTAATGTGGCCGATTATTGCATTACGTGGAATTGATAATTGGCCTACTTCTACTTTGGCAGTGTATCGACGTTTCTTTTGTAGTCTTCAGGAGGAACCCCAGCTGCGATTGTGCAAGCAATTTAATTACTGTATTTGGGTCAAGCCCTCTATGCTACATATGCCAGCTGGCGCATATGGGTATTAGCTTTGTTATTGCCTTTTCCACATCCTCTTGGATTTTTTTTTCTATGTATCGTATAGTCGTGGAAGTCAGAAACCAATTCTCACCTCGTATTACAATCAATCACCTTTGGGGCCAGGAATGGGGTAACAATTTTCATTGTTGACGTGCATGCTTTTTATGTAAGGAAGAGGAGAAGGAATTTGGGTAGTTTGGGTAGTTTGGGTTTTCAGTTGGTTTCAAAATGACCATGGAATACTCTCATATGTCTACCTCTTGTCAATTTTTATTCCAATTTTCATGTCTCAGGGTTTCTCTCTATATGATCTCCCTCTCCCCCCCCCCCCCCCCATCTCTCTTCTTTTACCCCCAAGTTGGATTTTTTTTAAAATGTACTTTCAATTAGATTTGTAGGCTTAGGGCATTGTAGCGTAACCCAAGAGAATTATTTTACCATAACGGTGTGTTTTTTAAAAAAGGAACTTTTACCTTAAAAAAAAATGTGAGCATGATGAAAATCATACCATGACACTAAGTGTTTCAAGGCCCATCTGCACATTCAAATGTAGCTAACAGAATGAAGGAAAAGCTTAAATATGTCATTCGTGATGCTTTATACTGAGATGTACTTAATTTGAAGTAGAATGAAACTCCATGTACAATATGACTTATGTGAATACAAGTTGACTTTTATGGATAAAACCAAATACATTGGAAATGCTGGGGGGGGTTTATCATGGTAAGACATTTAAAAAAAAAAAAAGGATAATGTCAAAATATTATGTTATACTTGAAAAAAGTTTTTGCTGCATTGGCATACGCAAATTTGAGGAGGGGATGATTTCATGGCCTCATAAACAAATCAGAGAGATTTGTTTGTCCGTGTGCAAAATAACTCAAAAAGTTGTGCAGGATTTGGATGAAACTTGCCGGAAAGATTGAGAATGACACAAGGAACAGACGATTATTTCAAAAATTTTGGTAGTTATTCGGAAATTTTTATGGATTTTATGAAGGATTTTCAATATTTGGCAGGTAGGGTCAATGAACTTGGGAGTTCAAGCTGCGCATTTTTGAGGCTTTCATACGCGCGCTAAAATGCATGCTCTAGTTTCTGCTAGGGCGAGGCATGCCACACAGCTGAGGGTTTATGACGCAACAAAGGCTTCTATATTGGGAAATCAGGCGATTTTTCAGCATTCATACAAATTGATTGAAATCACTGATCTCTATGGAAGAGCAAGATCATCGGTGGAAAGTAGCTGCTTGGCGGAGGTCTGTGCTCTCAGAGTGCTTTTCTAGTTATTTCATGTTTTCTATATTTCAATTTTGTTTCTTGACTGATGACTTTTAAAGGGAAGGGTGTTGCAATGTGCTGAATTATTGACCTCAAAAGTGTCAATTGTATCATAAACTGTAGGCCTGACAGGTGATAGTGCCTTCACTTCATCTTATTGGAGGGGCTTGTTGTTACATTTAACAGTACCCTTTTTGTTTTCAAACATTTTTAAAGGACAAGTTCACCTTTATTAACGTAAGGATTAAGAGAATGCAGCAATATTAGTAGAACACATATGTGAAAGTTTGAGGAAAATTGAACAATCAATGCAAAAGTTATGAATTTTCAAAACTTTTGTGATGGAATCGCTGGATGATGAGACTACTAATGCTCATGATGTCATATGAGTACAACAGTATAAAGAAAATGTGAAGAAAATTCAACATATTTTCATTTTTTTTCGCATAATAAAAGAGCACTGAACTTGCCTCATTATAAAGGCAATGGGAATAATATTACCCATAACATATGTCAGTAACGAGTGAAGGGAATGTTTACTTTTTTCAAAAGATGAAATTTTGTGAAATTCTCTTTATATTTTTCTTATATTATTGTGCGCATGTGACATCATACACTGCAGTAGTCTTCTCATCCAGCGGTGACTGCACAAAAACTTCAAAAATTCATAATTTTTGAACGGATTGTCCAATTTTCCTCAATCTTTCAATGATGTGTTCTAATAATATTGCTACATTCTCTCAATCCTTATGTTAATGAAGGTGAACTTGTCCTTTAACTTGAATTTCATTGCTTGTTTTTTTTTCCAACATACAATTGTATGTCCAGTCTTAATGATACATCCAACCAGTCATTGTTTTCAATTTCATTTTTATCCATAAAAAAATCAATGTTGTAATATTTTTAGTATGATTTTCCCTATTCCCTCCCCTGCCCAAAGTTAGTATCGATGATTTTAAAAGGACATGATGACTCCATATGCATTCCAGTAAAAAAAAATTCTCAGTGATCATTGTGCCTAATGCTGGGTTTCCGCTGAAAGTTTGCTTTTTTGCAGACTAGCATTCGCCAGGGTTTGCCTGGTGCATTAATGTGTCGGGGAGGAGTGTTCCGCAACAAGATGCAAAACAGCAGTCACTCATGCAACCAAATAGTTTTGCCTCCATACGGATAACACTCAAACGAGAGGAAATTTCACACCGCGCTGACTGTCTCACATACATCTTGCTGCAAGTGTCAGATCAGATACAGCCCCCGTTTTCCACTGCAGACAGTTCTAGGGTGAAGGTCTTAAAACATTACCCACTGAAGTATTCTCTCGTGTTATATAAAGCTGTCCAGTATGTTCAACAGACATTTTGCCCTTTTTATCATGATATGAGGAAGTAAATTAATTCTGGACAGTGTTCAAATTAATGAAGTTTGGTATTGAGTTTTTTGTTGTTGTTTTCTAATTGCAAGTAATTAACACATTGCCCTTCTTACTTCTTCAACTTAAAAAGAGACATACAAAAAGCAACAACAACTAGATGCAAGAATAAATCAATTTCAATGAATACACAGTACCATCTGCATTTGCTCTAAGAATTAGAACCAGCACTGGCTGTCAAGCAGAACCTTGATAGTCTAGTGGATATGATGCCTGTCCAGTAATCAGCAGATTGTAGGTTCAAATCCAACCCGAGTTTGTATGCCACATTATCTTCTTTTGGTTTTTTTTATCATGGCTACTCCTAAACACTGAATAATCAGTTCTTGTTTGTGTTGCAGAAGGGCAATCTGGGCAGTGTATTTTGAGGACTGTAGCATTTGCTTGCCAGATTTTGTTTTGCAAAGTTCTACTCCAATAGTGCTCTCGTCAAGGTCGATGTGATAGATAACATGAAGCGGGAGACACTTTTTTCCCACCGGAGGACAGCTTCTCCTCTGACACCGGCAACGGGCTGAAGCGTGGCTCATCGATGTATCGATGCGGGCGCACATTCGCAACAGGAGGAAAGTCGCTGGAGCGCAAGAACGCCACCACACCTCACTTCCCACGTCATCGTATCGTAGCTGCTGTTCCAAACTGGCACGCATGTTAGCATCCCACCCCCCCTTTACCTCAACATGTCTTTTCAATTCTCATGGGGAAGAGTGGGAATCGTGTATCCTCAAGCCAGCTACACTACTTTCATTTGTTGTGTGTCAGTCTGCTGATATTGACTGGTGATTATTAGAAAGAAGAAATAGGGTTTTTCCTTGTAACATTCACGATTTAAGGTGTGTAGAGATCATAGTGTATAGCTTCTTTATGTTTGTTTGTTAGAACTTGAGATTCAATTGTAGTTTTTGACTATTCAAATTATCATTCAATGAGTTGTTCTTTTTTCAATTGCAGACATTCTGTTCTTTTTTTAATCCCAACAGGAGAGCATGAAAGCTGGAAAGTGTGCACTATAAAATGACTGGTAGCTTTATAATAGCAAGGTTTATTTTTTGTTAATTTGTTTGTTTGTTTTCTGTTTGTATGTTTATTTATTTGGTGAAAAACTTTCACCAGCACTTACCTGTATGTGACAGCAATAACAGCATGACTAAATTATTTACCCTCAAATTGAATCATATAGGATGTTTTGAGAAAAACGGAAGATTGTGAGAGAAACGAACGTCTTATTTTGTGGGTACACAGATGCACTCTCAGTGTTGCAAGACATTCACTGATTCAGCATTTCACAAAAAGACTTGGGGTAACATTATGCCCTGTCTGAGTGGTTTGCAGTCACCTGTCAAGAAATAGCTCTGTTTCTTCCTATTTTTAAAAGAACAAGTCCACCTTCATATACATATTGATTGAGTGAATGCAGCAAGATAAGTAGAACACATCAATGATAGTTTGAATAAAATATTATGAATTTTTGAAGTTTCTGCTCAGTAAACTGCTTGATGAGTAGACTGCTACAGCTTGTGATGTCACATGTGTAGAACAATGTCAAGTATAAAGAAAATTGTACATGTATTCACCTTTCTTGCAGAATAAAAGAGCAACTTCCTTGCCTCTTTTAGAAGGCAGGGGCAACTATATTACCCTAAACATACATCAGTGACAAGTCGAGGATACAATGTATGTGCACTTTTTTCAATAAATACAATTTTGTGAAATTCTCTTTATTTTTTTTTTTTTACATCATACACTCTTATGGTCTTCTCATCCAGCAGTGACTGTGCAGATATTTTAAAAATTCATAACTTTTGAACAGATTGTCCGATTTTTCCCATATGTGTTCTTCTAATATTGGTACATTCACTCAATCCACATGTACATTGTACAGTGTATCCATTATGAAGGTGGACTTGTCCTTTAAAGGTCTCCATTCACAAGCAGTGTTTCATCTAGTTGTTGTATTGTGCAGCAGAGTAGCACATATTGAAATTTTAGTGTGCAATAGAAAATGAATATATTCTTTAGATTGCACTCAGCATTTTGCAATATTTAGGGGCATCCATCCTTCAGTCAGCCAGCCATGAGAATCATCAATTTTCTGACATACATGCATGTGTGCTCCAGAAGCAAAGCTAGGCTGATATGGTTACCATTATGTCATTTCATGCCTGGTTGAGCCCACCTTTCATGTAGACCCCCAATAATGCTCCGCAAGTAAGATCCAGTATCTGTATGAAGCATAGTTTCACCACTGCATAAAAAGGGTAACCATTTAGTGTGTTTGTCACAGTGATGTACTTTAGACAAAGCAGTCTTCTTTTATCCCCCTAGCTATGGAAGACTAGTTCTCCCTGTGCAAAGTTGTATGAAGTTCGTACTATTATAGAGTCCTGGAAGGGAATTGATTAAGAATGATTTCAAAATTGGTGGATTCTGACTCAACGTGCTTGTCAAAAGTATGCAGTGCATTGTTGGACATGATGCAAGTTTCCTGTATCACCAAAATATACACTCATCTGGTATTTTAACCAAGATTATGTTACGAGGATACATAACCTATCTTGAAAGTTTTGGGGATGTTGACATGTCAGGCAATAGATGTGTACAATAATGCATGCTTTTGTTGTCAGTTACGATTTAGACAGAACTTAACAAGATTCTTCTCATGCTACATCCTAATTATTGATGCTGAAAAACAAAATGCTTACATGGATAGGCATTGATGGGACTCTGTGAAGAGTCATTACTCAATTCTATCACTGTCACAGTTTATTGTTGAATTTAAACTTTGGGTAGCTTTAAATCGTGATAAATGATTGAAAAATTCCCAGAGGTAAGGTGGACCGAAAGTGAATTAAATATTCCATATATGTTTTTATGCCTCCGCCATGAAGTGTCGCCGGATCCTTTTTTGGGTTTCCATCCTTCCGTCCATGATCAATTTTGTGGACAGCATAACTTAAAAACCGTTTGAGGTATCGTAATGAAACTTGGCATGTATATGTATGTGTTGGCAAAGTTGTGCCTATCAAATTTTTGGCACACATGCTGCGCTCAAGCTCAAAGGTCAAAAGGTCAAGGTCAAATGCACAAAATTTCACTATTTCCCTCATATCTATGCAATGCCTGAAGGTATTTTCTTGAAACTTAGTGTATACATGAACTAGGAAATAAAGATTCTCCAGAGAGAGTTCTGTGTTGTGAGGTCAAAGGTCAAAAGTCAAGTGAAAATTTTAAAATTTCCCTTTTTTTACCCATATCTCACAAACGGTTCAAGGTATCTTCATGGAACTTAGTACATATGCATGCACTGACTTGCAGTGATTATGTAGGGAATGTAGGGGTCAAAGGTCAAGGTCAACTCCTCAAAATTTTACCATTTTCCTCTTATCTATGCAATGCCTGCAGGATTTTTCTTGAAACTTAGTGTATGCAAGTATTACCCAATAGACATTCTCTTCGAAGTTTCTTGGCATAAGATCAAAGGTCAAAAGGTCAAAGGTCAAGTACACTTCTTCCTTGAACTTATGGAAGGGTCAAAGTTCAAGTAAAAATCCTCAATCCCCAAATACCTGCACTCTTTGACAATATAGCCATTTATCCAATTAAACCTTGTTCATGGAAAGTGAACATTCAACACATTTGTGACAAACCTGTCATTTCAATATTCTGCCAATAGGTATTATGTGAAACTGTCATCACACATTGTCAAGACATTGTACTATAGACCTATTAGGAGAACCATGCATTATGGCGGAGGCATCCCAGTCACCATAGCGACATTTCTAGTTCCTGGATGTGATTGAAATGGCAAAAACAAGCTGTCTTGGAATAAGAGAGTCTGATACGTCCTCATCACATTGCACAAGGATCATAAATTGAATTTTTAAAAATAAGTTCATGGTGAGTACAGGGGTAGTCACTTTATTAAGTTACAAAAAATAGTCTTTTCATGTTCAGGACAATCACAATGATTTCCAATTAAGACTTTCACCGTGTAGGAGTAACAGATACCCTCGGTGTCTGCTGGAATGCTTTTCATCCCCGGAGACATCCATAAAATTGATTATTTGCAGAAACATTGTGAGGAAATAGCAAAAAAATGGAGAAAATCTATATGCTGCAATTTCCGTCTTTTTTTCCTTTAATTCAATTTGTGAGGAGGATAACTCACTTCTGCTTGGCTAGCTGGTTTGCTGTTGTTGCTGTTGCTGCTGAATTATCCCTCCCCCCAAAACAGGAAGTGGAAACATCTGCTTTCCTCTCCCAAGTCTGCACTAATCCATTCCTGCCAGTGACAGGACTTGTGTCCTTGTAATTATGTGACAAATTACTCTCTGCCTTTTTTTTTCCATCCTTCTCTCTCTCCTTTTCTCCACCTTTCTCTCTTCCTCCCTTCCTCCATCTTTTTTTTTTTTTTTGGGTCTATCATCAGTCTTTCTGCATTACTGATTTTTAGATTATCCACTCATTTTTCATTTATCACATCAATCAGCTTATATTTTTTATATGTTTATGTCACTATTTCTCAATCTTTACGACACATTTTTATTGGGTCCATCCATGTACTATTCATCTGTTTCTCAGTTTATCATTGATAACTTACTGTAAAACAAGATATTTTCGCAGCATGATATTTTCGTGAATTAAAGCCAATGGCTCTTTTTTTTTTTTTGCAGCATGAGATTGTTGCAAGTTGCCTCTAAAATTCAATGCTTGTACATTTAGTGTAGACAAGAACTTTTGTGTGCATTTTAATTTCATGAGTCTTAGCTCTAGTGAAATTTGCTAAATTAAAATGCAGGCAAACATTCTTTTACAGTATTTTGATGGTGTAGTTTTTTTCTGTATCACACATTCTATCCATTCTTCCATCTCTGAATCAATCCCTCCATTCATAAGTCTTTCTACCTGGCTTTGCAGCCATGTTACTATAATCTATCCATTTCTCTTTCAACGTTTTAGTATTTTCAACATTATTAACCCTTTGAGGATGGGCTGATTTTTGTCGAGCCCACCGGAGGTTCGGGGAGACTAAGGGATCGCCTGTGGCGTCTGTCTGTCCGTCGTCCGTCCGTAACGCTACAAAAACTTGTATAACTCTCTACTGAGGACTTCAATTTCAATCAAACTTGGAGGGAAGAGTAGTTATACAAAGTTACACATTTTACCAAACTTGAAGGTCACCTCAAGATCAAAGGTCACAGGCAGAGGTCAATGAACTTTAGGGCCCAATGTTAAGTTTTTACAGTGTGTTTCGATTATGGCTCATAACTTTTGGTGTATATGTCTGTGTGACCAAACTTAGATGGTAGATGTCCCTTGGGGAGTTGAAGGTCACCACAAGTTCAAAGGTCACAGACAGGGGTCTAAAAACTTTTAGGGCCCAATGTTAAGTTTTTACGGCGCGTTTTGATTATGGCTCATAACTTTTGATCCCTATGTCCGTTTGTGACCAAACTTGGATGGTAGCTGTCCCTTGGGGAGTTGAAGGTCATTACAAGGTCAAAGGTCACAGACAGGGGTCAACAAACTTTTAGGGCCCAATGTTAAGTTTTTACGGCGCGTTTCGATTATGGCTCATAACTTTTGATCCCTTTGTCCCTTTGTGACCAAACTTGGATGGTAAATGTCCCTTGGGAAGTTCAAGGTCACCACAAGGTCAAAGGTCATAGTTGGGTCAATGAAATTCCGGGAGTTAGAAAAACATTCATTTCTTCTACGCGAATGGGCGAGACATAATAATTGGCACTTGCCTTGTGCTACAACAAGCATTTTCCATAGACACTTGCCTGAGTATACTTGGGACTCGTCCTCAACTGGTTAAATAAATATGTTACATCTTTTACAACCTATCATATTGTGATTATACTATAATTATTTTGCCGTGTGAAGGATATGTGAATTTTTTTTTTATCAGCATGATATGTTTTGTACATTGGACTAAATTTCAGTGGCAAAAAAAATGAAAACGAATGAATAACATGAAATAAGTCCATCTGTCATTCAGTCTTTCAATCAAATCTATACATCCCATCTCACCATTCTCAACACAATGATACGTCTCAGTCTTGTCTTTTGGTTTGCGATTCAAGTTTCCCGGTGAGATTTTTTCGCTTCATTTGAGGCAGACAGTCTGCTTTTCCTTCCTCCATTCATGTGTCACACCGTTGCATCTCCTCCAAAAGGTTGCGTGCCTTTTTGCTGGACTCTGTCGGCATATTATGTATTTTGAGTAGCACTCAAGAGCAGCCTGTTGCTTTTGTGTCAGCCTCCTTTCCCCAGTTGGTTCATTACCTTATTCCGAGTAAATGAATTATTCATATCGAAAGAATCCAATATGTTTTGGGAATTCAGCCATTGTATTCCATATATATTCATACACATACTTTTTTTTTCCTGTGATAATGTTTAATTCAGTTTCATTCAAATGATACCTAAGACAGTCATTCAAATTGATATTACCATACAAAATGATAAAATTTGCCTAATGTGGTCACCAAAACCCCCCACTGTGTTCTTTTCTGTTGACTTTTTTTGCACAGTAGAAGTAGAAATAAAAACTCAATGATTTAAACACATACGGTAGTATTTCATTTATAACATGTGATATGATACAAAACATTTCACACATACACACACACTTTACACACTAAATGCAAAAGAAATTGCATACTTCTCAGAATATTTGATGGTGTATTAAAAGAAGCGTCCAATCCATGCTTTCTGAGAAGTAAAGTTCCTTTATAACATGGGAAACACTGTGAAATACACTTGATTTATGCTCACTCCTGAACTTCCTCAGAAAACAGGAGTAATACATACCAAATCCAGTCAATTTCTCTTCAGCCTGAAAATTCATGTACAATTTATTTGAAAAAAAAAAAATTAGCAGTGCTCTTCTTCTTTCTTCACATTCTTCAAGGACCTTTCACTCTTCAAAGAATGAAGATGTCACTGAAATAGAGTTGATGTCAAATGCATCCAGTGTGTGCTTTTGATTAGTACATAATACAATTATGAAAATAATTGTTCACAGGGTCCCGCAGACAACTCTTTTCTGTATAAGATGCAAACATTTATGTGATTTTTTTTTTTTTTTTGTGAGCCCATTTCTGGTATATCACCTAGTTGTTGCTATAAAAACACTAGATAATTTTTTTGTCAGTTTAAACAGGAACTGTGGAGAATTCTGTGATCAATCTACAGCTTTGTCATAAAAGATAGATTCATTTACTGATTGCTATGTTGAGAAAATACACTGTGATTTACATAGATGAAGATGAACTGATTGGTAGATGAATTAGTGAGTATGTGGACATATTAACACATGAAATGAATGTAATTCAATCAAAAGTATGTGTCAGAGCATCATTCAAAGACTGAAAAAAAAAAAAACCCATAGAAACATTTATCAGCTATTGAATATGTGAATCATTCTTCAAAGAAGCAAATGCATGCACAGAAAAATGATAAACAAGTGGAACATGAAGATTTTATTGTTTCTGTCGTCTGTGATTTTTGTTTTTCTGCAGACTGTTGGACGTAGCCAAGCAAGAGAAGAAACCCCAGGCAGAGCCCATTCCTGTCCCCACTGGGGGTGGGGCGGTCGATATCATGCAGATGCTGAATAAAGCCCAGCATGAGTACAAGGTAGTGTGTCCTTTGTTTTAACTCAGCAAGATCCAGAGAGATGTTTTCTGCAGACATTTATCGACTTGAATGAAAACAGAAGAATGGGAATGCAGATGGGTTCAGATGTGCTATGACAGATTATTTATCATAGCACGTTTCTTCGTCCCTCTGCCATACATCTGTAAAACGAGGAATGTTCGGGTGCATTTTAATTTCGCGAATTTCGCAATCGCCAACATACGTGAAATTAAAATGCATGCGAAAGTTCTTGCCCGCATATTATGCATTGGATGCCAGTGGCAATTCGCAAAAATTTCGGCTCCAATTTGCGAAATTTTCATGCCGTGAATATATCACGTTTTACAGTATTCTTTTGCTGTCATTCAATAAGCCTTGTCCGCCTTGGACTTTTTAACATAACAATGATGGAATTCAGACTGGGTATTAGTTTCAAGTTCATCCTGTCACTGCAGGCCACCAGGGATAGCCTGGTGGTAGTGTCACTGCCCAGAAATCAGAAGATGACAGGTTCGATTCTTGCTGGTTCCTTTTTCTGACATGTTTGTTAAAATGTAGATCGGGGCCCTGTTTCATAAAGCTGTTCGTAAAGTTACGAACAACTTACGAGTGACTGGTGATCAGTTCTGATGTGCTATACTTATCAGAATTTCCATAATTTAGCAGTTTAAGAACTGATCACCAGTCGCTCGTAAGTCGTTCGTAACTTTACGAACAGCTTTATGAAACACCCCCCAGGAAGTTCTGATCTTACATATACACTTGAACAGAGGATGATGTTTGATCTAAAAAAAAAAATAAAAAAAATCTGTCATAGCACATTTATCATCTTGTTATCAATAGATTGGCATCTGAAAATTTCTCTGCATTTCTTATGATTGAGCAGAGCACATAATTTAGTGTGCATATCCACAACTCTAATACACACAGCTTGAACTCCAAAGTTCTTTGATCCTATTTGCCAAAAGATTTTTTAAAAAGAACTTTAAAAATTCATAAACATTCATGGATCACTACCAAAATTCAGTTATCTGTTCCTTGTGTCGTAATAAATTTTTCCTGGAATTTCATTCGAATCCGTTAACAACTTTCAGAGTTACTTTGCAAACATACAGACAAACAAACCACACACATAGAAACATAACCTCCTTGGCGGAGGTACGTAACAATGATTTTTGTGTGAAATGACAGAGATGAAAGGCTGAAAGTCAACATAATACATGTAGGTCATTGCATTATTATTAGCATGTAATTTTTTTTTTTCTCCATGACTTCCAATTAGAAAGTCCACTGATAAGTTATTCAGTGTGATGAGTACCATGAATAAATTGGGGAATATTTGAAGAGTTTGTTCGCAAAAACCGATAAGTCCATTTTTGAAGATTTTGAAGTACCGTCCCTGTCATAAAGTACAAAATAATACCTTTTAAATGATTATATTGGTCACTACATATAAAGGTACATTTTTGAAGTTATGGTCAAAAGAAACAAAAATTTTCTTATTATTCCCTTTATTTTTCTTTACCTTTAATCGCAAATATCTCCATTTGGCAAATATGGACTTATCGGTTTTTGCAAACAAACTCTTCATTTCTTTTGTGGAAAGACTGTTAAGGTCAATCCTACAGGTCAATGATCAGGTCCACAAACTATCAAAATGTAGATGAAGGGCCATTACTCATAGCAGAGAAATGTAGCATTTCATGAGATGGAAGAGCTATTCCAGTCAGCTGAGAAGAACAGTCAGATTGCTGTTGTTATTTTAGGAATTATATCTGAGCCACTGTTATTTGTTGCAAATGGCGTATTAGAAAAAATGTATCTGAGCCACTTTCATTTGTTGCAAATGGCGTATTAGAAAAAATGTACAGCAGTTGCAGTTCGAGTTGTCACCAAGCAGTAATTTCAGCTGTAGTAAAGTGCAAAATTGATGCTTGTACTTCCTCTGCTTTTTAAACAAATATGTCAGTTCCTCTTTCTTCATTTGTTTTATATCACTGTGAAATCTAACATCACACAAGCACACAGAAAAAGCCCTTGATCAATATTCACAGTCTGCATTAGCCTGGTCCATTTGTGACCGGCTACAACAAAAGGATCCTAAAGTCGCCGACGGGTGAGCCGAGAAAATCGAGTTTGAAGTCAGATCACCAAAATCTGTCAAAACGTTCGGATTTCTGTTTTTAACATAATTTTGTAGTCTAATGTATCTTCTATCATCTGCCGAAATTTCGAAGCTAAATGATCAAAGGAAAGGCCTGAAAATAGCATTTTTCTGGGCCATGCTTGGCTTGCCCGTCAGCGACTTTAGGATCCTTTTGTTGTAGCAGGTCACATTTCATCTACACATGTGTCTTACAGTGCATGTTTAAACCCAAGTTCTGTGCTCTATCCTTTCAGAAGTGTCATGATTGTGAAATAGGTATACAGAGCTTTACTGCAGGTCACTCTTGTTCCACACATAGTGAGGGCAGATTGGAGATGTAGTCAGATGGCAACCTCTGGTGGCCACTAGAGGGCAGTATTCATGGATGATTGCAAGATTGAGCAACAGTTGTTCTATTCAACATCAGCCAGTGAGAGAGAGAGAGAATTATCATGGCATGAATGGAGAACATCCAATATCTATGAAGAGAATTGTGTATTGATTGACCTAGTTACCACAGCAGCCAATAATCTTAGCGTTGATGACAACATATGATCATTATAAATGTCACATCAATAATGAAAGCAGACAAAATGGCACAATGACATAATTTCAGTGTGCATGTAAAATGTGATATTAACGGTACATATGTCCATGACTGCACTACATCATGTAATCAATATTTTAACATTTCCTGTGTTTTCCAAAAGAGTGGGCAAGCCATCTGTATGGATACATTGTTGTTGGGTTTGTTGGGTTTTTTTTTTTCGTATCATTGTGCTTAAAGGAAAGCAAAAACCAATTATAAATGTGGATTTAGTGAAAGCAGCAACATTAGTAGAACACATCAGTAAAGGTTGGAGGAAAACCGGACGATTCATTCAAAAGCTATGAATTTTTTAATTCATTGCCATCATGGCTGGATAAGAAGACTACTACAGTTCATGACTTCTTGTATGGACAACAATATAAAGAAAATATAAAGAAAATTCAACATATTTTCATTATGCTAGCATAACAAAAGAGCACTTGACATACTGTAAAACGAAGATATCGTGCTTTACAGTACCTCTTTCAGAAAGCAGATGAAATAATATCACTCTCAGCATGTATCAGTAACAAAACAATGGAATGTGTACTTTTCATGAAAAATAAAATTTTTGTGGAATTATCATCATATTTTCTTTATGTTGTTGTCCAGACATGACATCATGAACTACAGTAGGTTTCTTATCCAGTTATGATGGCACCGAAACCCTTAACAATTCGTAACTTATGAATCGATCATCCAATTCTCCTCAAATTTTCACTAATGTGTTCTACTAATATTGCTGCTTTTACCCATTTAACATTTATATTTGGACTTTGGTTTCCCTAAACATTCCAGAACACCTTGGATTTTCCAATACTATCACCCTTTCCTTGTGTAGGTGCTAGCTTTAACTCAATGGCATATGGAAACTAGAATCTAGAATCCTGGTGGACAGAGATTTATGAACATGTAATAATTCCTTTAAAACCGTAAAGGTCCTGTTTACCTTAGGGAGCAGTGATTAAAAAAATGTTCAAGATATCACTTTTGATGCATATGTGTAGGTCAGTTGCATCACAAAACATCCCACCATATAAAATGTTTGCAATAAAGCCTAAAATATAAGGAGATATCACTATTTTTTTCATTAAACCATAACTGTAGATGGTTTAGTGTGGAAACATTTTTATGACAAATATTGTTCACATTTTGTATAATTAACAATAATTAACATTGATTATACTGGTTCAAATTTTACATTGGTTACTGTTTCTATCCCTAACTCACAATTTAGAACCATTTTGAAGCACTAATGCTGGATTTTTGTTTCATCTGCAAATGGCAAATTATGCCTGTAAACTACACTGTATCTTGGATTATTACATATGTCCACAAGAAATTTCCTCTCATCCTTTGCCAACATTGGTAATAACATTTCTGTGAAATTGAGACATCTTTTCAACAACCATAATAATGCTTTCTGTGAATCAGGTCTCAATACAGTTTTTTTTCTTTTTTTTTTTTCTTTTTTTTTTTTTGGGGGGGGGGGGCTCTGAAGGCATCAACTGTGCTCCTCTATCTGGATATTTTATGAACCTCTTTATATCAAATGTAGAAATATTTGGTATTAAAGGGATACTCAATATACACTATGAGAGAGAGAGAGAGAGAGGGATAATTGTATGCATTTATGTACAGCATGTATGTATTGTATGTGTGTGTAAATGCATGTTTATACCACATATACAATTTACTTTGTTAGATAATTGATTCATTTCAAAACATATATATATCTAGTATTGTCCTTCTGAAGGCATGATATACGTTGAGAATATAGTTTCTATATGATATAGAATTATTAGCAATCCCTGTATTTCTCCCTACAGTCCCAACAAGAGGTAAAGAGGAAGCCCAGTGGGTCAGAGGCTGGGCCAGCCCCCATCAGCCCTGGAGGAGATGGAGGAGGAGGAGGGGACAGGGTTATCAGGCCCATACCAGTCAAGGGCACTCTGTCGCCAGGTAACAAGAGAGGCATCTCTATTATGACATCATTAGAACAACAAGACACAATTTTCCCCCTTCAGTGAACTCCTAATTATATTTACAGGAGATAATTATGTTCTGTTGTATATCTAATGTTGTGCACAATTTATTATCTTTCTTATATTGACCATTAAATTTGAATGATGTTTATGTTGTGTGGTACTCATTTTACTGAATTACAGCAATCATGTCAGACTACTCTCCCCAATGTTTCCCACCTGCTTTATCACTCTAGATGTACAGTTCAGTAGTACTTATTTTTGATGCCATATGTCTGTATAGCTGTAGATTTCAAAAATAAAAAAAGTTTTCTTGTTCTATATTTGATTCCTCATTCAAATATGTTTACTCAAATCTAAACATTATGGCATTTTACCCGATCAATGAATTATGATAAGCATATTCTCAGAAGTAGCAACAGAAGTGACAGCCTCACATAATCATCAGCTCAGTGTTCAAGATGTTAAGAATGTGATAATAGCAAATGCATTGTATGGTATCATTGCAGGACATGTTGCCAAGACTGACGACAACCTGCCAAGCAAGACTGGTGCCAAGCCCAAGACCAGTCCCATGGGACCCCGCTTCCAGCGTTCTGTCAGTATGCAGGAGACTCGCAGCACCACATCCATTGCTCAGGCCGGTCCTTCAGGTGAGTGGTTGCCATGGAAACTCAATGACATGGTGCAAACTCTGGCACAAGCTGGCTTGTCAGCTGTTACCATGAAAAAAAAAAAAAAAAAAAACTTTATGTCTCTGTAAGCCATAACTTGCCAAGCCATTTCTTTATGATTTAAGCTTGATATGGAGTGTTAAGCATTTTGATGTATGTAACAAAGTTGGAACAGTGTCACGGACAGTCAGTTACATTTTGAAGAATTATGTAGTAAGTGTGAGAGGTTTAATCCTCTATTTTAGGGAGATTGTTATCACATCCCCAATGGAGCCACAATGGAATATTCCATATGCAAAAGGCAATTGTTTGAAATAGATATTACTTTTTTACTTTTTTTTTTACAAGCAGAGTTGTTCATCTAAAGCTAATATTGCTCACAGGACAGCAAAAAGGTTTCCAGGATCATCAATGCAATCTCTCTCACTCTCTGTCTCTCTTTCTTTCATGATGATATAAAAGTTGTGAAATATTCGCTTGAACAACAATATGATAATAAGTCAAGAGGAGACATAAAATGTGAGTTTGCAGATTGATTGATTTTCTGACTGAAGGTACATGTGAATAAGAGCCTGGACCTACCCACAGGTCCATGGTAAGAGTGACAAATTTTGTCATCCTCTCTACCAGGTCAAGGTGAAGGGATGCAGGTGATACCGGTCCTCCAGAGACTGATGTCCCAGGGGTCAGATGAGAGGTCACAGCCAGTGGTCAGGGAGCTCGGCCAGGTCCACACCGTGGAGAGTCTGGAAAAGCTGCACACGACGGCCGCCGAAAGCGGCCCCACCGGTAGCAAGAAGATGGAGGTGATGATTATTGCTCTACTTCTGTTGATGGAGACACGATGGTCTTTGAGGGCTTTCGGCGAGTGGGGATGTGGCGTGGTGCATGTCTCAGACTGAATTCACATGTCTGCTCAGTGTTAGTTCTGTAGATATATTAGCAAAATTGTATTGTGGATTGATTAATCACCACAGGAATTGTGTAATGGAACAAAGCATGCTGCATAAACCACACAGGACACTGAGAAACACCCCCTCCAAGAAGATCGGTTAGTAAGAATTTGTTTCTTTGCGACACGAGGGATGTACATGTAGATCTTACAGTGGAAGAAGTGAGTTGTCTTTGGTTCAGTTATTTACCAGAGCCTTTGTATGCTTTCAAATCTCAGAGTGAGAACCAGAGCAGGGAGAAGGATATGATTGTATTGAAATGAACATGATTTTTTTTTTGTGCGTGAATTTTCCCATGAGTGTTGAATTTTGGTTTGTTGCTCTAATAGTCATGGTACAACAGTGTCACAGTTAGCCTCTTTATGCATATCATTCATAGGATCAACGTGGTTGTCAAGTCACTGTGATGTACAGTTTAGGTTGATATACATGTAGAGTCATTGTTGCATGTGTTCAAGTTAAACTGACCAATAATTTCATGAATTGGAACAATCACCACCTAACAGGTGCAGAGTCTAGAGAGCATTGAGAGACTGCAGCTTGTTGGTGGAGGCTCGGAAGGCAGACCCACGGCAGCTGCCGCTGGTACCACCGGTGCACCATCCAGTGCTGAGTCATCACAACATCTCCAGCGGTTACTCCTTAGACTCCAAAGTGGTCCGGATGCGGGAGTGCCAGTGGCGCCCCCTGCGGGTGATGCCACCGATGTTGGCACCGTTGATCCCCAAAAGGGGACCCCTCAGCAACCGGGAGCATCAGCGGTACCGGAGAAGCAGTCGAGTGCACCGCAAGTGGACATGAATCAGGCATTGCTGGAGAAGTTAAAATCAAGCACAGCGCCGGCTGTGAACTTGATGAAACCTTCTGCCACCACTCTTACACCAAGCATTTTGGCCTCACAGCCTGCGCCAGACACCAAAGAACCAACCAGGATACCCTCAGCCATGAAGCAGCTGTTCCCAGGTCCAAAGGATAGTAGAAAGGTATCTTTCATTAAAACTTGTCAAAAACTATGAATGAAGTTTGCTCAAAATCAATCATGAATCTATTAGAAATTTACTCACTGCAAGTTTAATTGCCATGGTGACACCATGAACATTGAAATTATAGGGCCTTACACTGACCTTCTGTTATACCTTCTGTTATACATTTCCTTTATATTTCAACTTAACCATTTGACATTAGTTATAGATGCATTAGGCACAAAATATGGAACAGTTATGAAGCTACTGTACATGACCCATTCCATAGGTAATCCCATCATTTCCAATTAGAAAATAACACCACATCAAGACAATTAAAATGTCCCAATCAGAGTTTGAAAAGCGAAGCCTTTTCATCATGCAGCCTTCAGAAATTTCACATTAGGTTATACTTCAAATTTTGCATTTTTACAGATTGTCATATTCAGTATGCAGTGTGTAGGCGAGTAAAGTTGCACTCACTACTCTGACACTGGGTACCACAACACTCACTACATGATTATCCCCACTTTCAACACTAGATGGCAGTAGACAGATATAAGTGCAAGCAGTATGCATAGATCTGTGCCTGTGAAGGGATTGTAACAAATTGTGCTCTGTGAGATTGTCATTGGTTTTTATTGTAACGCTCTCAAAATTGTTGCTGCCACTTCTGTTTTTGTAGAGCAGTCATTATGTTCTTGCTTTTATGGTAGCAATCCATAAAACCTGACAATGTATCTAAAGTATACAGAGATGTGAGACTGCGCAACAATCCTTTTTTTTGGGGGGGGGGGGCACCTAGAAAATAAGAGACTGAATTTTGTGACCTTGTTGAGCAGACTGTTAATTTAACAGGCTTCCACGGTAATGTTAATTAAATGTACACAATGAATTGAGTATTTATGTGTTGCTTTTGTAGCAAAAACATTTTTACTTTTCCATTTCACTCTTAAAGACACCATCCCCGCCCACCACGATCCCTGGAGTGCCCACAAGCCTCCTTACACCAGAGGTCCTTCGAGCCAGGTCATCTACTGAGCCTGGGGGAGCAGCCACCACCTTGCTTTCACCCCTCAAATTGAGTGGTACATCCCAAGGCATCCAGGGCCAGGCATCTGGACAAAAGACTGAGCCACTGTCACAGAGGAGGCCGGTGACAGCACTCACCAAGGAGGAGCTGGCACAGACTTTAATCTACTTGCTGCAGGTTGGGCAACTTTTTCACTCTTTTCTCTCCAAAAGTAGACTATTTTTAGAAGCAATTAGGTGTATTTGAAGAAACAATGGCAATTTCGATTTACCTAGACACTCTTCCTATAAAAATGCTTCAATTTAAAAGAAAAATATGCTATTCAATGTTTACCTTGATTTGTGATTCTCCCCAAATATCCTCATCATGAATAGCAATTATGCTATGCCAGAGTGGAAATTGCAGAGACAGTTAAACTTGTACTATTTTTCTGTTGTATTGATTCAATTTTGCTGCATTTTATCACCAATTTCTCTCTTTGTACTTTCAGAATGATGATGACTTCGTGACCAAGATTCACTCGGCGTATGCCAAATCTGCCCAGCGACTCCCACCCTAAGATACCAACCACTGACGTCCGTACATGCCAATCCCTGGATTTGATTGTTAATACATTGTACAACCACGATATAGATGCTAGATTGTTGCCATGTTTCAACGGAATTGAAGAAGCATCTTGCTTGAGAACTTGGATTTCTTGGAGAATTGCATTATATTTTACATTTTTATTTAACAGCCATATTTTTTGGTCAATTTTATTGATATTTACAATTGAAAAAACAAGGTTTTTAAGTGCTCACATTTCTTGTGCATACATTGTGACAGTAGATGCGATACAAATTTCTTCTATAATTACTTTTTTGCTTCGTCAAGGAAGAATCAACCTCAAGTGCAACACTTTTTTTTTCTATGAATCAAAATACTGGAATAGAAGCTAACATATAAACGAAAAATTTGGGAAAAAAGGTATTTTAACAGAAAACCAAAAAGTCAATAAAATTTTTATTTTTGTAATTTCTTTCCATACCAACTGATTGGACCATTTAAAAGCTTCCATGAAAAATACTATTAATTTTGTATCCAAAATTACAAGTTCATGCATTTTTGTGAATTGATATGAGAGAACCAATCACACTGGTTTTGGGATATGTGTCAACGTAATATTCTTCATATACAATCTGTATTTCAAGTTCACTTATAAAGCCATTTGTCTCTTTAAAAGAGCAAATGAGAGCAACTTCACAAGCACTATCTGTCTTGTAATGTAGACTACCAGAATCAGGAACTCATTCAACACCATCATTGATAGCTTATTAAATTTTCAAATGAGTGAAATCTCTCTTGCATTTCTTGGCTGTACAGGAACTTGGTATGATGCATGTCATTTACTTTGCTGCATTCCCACAATAATAATTTCTGCACAGGGTATTCCAAGTTTGTACAGCATGTTGGTTGCTGATACACTGACACATTGTTAGGGTTTTGCATTGTTACTTGAAGCAGAGAGGGGATTACAGCGGTCATAAGATTTGCATTTCTACATGCCCAACAACTACAGTAATTGTCTGACTGTGCATAAAAGTTACTACACTTCTGTAGTAAAAGTTACTACACTTCAGATTTGCACCTGAAGAGTGGAAGTGTAGCTTCAGAACTTTATGGTAAGAAGCTTCAAAATTTTCTTCACAGCAGTAGCAAGAAAGGAAAAGGTGCAGAATGGACAGTGTTTTCCAATATTTCCTATAATCTCTCAGTTTCTGATGGCAAAAGGTGATCTCTTTGTTACTCAAAACTACAGACAATGGACTAAACAAAGATACACAGCACAGTTTGCATGAAAGTGCTTGAAAGCAGCACTAAATATATAGCATCTTAGCCACACTGTTGCGCAAACTAACCTCAGCTGATCACTAGCACTCAACATATTGGGCAATCCAGTAACAGGTCTATTCTCAGCAGTGATTTTCAATGTTTCTCATTCTAATTAACTTTCATTGATTTTTAACTTTTTTTGTTTTAAATACTTGACTCCATTTGTAAGAAAAGGAAGAAAGATGTCCAGTGAAACTCTGTCATGCAATTACACCTTATCCAGTATGAAGTCCATAGTTTTAGTCACTGGTGCTACATCAGTCTCATGGTGAATTTATTGATGCACATCATATTTCAAGCACTTGAAATGTGAAATGCAGATAGAGGCATTTCTTGATGAGACACGTTTAATTGAATGCAGAGCTTTTAACATCAAGATTTCAAGTTAATTGAAGGAAAAGATAATCACTTTTTAGTTTGGGCTGAAAGGTCCTTCAAATTATAGAAATAATTCATATATTCTGGTATTGTTAAACTCGCTTTGTTACTTGTTGTATGATTTACAAATATTAGCCACCATTGCATGACATCATATAAACAAGGTTTTAAATGAAAAATACATTTGAGAGATGCCTGAGGCAAACTGAATTTCGTCTGTTGAGAATGAGAAGGGCTTTAAGTGGTCTTGAACACTATGGGTTTTGTGGCAACTTAACGCCCTTATCATTCTCAACCGACGATTTGTAACTGTGGAAATATGTATGATTCTTTCATCTGTAAGAGATTTTGTTTTTATACTATCTTCTGCAATATTCGAAATGTACTTTTAATCTTCATTGATACGTTGTCTTTGGTATAAAATGATATAAGAAGGTAACAAATTATCTAGCAGGGGAAAAATATATACTCTGTAGATATTAAACCACAGTTCAGAGCACTGTATTTCATTGTGCGTAGACAATTCACACATGCCGGTAATGTTAAGCCATGGTTGAAGACTGTGGCTGGCTATTCAGTGGAGGAAATAATGTGATATACAGTTCTCACTTATTTCTCACTTACTTATTGTAATAAATATTTGCATGGTAGTAAGCATGACCTCCCTTGCATATTAATATTCTATTTATTCCATGGACAGCATCGTAGATGTATGCCATCAATTGTATGCTGCATTTTACTTGATGCTGTAGCTAGACACATGTTTTGGTAGTGTCATCCAGCAAATGTAATATGATCAAAGAAGAGGTTCTTGGAATAAGTTGGCGGTGTTTATCAGAGAGCTGTTTTACATTGTAATTGACAAATCAGCAAAGTGATAGCAAGAAAAGTTGCATTTTTGCAAAGAAAGGCCAGTTGCATTTACTCATTGCAGTTATGATATCATAATCAGAATTATTGGAATGGGCTACTGAACAAAATTATATTGAGTGCTCCATACATGATTGGATACCCAGAGGTCTGTTGATGGTGATGATGATGATGATGTTGTTGTTCTTGTTGTTGGTGTTTTTGGTGTTGTTGTATAAACATAACTTAAGTCTCTTGATCAGACAAGCTTGTGCCGTGGTATAAACTTATGTTCTCAGAGCCACTATTTCAAAATATTTTCAGCGTTCTGAACAAAAATTTGTCATTTAATAGTAGTTGCAGAGTTAAATTGCAACCAGGAAGGTGGAGAGAGATGATTTCATACTTTAAACATTGATGTTTTTTGCGTGATACATTTTTGCGCTAAGCGGCTCAAAAACATAGTCACAAGTTCTTGAATTCACGCTGCGCAATTGTCAACCCCTTCAGAACGTGCAGAGAAAATTGTGGAGATATTTTCGTGGGTTTCAGAATTCATGCAAGCCAAAAGCAGCGTGAAATGTGCGAAAATCAACATACCGCAAAAACTTCCATGTTTACAGTATTCAATGATGAAGCTATTGATGAAGTCCATTCATGATGTCATCAGCCAGCACCAAGACCTACTCACACTGATTTTAATGGCACTCGCTCAACATTGTTCAAATATTGACTTATGTGGTGGCAGCAAGTGCAGAGTTTCTCAACCATCCCATGCTCTGTGCATGTGGCATACTTCTAGCTGTTAAGTCAGCTCGCTAATTGAAATTTATTTGTTAATCCACTGTGTGACATTGCATGTGGCTGTGATTTCTCCCTTGTGTGAGATGGCAAAAATTTGCTCTGTTCCTGGTAGGATTACTATTACTTAATTCAACCTTCCATCTTTATTGGAGGGAAGAAATAAAATGAACCTCAGAAATGTGTGTATGTTAGAAGGCCGAGGAACCCAAAACAAGTAATACTTGTAAACTGTGGTGATTTGTACCATTACTTCACATGTTGATATCATCCCTCCCCGGCCCCACCCATCTCCTCCGAGATCCCCCCCCCCCCCAAAAAAAAAAAAGAAGAAAAAGTATAAAGTGTATATGTTTATATGCATAACATATCCCCATGTGTTGATATATTGTGTGTATATTCATACCATACAAGAGATCTGCCATTGCTGATTCAAGCCTCCACCCCCTTACCCTTGTATTAGATAATCATTCTATTAATTGCCTGTGTGAAGTAACAATGCCAGCAGAGCAGGATGAATCCTACTGAGGCCATAAATTTCATAGAAGATTGGTGATCAATACCCTGGTGGTATGCTTCCCTTCAGCAAATGCAGAAACCCTCAATTTTCTACAAGCTGTCATGGACATCATGGATGCAAGGAATTGCTTTGGTGATCAAGAACAAATCAGTTCAAGGCCTAGTGAGTAGTCTATGCAAAGGCAGTCTGTCCTGTCCTTCTTGTGCACACACCAGTGCCGTATATAAAGAGGGTCTGGCCAACTCGTAAATTGGACGCCATGTCGTTGCCCAGCGTATTACGCGTTACAGGGTTAGCGTGTACGCTCAGACGTAATAATGAAAACCTACCAAATACGGGGTAGTGAACAATGGGCACTGCGTATGAGCGCACTTTGGTGACGACATGGCTCCTCAAAGATCACGGGACCACTTTTGACCAATCACAGGCTTCAAAACTCATAAGCGGAAAACCGAGTTGGCCAGACTCTCTTCATATACGGCACTGGCACACACCATTCAAAGAGATCGCAATTCTGATTTCATGTCCACCCTATATCCAGTAAGCCCTGTAGGTAGGCCTAAACTTCCCTGTAGAAGGGTAATGGCATTTATGTGCATTTTCTGCCTACCAACAGCTTCTTGGACAGTCATTAAGATGTGCATCTGTAGGTCTTTGATGCACCCAAAGTCATTCTCATCATTTGAAAATGCCTTTGCCTGGTCCTGTAGCAACTTCATAGCTACTTAATTAGCTCAGCAAATCATCAGCAGAGCCGGATCAACAGGTGGTCCTGAGGAATTGTCACTCTTATCCTGTGCAAGTGCTGCTGACTTGATTCCCAGTTCCATTAGCTCTAAATTTACATCATATGGCATTTCTTGTGGTTTGTCCATCACATGGAGAGTGCTTAATATAATGAAATGATTGATCACCCACCATGGCTAAAATGCCGACACCAGGATGTAGGTATTTGCTGATGGTCTTTCTTTCAGGCTTTCCTCCACTGAAGCTGGATCCATGTGCACACCATGGAGTAAGAATGCAGGTTTAGCAGGCTGAAACATCAGTGATTGGAGTGGTTAGACATAGAGGGTGAGACCAGGAATCTAACAGCTTTTGAGGTTTCCTGTTTGATTGTGACAGCTTTCCTGGCTGTAGCTACAGAGTTCTCAGAGTTCTAAAGATCTCTCTACTTGAACTTTGTGAGCAAATGCATCACCTTCCTTCTTCCTTATGTCTGGGATTGTGGGGGGAAAAAGTCACTCAAATGAGTCTCTCCAGTGTCTCTGGTCACCACTTCCGTGATGACGTTATCAGTACTTCCAACGTCTTCAGAAGAGTTGCTTACAAGCATTAGTATTGATAATTGGCATGTAAAACCAATCCAGTCATCATGCAATACTGCTGTACCATTTCTTGCCATTATACTCACCATGTTAGGTTAGGCAATAGGAGTACACCTAGTGGTCTCAGTTGCACAGCTGGTAAATTCCCTGTTGTCCACCTCCACAGGAAAGGAGAATCTTGGGCTCCTACAGGTATCTTGTAGTGACGACTTCCATTGTCAGTTGTACAGCTGGTGAGACACCTCCTCCCAATCATCCTGGTCAGGGCTTCCGGTTTTGAAGGGGTATGCTACAGTTTTGATAGATTGATTGGTCTTGCTCGATAATGCTTTTCTCGCAGCAATTGGCCCCAAGCCATTTTCGGCTGCCTGTTAGTTAAACTTGTGGAATGATACTTGTCCATCGTTGTCGGGTCAACCATGCAAGGTCCCTGCTACGTAGAGATGGAGTCATGTCTTGTTCTCGTGTGATGGGAGTAGAGAAATATGTTCTGATGCGATGCTGGTTCTTGTGTATGTCCGCTGTCCATTTCCTGGCTGCCAGAGATGGCTGCCAGAGATCACTCTCCGCCGCAAAGTCAGGGTTCAAACGCCGATGGGACTCCTTTGAATACAATGAGAAGCAGCATGACCAGAAACATGATGTAATATATTTACGTGACGCTACAACCACACTTTGATTATTATTGTTCATCAAGTAGTGTTCCTCGATGTCTTGCTGTTTCAATATTACCAAAAAAAAAAAAAAGAGAAAGAAAGAAGAAGACATCTTTGCCCATTCTGATACAGTGCATATTCCCATAAGCAATCATATGAATAATTTAGGGAGACTGATATCACCAGGTTCTTTGTAGGCCCTATTATGTTCATTTTCCAAATCATTTCTTGCTTCCAATCTCCATAAAGAAAATAAAGACCAAACTATGCTGAATGAGTAGCAAATGTGTTTCTGAAGTTCTCATTTTCATATCTATCCTCCGTGTTCAATAATCACAAAAATTAATTTGTCCTGGTTTCATGTGCGTACATGTTTTTGTTTTGCTTTTCTTTTTACACTCGTTTTTAATCGACCAGTTTTGAACATTTGTGAGATGCACTAAGCTCCAAAATTGACATTTGTTGACTTCTACTACAAACAAAATCATGGATGCATTTTAACTTGTAGAATTATATGCCTCTGAGTTGATTCCGCAAGATATCAATAGCGGAAATTATCCAAGAGGAATGTCCTTTCATATGTGTGCAATCGTCTCTTTTTAAGCATAACATTTTTCATGCATGTCAAAGCAATTTGTCATTCCTTTCCTGTACAGAAACCAGATGAATCGGATGAATGAGCCTTTCATAGGAAACTAAGAGATGTGTCCATAAACACAGTTAACCCTGAATGTCTCGATTAAACTGAACCGTGCAACATGTAATATATGCTAAATATGTGTATATAATGTAGGCTAAATAATGTGAATTGTATGTTTCCCATCAGTAGCTGCTGTGAAGTTGTCACCTTGAAGCCCCTCTTCCCCAATAATAAATACATAAAAGAAAGAGTTCCAGATTATACTCTGTGTCGTTTGTGTTTCAACTCCGTGCTTTGTTTAGTGAAGTAGTCAAGTGGTCGAGTAGTAAGGTGTCTGTGACTTACATATTCTTTGATATCGTAACATCGTCACAGAGAAGCAGTGGGATGGCATATGTGAATGATGAATTTAGGATATTCTAGTAATGTTGTTGCAACACGGATTGTCGCCCCTACACGGATTGTCGCCTCCTGCTCGGGGCGACAATCCGTGACGGGCGTTGGCGGCACGGATTGTCGCCCCCTACACGGATTGTCGCCTGGCGACAATCCGTGACGCTTGTGCAGTTCCCAGTTTTTGACCTCGAAGGCGACAATCCGTGTTGGCAAAAAATTTGTTGCGACACGGATTGTCGCCCCGTCACGGATTGTCGCCCCGGGCTCGGGGTGGTTCCTCCGGTGTTAAGCTTTGGTGGGATGGGTATGACTGGTAAGTTATGCGTATGTGTGTGTGTGTGTGTGTGTGTGCGCGTATGTGTGTGTATTGTGAGCTGCATGATATGTGATGTGTATGATTTGTTGTGTGTGTGTGTGTATGTGCGTGTGTTTGGAGTATAGTAATACAATATGTAGAAGCTGTGCATGTGTGGTGGTTGTATAGTGGTAGTGGTTTGTTTGTCTGTGTGTATACGTGTGCCTGTATGCTTACGTGTGTATGTGGAATATAGTGGCGTATGTGTATATCAAAGGGTATGTGATGGTGCGTGTTTGTGGGCGCAGTTTTGTGCCTGCATGAGTATCTGAGGGGTTTGGTGTTCGTGGGCTACGTAGGCCCTACGTATGTGTGTTGTGTGTGAGCGTTCGTGTGTATACGTAAGGCCCCAGTCACATAATGCTCTGCGTCCGGCGTTACGTCCAAATAAGTCATTCTTTTTTTCTTTTTTTTTTCTGCGGACACCCGGGGATCTCTTCCTGTCACCAGAGCATTTTACGAAACATATACGGGAAAAAAATATGCGGGGCGATACGGAGAGATTTGGCACGAATTGGCACGCAATTTTGTTCTTTTGACTTGCATTTAAAACTTCCGAATAGTTCGGAAGACCTGCGGAGAGTTGCGACTATTTACAGAGAGTTGCGGATATTTTCGGATAGTTACAGATTGTTATAAATAATTATGTACAATATAACGATCCCTGCCAAGTCAATGTATTATGACAGCAAATTCATCACATATTGGACTGTCTTACATTGTACACTGGGGAAAAGTGAAATTGAATTTACGTACAAGTTGTGAAAAGTTTTCGCATTTCTTTAATTTGCTTTACAGTAATGAAAGATATGTGAAATTTTGAACTTGAATTTGAATTTTATTTGTGCAGCTCAGATATGGATAAACATCATAATGTAAAGACTACATAACATAATTATACCACAAACAGAATACTATCTAGATCTATAAGTTAAACAGAAAATAAAAAGAAAATATTACTTACAGTTATGGAATAGACAAACTGTGGTTATGCTGTCATTGTGCAGCGATATTCACGACTTTCTGGGTTATGTTAAGGAGATTGTTATAAAGCGAAGCCTATTACATTTCCAGAAAAAAAAATCATTAGAACATTCGGACACCCCTCCCACACCCAAATACAATAAAAAAAAAAATGTAATATCCATGGAGCGTAAAGTGGGTAAGACTATAGAGAAATACTAAATTCGTTCTCATTGTATATCGTTTATCGCTGTCCCACACCTTCCCGGCCACACACACACACACACACACACACACGAAGGTTCGTTATTCCGAAGTTTCGTTTTTTCCGAGGCTTCATTTATCCGAAACACACAATTCCCTATACTTTGTGGTTCGTTGATCCAAAAATGAAATTCGAAATAACGAACCTTCGGAATAATGACCCTTCGGACAAATGAGCCTTCGGACGAATGAGCCTTCAGAATAACAAACTTTTGCAATAACGAAATGTAACCCCCTTCCCACATACCGACGTACACCCGAACCGATACCACATCCTTCCTGATGAAACAATTTCCCAATAATGATAAATAAGACATAATGGACCGTATGCAGAAAAGCAGCATCCGCCCGCACGCAAGCTCCACTCCGAATTTATATACAAATCTGCCAAACAAACTCATCAAATTCAAAGCTGCTGATAAAATCAATATCAACATTTATGCCAGCAACAGCTTACTAGGTATCCCTCCCCACGCGCAGCTAAAAAACACATACGCAAAAAACTGACATAATAAACACATTCTTCCATCACACACACACACACACACACACACACACACGCACAAACGGACACTAAATTATCATGTGCACGCGCACATACACACTTCCTTGAAACCTCACCATGACTTTTTACATGGCATGTTTGCATGGATGTAGCCATGAAAGTTATGTGTTAGTATTTCAATGATTACGTCCAGAACGATATTACCCAGCAAAATGTGCTTCGAGGGCGGGCGACAATCCGTGTAGGGGGCGATAATCCGTGCCGCCAACGCCCGTCACGGATTGTCGCCCCGAGCAGGAGGCGACAATCCGTGTAGGGGCGACAATCCGTGTCGCAACAAATGTCATTGTTGCGTGCTGTTAAAAACGAAAAAGAAAAAGCCACGCAGAGAAATAGTTGCAACACGAGTATTCTATTAACTAATATGCTGCTTTACGGAGAAAAAAAAAATACTCTGTAAAGCAGCATACTAGTTGATATGATACTCGTGCTTAGTAACCCTTATTTCTAATTAACATTTAATGGTAATTAGAAATAAGGGATAAAAACTACTACAACAGTCTAAAAAGTGCCATGTTTTCGTCAGAAAAAAGACAGGAAAATAACAGAGCACATTTCTTTTTCCTTTTGTAACAACTGTAAGTAGGCCCCTACGTAGTGTAGTTTCAGTAAAATCGTAAGCACGGAGTTGCTCAGAAAATATTATATGGTACTGGAATAAACTTAATCTCTAAAGGAGAGCAATAATCATAAAGATTCTTTGAAAATTGCTCCAAGCGAGATATCATAAACATTGATAATGAACTCTTACACAAGTTTTTTGTTTGTCAGTTATTAGGTGATCCGAGTATCCTCTCGGATCACCTTCTGTATCTGTACGGATTCTTTGTTGGTTCTTCTTTATTTCTGGACAAAAGTTGTGTATCTACTTACTCAGAAAGTACTTAGAGTATCAATTTCAAACTCATACCATATATGTATCATGTCCCAAAGACGACAAATCTAATGTATCATTGTGATCAGTCGACCGTGACGTCACTATGACGTCATTATATGAAAACACATTTTCATTCATATCTCAATAATGGAATGGAATTTTGCAATGAAATTTACGTCACATACATTTCAAGTTATGCGCATTTTATTCATATTCTCAAAATTCATATTTTCTCTTAAAACGTGCGCGTACGCGCGCGTTGAAATATTTGTATCCTCCAATAGAGCTCAAAATTTTTTTGCACACTTTTCAGACCATTTGGAGCATTTTTTGAAAAATTGAAAAAATTGGACGGACGCGTACGCGCGCGCACATATACGCACGCACAGCTCATATGCAATAGAAATTTCCCATTTTTTCACACTTATCGGATGCCTGAAATGTCAAGGAATATTTCTACCAAGTTTCAAGTCAATCCGACTCAATATGACGTCATACGGACCCGTCAAAGTTGAAATTCCGCGCGCGCGTCAATGGCGATATACAGTTCAACAATGCCAAAAAACCGCCAATTTTGAATCCGATTTTACTCGTCAGGATGGACGGTGACCCCCCATTTTCTTTACATATTCTGAAAGCTGATGAGCTGTACATGTCAATTCATGGGTTGGCGATGCTGGAAAAATGATTAAAAGATATCAAATTTCTTAATAAAATTAAAAAAGTAAATTTTCAAAATGACGTCATCAAATTTCAAGTTCACTCGAGCGTATCTCACTTATCCTTTGCCAATTTTCACCCAGATTTCAGTATGTTGTAGCTTATTAAATGCTCGTTCATAAATATAAACAACATTTTTGATTGGATGACGGCATCACCTCGTAAAAATGGATTGAATGTAATCTTGTCAAATTTGACCGTTTTACGTGTTATCTCTATGGGAGTGCAGTTTTTCTGGAAATGAAAATTGACATGACTGTCTTTTTCGAGCACTATAGCTCACTTATACTTCGATGAATTTCTGCCAGATTTTGATATGTTGTAGCTGAGACTTTGGGCTATCGTTAATGTGCCCTTCGTTTTTTCATACGGTGTCGGGATCACGTCCAAAAACTTGGTTGAAATTAAAGCTTATCTTCGATGTATTGAGATATTCCTTTCTTTTTGCAACTTTCTTTACAATAACTCAAGAAAAACAAGCCCTATCAGCCCAATATTTTGCACATGTTTAGTTCATGTCACGTACATTATTTCATAAAATAACAACTACTTGATCAGACGTCATCTCGGGTATGTAAATTAGGGTCAAAGGTCACTAATGTATCATCTTGTATCTTGGTGAATACATGTCCCATCTTTTCCATATTTTGCACACGTAAAGACCATGTTACAAGGATCATTTCGCAAAATAACCACTTTTTGCTCAGATGCAATCTTGGCTGTGCAAAGTGGGGTCAAAGGTCATATGTACTTCTTTCTTTATCTTCGTTATGACGTGTTATCTCTATGGGAGGGAATTTTTGTAGATGTGAAAATTGACATGATTGTCTTTATCGAGCACTAGCTCACTTATGCTTCGGTGAATTTCTCCCAGATTTTAATATGTTGTAGCTGAGACTTTGGGCTATCGAAAATGTGCCCTTTATTTTTCATACGATGTCGGGATCATGTCAAAAAACGTGGTTGAAATTAAAGCTTATCTTCGATGTATTGAGATATTTCTTTCTTTCTGCAACTTTCTTTACAATAACTCAAGAAAAACAGGCCTTATCACCCCCATATTTTGCACATGTTTAGTTCATGTCACGTACATTATTTCATAAAATAACAACTACTTGATCAGACGTCATCTTGGGTATGTAAATTAGGGTCAAAGGTCATAAATGTATCATCCTGTATCTTGGTGAATACATGTCCTATCTTTCCCATATTTTGCACACGTAAAGACCATGTTACAAGGATCATTTCACAAAATAACCACTTTTTGCTCAGATGCCATCTTGTCTGTGCAAATTCGGGTCAAAGGTCAAATATACTTCATTCTGTATCTTCGTTAGTGTATACGGAATTGTGTACCATAGATGGCAGGTCTGACTCCCTTTTCTAAATGAGAATTCAAACATCACACGGCCAATGTCCACTAAACACAGATGAAACCGGTATGTTCATGCCTATTGGGATCAGGAGACTCAAATCGTTGATTTACGAACAGATCGGATCACCTAATTTGTCAGTGTTGACAAATTCCAAGTCTAGTTCATTTGTTTTTTTGTTTTTTATTTGTTTTGGGGTTTTTGTGTTTTTTGTTTTGTTTTGTTTTGTTTTGTTTTGTTTGTTTTTGTTTGTTTGTTTGTTTGTTTGTTTGTTTTTTGGCGGGGGGGAGAGTTTTTTGGCTCCGGTGCAATTTCTCATGCGACGGTTATCTAGACAGTGACCACAACGCAATTACTCATTGCAAAAATAACCCTAAAAAGTACATCAGTTCAGTTCAGTTTAATTTATTTTATTTTAATGCCGAACTTCAGGTGGTCCGTGCCCGATAAAATCACATGCATAGCAGGTACATCATCATACATTATACAATAACAAACATAACGATGCAAACAAAACACAAGTACAACACACTGATTAGAATACAAAAAATATACAAAAAAAAAGCCAAACGTTTACCCTCTCCCATCGGTGCCAGGTAAAAATGGCAGAGGTAAAAATGGCAGAGGTAAAAATGGCAGGGGTAAAAATGGCAGGGGTAAAAATGGCAGAGGTAAAAATGGCAGAGGTAAAAATGGCAGAGGTAAAAATGGCAGGGGTAAAAATGGCAGGGGTAAAAATGGCAGGGGTAAAAATGGCAGGGGTAAAAATGGCAGAGGTAAAAATGGCAGATGTAGAAATGGCAGAGGTAAAAATGGCAGAGGTAAAAATGGCAGAGGTAAAAATGGCAGAAGTAAAATGTCACAAGTAATGAGAGCGATTTCGTCAGATATAAACGTATGAAGAGGTTTTGAATGATAACCTAGTCAGAGCAAACTGTATTTATCAAATTATCAAATCCAAATTGCAGATTTGAAGATTATTGATTTAATTATGTTTTAAAAAGATTAGAACACTCTCATTTTTCTGAGTTTGATTCAAGTGCAGTGGCGTAATCTGTCTGTTTGCAGAGAAATAATAAACCAGCTAAGAGCCTAGTAGGCCTATGGGAAATTATTTTTATTACTAATTATTATTATTGTTATTATTATTATTATTACTATTATTATTATTATTAATAATCATTATAAGGGTGTTCCAACAATGCTGCAAAGCCCTTAAACAGTATAATCCTACGTTGTTTCGCCCAATGAAGTTATCACACACACACACACACACACACACACGAACCCACTTTTGGTATAAACATATACGCAGATATATACATACTCTCACATACACACTCTTACACAAACGAATTCCGCTCACGTCCAGGCTAGTATAGTCATTATTTTTCATTTTTTGAACTGTTTAGTGTAAAGAAGTGAAGGAGACATAGTCGAAGCAAACCGCTAATTTTTCACTTGTTCAATATTATTTTCTTACATTCAGGTTTCGTAGGAGCCTATTAATCTCACAAGGCCTGATCACGACATAATGTAGAAGTAAAAATACAAAACGCAAAAAAAAAAAAACTACAGCAGATGTATCGGCAGACATAAGTAAGCTCTTGCAAAATATTTTATTACGTTGTTCAAGTATCACATGGCGCAAAAACAAATATCAAAGCTCTTGCAAAATATTTTATTACATTGTTCAAGTATCACATGGCGCAAAAACAAATATCTCGAAGTTTAATGAACACTTTGGTCACTTTACAAACTTATGCCTATTAAAACTGGAGACGAACTTTAGCAATAAACTGTTCTAGTGAGAGTAAAACTGATAGTTTGCCATGGGATTTCTGTCAATCATTGTTGAACGAATCCGCAGGCGAAAAAAAATGTAAATGTTTGATGCCTTTCAAACTTAGCTGTTGCTCCAAAGTCAGATTCCATTATGTTATCAACATGTTGTGTTGCTAAAGATTGGTAGATTCAGCCACCGAAAATGACGTTGTTCCCTCGTTATACAACAACAGTAAGAAAATCCAATCCAATCTCATCCAGGTAGATTGAAATCACCGCCTATGACTACCATATGATCGCGATTCAATTTACACAGGGATCGCTGAAGCTCTGCAAGACTCTCTTTACAATGTGCCGCCTGGAGAAATGTAACACTGCCCTTTTAAATTTCTCCCAGTGGTAACAGAAACAGTAAAAGATCCCTGCCAATTTTTCACACCTGCATGTCTATTATCAAGCAATTAATTTTTATTTTCAGAAGTTTGCACATTTTTAACATACTTATTAACATAGTATAGGACCTACCAGATCTAAAGTAAGTTTGATATTTTACTGACAAGATACCTGTAGAGCTGTATAGTGGTTAATATGTCCATTTTCAGGTGTACCGAGTCTCATCTTTTTACTGATATAATTGGATTGTTGACTGGCCGAGCATTTTTCAAGTTACATGAGTGTCCCATATTTCTCCCCGTGTCCCAGTTCTCCCCGGTCTCCCCCGTGCTTTATTTCAGGAGACGGCACGAAAAGCGCGTAATGCGAGAAAGGTGTCAGAAACGTGAAAAAAAAAATATCTGTCACTTTTACCTCGTCCTCTTGCATTTCAACGATTAAATTCTTATCAATGGCATTCTTATCTCTAGCATTTTGACCACTGACCTTTCGACCACTACTGACAACTTACCTCTGACATTTTAACCACATAATAATTTACCTCTGCCATTTTTACCTCTGCCATTTTTACCTCTGCCATTTTTACCTCTGCCATTATTACCTCTGCCATTTTTACCTCTGCCATTTTTACCCTTGCCATTTTTACCTCTGCCATTTTTACCTCTGCCATTTTTACCTCTGCCATTTTTTCCCCTGCCATTTTTACCCCTGCCATTTTTACCTCTGCCATTTTTACCTCTGCCATTTTTACCTCTGCCATTTTTACCTCTGTCATTTTTACCTCTGCCATTTTTACCCCTGCCATTTTTACCTCTGCCATTTTTACACCGAACCCTCCCATCCCCCCCCCGTCCATTTATAAAAGAAATACTGAATATTCCCATAATTATATCTTTACCCATGAAATATGCTTTATAAATTAACAACATTTCAGTCTAACACCTAACCACTCATCTTCAATCCAGCAAATGACTTCTTTTTTATATGCACAGGAAGCTGATTGCATCGTGTGATACCTCTATTTGATAAACTCCGTTTCCTAAAAATTTTACGAGGTCTTGATAATTCTAAATTCTAACATATATTTCTCATACCATAATAAAATTCTTTAAATACAAAATATTCATAAACTCACCAGGCATCATTTCGTGGACAATCTTATACATAACATACAACACATGTTTATCTCTCGGTGCAGAAAGATTATCAATATTCAAACACTCAAATATATCTCGACTAGAAAATCTCCACTCGACATTGAGAACCACCCGGAGTGCCTTATTTTGCATTCGTTGTAACTTTTCCAAGCACCCTTTCCCAGCATTCCCCCATATCATGCTACAATAATCAAACTTGCTTTATATTACATAATCATATTTATGATTAGTTTGTTGTGTTACATTGGTTATACCAGTGTAACACTGGTATTATTTTGTCCCATGAGATTTCTTTGAGTTTACCGAGTTCATGCTAGGGTCCTACATGGCCAGGGACGAGTGCCAAGGAGGTAAATTTTCTCACTTGTCAGAAAGGATTTGTCTTTGGACAATTTCCTTTGAAATTATCAGAGACCCATTGTCCCAGGCGTAATCCTGCGAACTGTATTTCAGTTTTACTTTTTGCGTCAGATAGAACGGCATCGTCATATCGACCATCGTACGGCGGGCGCTATACTAACGCGTAACACCGGTACACGCGTACATTGTAGTTTGGACAAAAAGCGACGTCGTTTTTACTTGATTGGTATTAGCGCGAAAAAAAAAAAGTAATTTGGAGGTACAGTAATGACCATGCCATGCACCGAGTCGAGCAGCGTTTTTCATCAATTGTCCAATACGTGCAATATCATAGTTCCCCTTATACTCTTCTGCGAAAATGTCGTGTGTCCAAAATCAACAGATAATCTACATTATGGTGACTGAACTACAGGTATGTGAGTCCAATTACCTCAATTTAAATATGTCTTTTAATTGAAAATGCTGTCAAACTTTGATCCAAATAACCACAGTAAAATTACGAAGTATGTGTCCTTACCAATTTCTGTTCACATCTTTCTTCTTCGCATCATTGGAAGATGTGAAACCACTTGAAGGGGAGTGGAGTTGGATGGATTGGATTGGATTGGATTGGATTGGATTGGAGTGGAGTGGATGGATTAATGACGCTAATACTACTGAACCGTCTTTGCCGGTTTCTCTCTCGCGCTCACTTTCGCTGTCTTACTCGCTCGTTGCCAGCTGAGCCGTTGGATGGATTACTGATAATTACGAGGATAAAATGGCACGAATATTATGATGATATGATAGTCCAATAGTACTAGAGGTCATTCAGAAGACATGATAATCTTTACACTCGGATTATGGTGATGATTATGGTGCCACTGTGTACCTCAGCGTCTAATAGTTAACTCCAAACTTGTTCTAAGTGTAAGTTTGTGAATTTATTTTTTTTTTATTAATCTTGACTGATTTTTTAATGTAAAATAATGGCTTTGTTCAAGCTTCTTTCTCTTTACGTCATTTGCAAACGCACATACATACAAAACACAGCAAGCAAATGCGCGAAAAATGTTCACATGTTTGGTGTTTATTTTCAGAATCTTTGTCGTGCATCTCTATTCTGTATGGACAACATTCAATAGGGCCTTATAAAAATTTACAATGACGTGGGCATTAACTATTCAGGTTAGTTTTTCTAAGCGTGCATGATTCTGGAGGCTGTGAGCATACCTTACAGACACACTGAATGATTCCGTCAGAATAAAACCAACAAATTATGTGAAAAGTTTTCGCACCAGATCAATGTGATTGACATAAAAAAACACACGACCTTGCACATGTACGAGCGGGTGCACGTCACGAGACCAACACCCACGAGTCATACAGCCCACGAGTCATACAGCTCACAAGTCATACTTACTACAACCCATGAGCTCAGGAGTCATACAGCCCATTAGTTCGACACTAAAAGATTAGTTGCCGAGTAGACCTGTAGTTTCACGCGAGGTGGCGGCAAAAAAGTCGACAATGACGTGGATGTCCATCGATGTTTAGATGCCATAGCCGTGATTTGCGTGGGTGAGATGCACAATAGTAGAGGGTGTGTGAAACACTGTGCACAACGCCTACGCAATGCCCGACATGGCGGAAACAGGCGCAATCAAGCCGTGGTTGTTTAGGGACGATAAGTCCATGTTGTTCCCGTTGTCCCTGTGCGTTATCCACATCTATGTGAGCAGGTGTCGGCATCCACATCTATGTGAGCAGGTGTCGGCATTCAATTTGGTGACAGAAGGTCGGTCTCAATTACAGCTTCAGATTACTTCGATAATACTACTAGTAATATTTTTTTATACAACTGCTAGTATCATCTTCCTCCTACCCCGCCAAGAGAAAGACAGTCATCCTTCAACTGCGACAGCTGCTGCTATAGTAGCACCATTACTGCTGGAGCTACTACTACTACTACTATCACTACTACTACTACTACTACTACTACTACTACTACTACATGTACTACTACTACTACTACTACTACTACCACCACTACTACTACTACTACTACTACTACTACCACTACTACATGTACTACTACTACTACTACTACCACTACTACCACTACTACTACTACTACTACTACTACTACTACTACTACTACTATAACTGACCACTATCACGATTTGGTTTTGTTGCTTGTGTTTTTTGTTTACTGCCTCTGCAACATTTTTCTTCTCCCAAACTTGCACACAGGGTTTTATGCTTTTAGTGTGAATGTCATTTTATCATTACATAGTGTAGCTTTGTCGCGGAATTACGATTGCCAATCATCTCATGACCTAGAATCATTCTGCAACACCAAGGGTTTTCATTATCACCAGCGGTACCTCAAGACTTGAGACCACAAAGGCTTTGTGTCTTAAACGTGATGGAAATTAAACAGCCGTCCAGTTTTATCCTTTATCAGCGTTGCCTTTGTCCATAAGAGAAAACATCTGAAAACATGATAATAATATGACAAAAGTCTTTCAGAGTTGCACATTGGTTATCTTTCTTTCTTTTTTATTCGCGAAATCGTCGATTCATTGTAACTACTCTCACTTTGTAGTGCTACAACAAGAAGACGAAAGCAAGTAGTCTTTTGTAAGAATGTAACTTTCACTGTACTTCTACTCGTTAAGAACGCAGACGTGCCGTCTTTTGTGGCGCTAAGGAGCTTCCGAAATGTACTTAGGGTCTCATTTTCTGCCTGGACTGTCGAGAATAAAAGACTGTTAACACCTACAAAGAACGGCTTGTGATTCGTGATGGTCTTTCACTTATCAATGCAGTGAATACATACGACTAACTGTTTGACACCACACTTTGTAAGGAGCACACACCCCACTTCTCATAACCGCAAACCATCACGCCTTTTTCCCCGCATGATTACCCCGTTTTCTTTACGTCATAGGCAAGAAAACGTCCGGAAGTATGAAATCCTTCCCTATTATGTAATCCAATCTTGACATTGCAAAATCGGAAAATGGCATTCAACACTAACATACTGAAGCTTTTCGACATGCAATCATCAGAGTAAAATCGCATGAATGAACAGAAAGCAAGAAACGAAACAATTCAGTATGTGTGTGTTGAATGCTATTTTCCAATTTTGACATTACACTTTCAAGGTACGTCAGGTGCGACACATATTTTCATGTGATGAAAATAGACTCGGAGAGTGGGCAAAAAGCGAAACATCTCGAAGGGGAGCTTCTCTCGACAACAGTAGTTTAGATGGTATACATAGGCCTACGTATAATACGTAATGCAATTTGCTTTACAGGGGTGTTCCACGAAGAATTTAAGCCGATCTTAAATTTTAGGATCAACATTTAAGATCAACTTAAAATTAGAGGCTGTGTGTGACTTCAATAATATTCTTTCATATAAGAGTGACTTTTTTAAAGACTTGTTCATACATGCATTAATCAATAAGACAAATTAACAAAAATATTCTGTAAATTTTGATAACAACTAGAAGTGGATTCTGAAAACATGAGATTCAACTGAAACTAGAGACCAACAACCTACCATAATTTTAAGTTGATCTTAACTTCAAAGTTCGACTTAAATTCTTCGTCAAACACCCCCAAGAATTTGTGGCATTTTGAATCAAGTCAAACAGGTGGATATTCCATGTCACTAGTTGCGAGGTTCATCGCAAAGATGAAAAACAAAATTTCGGGTATACATAAAATTTGCCCTGATCTCTGGCAAACAATGGAATTTAGTAGGCCTACATCAGTTTGCGTATTTCAGTGCCAAAATACCAAGAAAAGAAAACTGCTGGGAGAGTACACGTGATGGGGAAAAGACACATTACCACAAACAAAACAAAGCTGCCTTCCTCCTTGGACAATGAAACAGGTGCGTCCATTCAGGGAATGCAGTCCATTCAGAGAATGCAGACTTAGCTAAGTCATAATGAAGAAAAGTTAATTTTCCTTTTCCGTTCATTCTTTAACTGTCTCAGTGCTTTAGTTGCCTCAGACATTAGATCGATCTAAACTCTCGTCTACATCCCCTGTGTGTGTGCAAGACAGATGCACCTGCAATCGATTTGGTCCCATAGTACATACAAGCTTAGGAATCTTGAAGAACAAAAATTTCTATTAGAAAAGGTATGCCGGGTGCACCATTGAAAAGACAATCACAAAATTCATACTATGTCACTTTCTGTATAAAAAAAGTCATATGGTTATGTCAGACTCAGACTCATCTTCTCAAACTGAGATGATTGACTCGGATACCTTACGTTCTCGTAGTCGAGTCTTATCACAACCCGCTGTCCACGACGACGAAATAATGATGTCCGGACGAACTGTAAAATATACACACAAATTGGTCAGGTTTACAGTCACCCTCTGGAGCAAAGTGAAGCATTTAATATTCCATCCTGTCGCCTACCGCCAGATGACAGTAGAGGTGATAGTAACAGGCTTTACGAGATACTAAGGTCCCAAATGGAGTTAGCAGACCAGTCGTTACACAAAGCATTCAGTCCGCTCGAACAGGCGCTCTTGCCTGATGTGATCGTCTGCTGAGAACACGTGCGAGTAGCGACATAGCCTAGGAGGCGGGACTTATATACACCTGTATGGGAAGGTAAAGACGGGTGCATCTTCGGTAGCCTCCTATTCAAATTCGACCCCATTCAACCCTTCACCGCTTCGACCGTCTTTCTTTCGAGTATTCTTGAGTAGATCATTTCTGCAAACTGATTGTTTGTCAAGAGGTCTTTGAGGTTAACGGAAGGGCTACTGGAAAACGGAAAAAAGCTAGCAGTAAAGAAAGGGATAGAGAGAAAGGGTCGAATCCTGCGTATTTAGGGACAGGAAAGAGACCTAACACTTTTGATCATCTACACAGAGGGGTTGATGTTGTTTACGACCAAGTTCAAAACATGGTTTGGCGGGAATTCTGAGAATTGTTAACAAGACTAAACAAAGTCAAATTGTTTAACAAAATTTTTTTTTAAAAAAAAGAGATAGATCTAGAGAGAGAGAGAGAGAGAAACTACCAGGACTATCAGGATTCGAATCGGCCTTACGCTAACGTCTTTCTGTTTGTGTGGTCAATGTGTGTGGAAACAAGACAGAAAACAAGATGAAAATGCACCTCTGTTGCCTAATGCAATTTGCATAATACTGTTTGTCTCGAGTAGGACATATTGTCTGTATAACAATTTGAAGAAATGAGTTCGATAGTACAACAAAAATAGATGCGTTTTATTATTTTTTTTTCAGCTTCGTATTGTTCGATAACCTTACGAGTCTTCATTCCAACTCAAGTATATAGTAAGTACGTGAAGATACAACCACCGAAAGCTTTGACAGTTCAAAACGAGAACTTTAACACAGTAGCTGCTCGTTTCAGATTTTCCCGCCTCGAAGACACTGACGAAAGATACGTGTATAGCGGTTTGATAATTCTGCTGAAAGCGGAGGGTGCATGGGGCGATTTACAAAACAGCAATGCAAGGCTTCCCTAATCTTGTGAAAAATGACACGTCTTTTATCAACACTCGTCAAGTTCGATTGATGGCTTTACCTGGGAAAGATAAGGGGTTCTTGAAGTTGAATAGACAAGAATGCGCGGAGATTACCCCGTTCTTCCATGGCGTAATAGTTTTCCAATAGCAGCACAAATGGAGGAACAATCGAGAACCTAACAGTAACACATTGACTCACCCACCCCCTCCTCACTATTCGCACACCTCTTGTGATGCCCTAATTGCCTATCAATATCAATAACACCTATTTTTAGAGCACTTCGACTTCTTTGAATGAGAAATTCTGGGTATCCACCTTATCCTCCGTGAATAACATCATCTAGGGAAAGTGATCTATAGATATTCAAGAAATGAAATGCAGCCACTTCAGTTCATGGTTCCATGGATTAAAAAATGCATATACATAAATAGATAAGTAAAAGTAAACGAATAAATAGACATTTTGGTACGTATTGATAAAGGGTTACACGAGCTGTGATAAGTACAATTGTAAATAGACCACAAAATCCAACCACAACAAATATCTATTGCCGAGATGTGCGAAATAATCCTTTCTTTGAGGTCATTTCATTGAATCTTTCCCTGCTAGCTATTAAAGAAGTACTTTACGAACATCCCTTTTGACAGGTGAGGCCATCTTAAAATACGCAGATCAAATAAACGTCGATGATCAAAGTGTGATGTTTGTTGTGGCGACAGTAGAAAAGTTCCTCTTGGCTCTGAGACAGTCCATATGCACCTTTCCGTTTTCGCACCTGGGTGTCACAACGTCGTCCGATCAAATTAAAGGATGTTGAGCAAGAGAAGCAACACTTTCTTAATAGAAATTCATGTTGTATCACCATGTAAACACAAAAAGCCTAGATAGATGAGTCTAAATGAAAACAAACTAGATTTTGAGCAATTATAAATCACGAGGCTCCTTTTTTGACAATACGCTGTTTTACAGGATTATAACAAAGCAAAAAGATACCATGACGAGAAAGAGAGAAATTAACAAATCAAATGTAGATTTTTATATTTGCTCATGTCACATAGATACGAGGTCCTAACTTTTCATTTGCCCAACCCACACAGCAGCAAATGTGAGGAAAAACATCTTAAATTCGCTTAGATACCACTGCAAACAGGTGAAATGAAAGAACCGGCGCACATCGGTATTTAGTAAAATTGGTCAACAGATGTTTTGTTTCTATATCAAATATCTGTGAAGTTGTATAGATTGTTGGTTTACAGTAGCCTGCACTTGCACTAATCACTTACCAGTAAATTTCAACACCACTTACTCGCTTCTGCAGCCCACTACTGGTTGCGATATTTCCGTTGTTTCATCGCCCTCTTTAAAACTCTTTACAGCGGTCAGAGAAACGTTGAACACCAGACAGCAAGCAAGCATATCGCTTTTATAGTAAGATGTCCCATGTATTTGCATTTGGCGACAGCGCTAAATATATTTGCCAGTCACTCGGATGGAATGTTCCAATGTGGTTAGGATACAAAACAGGATCATTCCTCTGTGTTGCTGCTACGAGAAATGTACAGTCTGGCGTTGTTAGCTGAACTCGCCAGGAGCCCTTAAAGTTTAGTGACCTTGCCATTTCGGCGCCATGTTTGCAGACGGCCAAATGGCGCGCGTCGAAGCAGATGACGTTAACTTTTATACGACAGAAATTGACGAGATCACCGACCTGCTTTACAACGAATTAAGTACAATATTCTGAGCAGTTTTTGCAATACATGGCCATCTCGGTCTCTCTCTCCCTCTCTCACACACACATACAACAGTTCTTGCGATGTCTACAAAAAATAGATATACGGAAATTTAGACATCATACAAAAAAGATATTAGAGACAGAGACTGTACAGTATGACCATCTTCAGCACCACACACAACACTATAAGGATTAACATTTTGGGCTTCCTCTCTAAAGAAGTGCTTTTTGAAATTTGCGAATTGTACCAATTATCGCAATTACCAAAATAACCTAAAGAGGAGTAAAATTTGTTGATACATTAAAACATAGTAGTCCCCCTATTACCCTCATTGCCAGTGACACCTCTTTCTTTGATAGTTATGATTTTTTGTTTGCAAGTGTTTGATGACAAATTTTCTACTGAGAGGATGTACAACTGATTTAAAAGAGCTGTTGCTTAAACCTTATGTTTGTATTTTCATTGATTCTTCATATACTGTGTAAAGACTAGTTGAGGTGCTGCTCGTATCCATCTTGCTACATTTACCGTGTGGCTCGTAAGTAGATCACCACAATAAATTAACACTTAAAGGAAAGATTCAGAAAGGTTACATTAACATGTATACATTCTCATGGACGACTTCCAGCTAAAAAAAAAATAAATAAATAAAAATAAAGCAAAAAATCGTAAAAAATTACAACACCCATATTTTCCGACGGTCCCCTGCCCCACCTTTAAAAAAAGTTCCGCGGCTCCTGCGTACATACAACCGTTATTTTTGTTTAAGTTAAAGTATCGAGAATGAAGGAGATAATACATGAGATATCCTAACATGTTTAGATACCTCCAATTTAAAGTCCCGAGCATATTTAATCATAACTGATTAATCTTGGATGCTTTCTGAGAATATAAAAAGTATTACAAACTGTGTTAATCAATTGCAGATATCATTTTGTGGGTACCAGAAACATGAAAGATTCTTTTGAAACATTGCCGCTAAGTAAAACCGGGCACTCAACTGTCAAGTTCTTATATAAAACTTACTGCTCAATGATGGACGCACATCGTGATCTGTACTCTGGAGTTTACCTTGCAGCAGGAAACCATTTAGACACATTTCACTGCGACGTCATAGAGCTAAAGGAGAGCACGCCGTTTTCCTTCCATTTTTTTTTCTTTAATGCTTAAGCTTCCCTGAAAGCATGCATTATTCAGCCGGAAAACTATTACGTCACTCTGCAAATAATGCAAAAAGAGACCGTGCTCTCCTTCCTTCTAAGCAGCCATTCTAGCTCTACCAACCCCTTTCCTTCGCCTTTATTTACCAACCCATTTCTTGTTTTTGCTCTCAGCTCCGTGGCTCCCTAATGAAACAGTCCTATGCTACACGTTGTCTTAATTAAAAACTGATCATTTTTATGGCGCAATTAGAATCGCCCGGGTTTAATTACAGTCAACTCTTTTGAACGCGGGGAACCCGGTCGCTTGGTTTACAATGCGAAAGCTATGTAATGATATGTCCCTGCTAGTTTCCCCGTTTGGAAGGGATCATTGTGGCTGTAAGTACATCCGCGGACAATATCTTTGTATAGGTAGAGGCTCTATGTATAATCCCTTTTTAATAAGTCATTTGCGATTTTTTTTTTTTTTTTTTGGGGGGGGGGGTCTACGTCTCTGCTGTCAGTTATTCTTTGTTTTTCTGTGACTACACTTGTATGTATTCATGACTGATGAATTGCAGCGCCTCAGACACGGTCCTTTGAAATATAGATCACACGTTACAATAGCACTTTCTACGTTAGAATCGAAGGCACCAACCCCCCCCCCCATCCCCCAAGAAAAAAAAAAAGCGAAAAAAAAAAACAAGAGCAAGAAAACAAGAACAACTTTCTTCAATACCACAGCAGACAAAGTTTGTATCCTGTGTGTTCAATGATGAACCAATGAAACCCGTATCAATACTTCCACCACAGTAGATTCCTATAGGCCAACCTCAACTCTTGCGCTGAGATTTATTTGGAACTTGTCCATCTTAGTAATAAAAGCATCGAGATGAGAAAAAAAAAATGGTGTTTGGTCAAAATAAAGTCACCAAGGGAAAAGACAGAGTATTGATATCATAACATTGGCTTTTGTTTGAAATCACGCACCTGCTACGTTCCTCACACCAATTTTGATTGGCGTAGAACCATTCTTCAGGACAATGATTGTCACAACCGGAACGAGATTAGAAATCTCCGTGGTGGTTAATTGCATGGTAGATAATGAATTATGAATGAACATTGTTTCAGGCACCCGATGCATTAGTACTCTCAATATTATCCAACATTGTTTAATCAATATCAAGAAGGCGATAGTAAAGTCATCCTACAGGCCATCAATATTGATCACCATATAATGACAGCTTCGAGACTTTTACCCTTTTTTAAGGAAGTTTGAAAAAAAAAAAGAAGAAGAAGAAGAAGAGAGAAGTGGTCTAGCTAAACCATCCAAGTCGCGGCGTGACCCATTCATTCCTCGCTCGTATCAAGCCGAGACATACCCAAACATTGCCAATGATATCGATTATTTCCAGGTTCCTAATGGCTTTGTGTCCTCTGACCCAATACAGTCGCCTGATTCACCGCAGATTTTTTTTTTCACATCATACTACATAATAATTACATTCTTGTAATGTCGTGCCTCATTAGTGTCTTTAACAGCAGCAATTGCGTACTTTCTAGAAAGATTTCATGTTACTGGAAGAGGGGCGTCGTAAAATCTGGAAATGTGCGCGCGGTTTACGACAGGTGTTACGTAGAGCGGAGAAAACAAGCCGCCATTCAGAAATGCAGCGGACAGGTGTTACATCGCAAATATCTTTTGTTTAGAATTCATCGTTATGTTATTTTCAGATTGGCATAATTCATGTAGATTTACATTCTTTGAATACATTCACTTTAGGGAAAACTAACATGCAGCTGTATACGTGATATGACAGATATGCCAGGTACACAATGTAGGTATCAACATCTTGTTGATCTTATTCTACAGCATACATGCAGACGAGCAGGCAAAAAACAAAACAATGGAGAACAAAAGATAGCAGTCTACGAGCTTGGTCTCACTGGGTGCATTTCTTTATTTCTCTCCATACCAAAGAGAAAGCTTGTCATAGCTTTAAAAATGCAGCAGCAGATATAAATACATGCCTATATTGAATTTCCTGTTTCAGGGTATAACAACATGATTTTAACAGCCTGTTACTGAGTCCTATAAAGGGAATGAGCATCATAAACTTGCATGTATTGATAAACCAAGGAGGTTTTATACATTGGAGTTCCAACTGGCTGTGATTATTCAAACAGTTGTCAGATTTCTATTGATGTACAAAGGAATTCCACAGGTGCACTTGTGGGTTTTTTTTTTCACAATCTTTTGATTCCATATCAATACAATTTCATGATAAATCGAATCACATGTATTACAGAATCCACGATTCAACAAAACACAATTATAATGAAATCAAACCTGTGCCTTTGATGATCGATGTTCCTTGCCGCCGTCTTGCTCAGCATTCTGAAGATTGATTTTGAACATTATCATAATTTTGGCGATATTTTGCTTATCTATCTATTAAATGAAATGAAATTTCAATTAATGATAAAGCATGTAAAACAAGACATTTCCGTCCAGTAATTTGTGCAAAAGTGTAAATCTGAGCTGTATCATGTGAAAATGTTTAAAACTGTACCATCCTGGAAAGCGGGTTTTATCACTTTTCCGCTTAGTTTCCACAAATGAAACTAATATGGAAGAATCTTCAAGTATAATTCGTTATTGATAGATATATCAGATTAGTGCCCACATACGCCCAGTCGAGTAATTTTCCTCTTCATTTCAGCATTTTTGCTCAATTTCGATTCGCGCATCCTCATGTCTGTCCCACCTACCTTTTATAATAAGGGATTGCGAAAAGTAATTACCATCACAAAGAAATATCTTCCTTTGAAAGTGGCTAGTGATTATAAAATGAGACACGAGTCAATTGTCTTCCTATCTGCGCGGCAGATCCTGTTTGGCACATGCTTCAAATATTTTTGAGCGGCGGCTTCGAACATCTAGCAAAGGAAATAAGACGGTTGTGACTCCATTCTCTAGAACCCCTTGGATAAACCATGGAGCTACTAACGCGTAGCTCCATGGATAAACCAAGGAGGTTCAATAGCTAGAGTTCCGACTGGCTATAATTATTCAAACAGCTGTCAGTTTTCTAGGGATGCACAACAGATTTTCACAGATGTATTTGTGCTTTTGATCATCGTGGTTTGAATTGTTGCCGCCATCATTCTGAGCAATCTGAAGATTTGTTTTGACCTCTAACGTATACTTTGCTAATCTATTCATTAAATGAAATGAAATTTCACCTCATGACAAAACCTATGAAAGTCAATCACGTCCAGAAATACGTGCAAAATAGTACATCAGAGCTGTATAAATGTTGTGAAAGTGTTTAAAACTCTTCCCCATGGAAAGCCGTTTTCATCGCCTTTCCGAATAAAACCGATATGGTATAATCTTCAAGTATATTTCTTTATAGATTGTTATGTCAAATTAGGGTCCAGACATGTCCAGTAGAGTAATTTTCATTTCAATTTCATCATTCTTTACACAATCTTTATTCGCGCACCCCTGTGTCTTTACCATTATGTACCGCTCATCCTTTTATACATTGTAAGTAGGGATGGCGAAAAGTAATTACCATCATAAAGGCATCGATTCTATCTTCCTTATAGAGTGCATGATTGTTCATTAAGCAATAAGACATGAATCAACTTCCATCCTATCTGTGAAATATATCCAGTTTGGTAAATACTTAATATATACTTTACAGTGGTGGCATCAAACATGGGATCAAAGGAAATAAGACTGTCAGTTGAAACTCCATCATTTGAACCTCCTAGAATAAGTTGGGTTTGTAGCAACTCTTTCTTGGCTGTGTCACGAAGAAATGAAGTCAAACTTAAAAGTTAAGATCAACTTAAAGTTATGGTATGCCACTGGTTTGTCGTTTCAGTTTTATCGTAATCCACTTTAAATTGTTACATGTATCAAACTTGACAAAAAAAAAACCCTTTGTCCCTTACTTTATTTTGTTAATTAATGCTCGTATGAAAAAGTCTCCAAAATCTAATTCTTATATGAAAGTTATGATATCATTGAAGTCACACACAGCTTATCATGATTTTAAGTTGAACATAAAAGTTAAGTTAGACTTAAATTCTTCGTGAAACACCCCTTCCCCCCCCCCCCCCCCGCACGCAGATTGCGTCTATCTACATCGGAGAGCGGACTGGTGCTTCGTTCAAAGTATTTACCATTGGTATAGGAATTCCATTTGGTTGACGGAAGCATTTATAATTATATCAGAATGTATATTCACATTACTGAAATGCCCATAAACAGGGCCAAGTAATTACAATCGTCATGATCGTGTGGATCTATGGTTGAAACTAAACGAGAAGATTAACATGTTAAATGGGTAATTGTTCAAAGAAATTCAAGTTGTTGTTTTTATGCCCGAAATTATTTGTGGACGTTTAATGTTAGACCATTCCCCACCAATTAAATCGTTTTGTCTAGTACGTGTATTAGCGCTATCTTCAATGGTTCACTGTTCTGAGGAGAATCCATGAAAAACTTTGAGAACATGGTTGCTAAACCTTTTTAAAATATGGAGTAGACATTATTAAGTACATGGAATCTTCTCCAGCCTACTACCTATAATGTCAACATCATCTACAACATCTGTGTAGATTATGTATTTGCAAAAACATATATTTCAAGGATTTGAGAACGTCAATGACGTTCAAAGCTCACTGACATATTATTTTACACATTACAATTATTATATATGGCTATGATTGTCGTTATTAATATCACATCATGTATAAGTGTCCCACAATCATTGTCGTTAACAGCAAAGTAAGCGACTGGTGTTTTAGTTGTAGATCTTTTCCACAATTTTCTCGATATCATACTTTTCTAATAAGGACAAGTACCTGCTTTCTTACCATTGATAGTTGCAGGAGCTCCTTTCCAGACGAAATCAAAGTCGTGCACTTCTGCGTGGAGATATATTATAAGAAGCTACTGAAGACGAGAAAATCTCGGATGAAGGGTCCCTGGTGGTAAAGAAATCGCGCTGAAGACTCGACCAACAGAGATCAATTCTTTCCCCCATCAAGTTCCGGTGATCACTGGCACAATATACAAACTGGCTTCAGTGACCTCGTGTTGCAGAATGATCTGCATTTTAGAGCTCTTTACGCACTCGTTCCTTGTTGGACTGGTGCGTTGCTGGTTAATGATGGTAGCAACACTGAAGAGACTGCTAGCGTAAAATTTTCAAGTTGTTTATAGGAGGAAAGTTCATGCTGAGATCAGCAGGTGGGTTTTGTGAACGGAATCAAATCTGTAATGGTATCATGCATGCAGACAGAATGTCGCAATAGCAACCACCACCCCCCCCCCCCAGAAAATGAATAAATGAATAAATAGATAAAATCCCTGTCGAAACGAATTGTATGAAGGTGGCGCATACAATGGCAAATCTTGAAAAATAGAAAACAGAAAACATCACAGATGCACCTCAACCTGATGAAGCCACCTGACATTTACATGTCTGTCACTACCCTGAAAAGCTTACACTGACCGCTACCCGATCGACGAACAATGATTGTGTCAAAGAAGAGAGCTTCTTATTTTATGAAGGAGATACCGGTCAGCGCTTTGTCCCTTGATGTAAGAAAGAAGACACACATACTCACACACACACACACATACACACACAGAGATACACACATCTTCGGCGCACCTCCAATCCCACTCAACCCATTGTCCCGCTGACCATCCGAATTGGATACAACCGCGGGCCCTCCCGGCCCCCGAGGGCTTGTGTTTGTCGAGTGGCGGCCCGTGCTCGCAAGAGATAAAGGAAGTACACCGAGTATTCTACTTGCTTGCGGAGTTGATGAGTTCGCGCCATCCTGTTGCGTGTTTACCGTGACGTATTGGCCTATGTTCGAAACAACGCGTTGTCAGGGATTAGCAGACAACTAGAGTGCACTCTTCCCCCTTTTTTCCTCTCTCCTTTCTTTCCCTCACTTCTCAGCACCTATTTTCCCTCAATTTCCAACGACTACCTGGACTAAAGAATATTTAAGACTGGATGATTTCGTTTTTCTCTTCAGAGAAAAAAAAAATATAATGCAACAGCAGTGCCGACAAATAGAATTCCAGTAATGGATTGCAAATACGTTTTATAGTGTACCAAACAAATGAAATACATTGTACTGTCATCACAACGAACAAAAAACAAACAATCAAACAAAAAAACCGTTTACTGTTATTTGTTATGTACGTATTTATATATGTCTAAGTGTATTATGCAACAACAGTGCTTAAACTTAAATAATTCATATATTTCAGTTATCATTTATAGAAAAATACACTATTTGAACCTCACCATCCAAAAAGATTCATGAGATTCTAAGCTAATATAATATCCAGTCTCTCCTAAGGACTGATTGACTTCTATGCGTCTATAACACACCAAGAAAAAAAAAATGTAGTTGAATGATACTGTCTTTACTTTTTCATATTCTCCCCCATTTGAATTGATATTTCCGACTTAAGCTGCTCAGCGGTCATGTTCCTTTGAGGTGACGTAAAATACTCAACCTTATGGATGTTGTGTGTCGAAAAAGAAGACGAAAGGGGGGGGGGGGGGAGAGAATATTCCACCAAAGCATGGCCCACTTATATGTTTCGGACTGACGGGGCTGCAGTGGCCTCCGTTAACATGGTGTAAACGTATAACAGCATAAGGATTTGACTGTCGAATCTCGTGCATTACAAATGAAGAGATTTTGATTTATAATAATTGGTCCCATACAAATCTACCCATATACGCGTATGATATGTATAATTCGTAGGAAGAGATTTGATACCATGAGAAGGACATCAAAAACAATTCTTATATCGGTTGACGTGCTTTTGTGATGTGTGGATAAAGACGCAGTGAGTATCTCACAAACGCCATTACGCAAATTAAGTCCTTCAGCGTAGTTATTGTATAGGCTTACAGGGAGCTCGAACCAAGAAGTCTCACACCTATATACGTCAATGAAAGCAGATAGAAAAATGTGTCATTCTCCCTGTCTGTTCTGTAAGTGCTAAATCGGTATTGATTTTTGTGGTCAGCGCGTTCATAATGGTGGGCTAATTATTGCAATAGCGGGTTGTCGGTTGCCATAAAATCGAAGAGAGGTTGTGGGGGAGGAGAAGGGAGGGGAAGGGATTGAATGGGGACCGAAGCGGCCATTCCATGGCGGATAGCTAGCTTTGTTATGGCGCCCTTTCGTCTGGTGACGGACAGGTGAGAAACTCGCCCTGTAGTCTGCCCACCGATGAAACGATGCTATTGTGATGCTGCGTGTAGTCCGTTAGCCGCGAATGTGCGGAAGTGTAAGCGTGTGTGTGTGTGTGTGTGTGTGTGTGTTATTTCATTTTGAATAACACCGCCTTCAAAGTTCAATATTCAGTTAGTTGAGGAGATATAGATCTTTTCCAACAACAGAGGTACAGTAGATGCAAGGTAAATAATTTCATGTTAGTACGAAATCTAGATTGTTTTTTTTTTTTTTATATAATATCGGCCTACAGTATATCATTTACATTAGAAATCCATACGGCACTGTACTTTTTCAAGTTTTGATTTTTAGAGTTATTTCTTTTCGCAAATATTAGTGCGAAAATAAATGCAATATTTCTCGTGTTAAAATATGTGATGTTTTATAAACATGTTTCGTAAATAACTTAATGCAAATTTGTTCAAAAGATGGAAATAATGGGAAAATGATGCTTACAAATGAACCTAACTAGAAGTCTTACTCGATTCCCTTATATTCATATGATTCAGATTACTTTTAATGGATTTCAGTGTGTGCGTTTCCTATAAGTGCCAAACTAAAATAAGCTCTCGGGTAGTGATCAGAAATCTGATAGATTTGTGTGGCAGGCCTTCGATTATTAGAGGTTTGAATTGGTCCTGTACTCGTAGAATCAGAGCTAGTCAATATTAGAGATCAACATTTGACTTGACATCGCTCAACTTTTTTTTTCAATACTTGAAATGGCGGTAAAAACCGCAATTACTCCGAAGTGATTTCAAAATAGTTGCTGTGAATCACATACCATTCTGTTTTCTCCCGAGAGAAAATGAGGCATCCCAGTTGCTCTCCAAGGTCACCAGGTGTGGCCTTCCAAAATGGGAGGAGGACAAAGCTTAGGAACATGACAGTAAACAAGGGGAGATCAATTAATTGGACCCATTATCACAACGGGAGAGGGGATCGATCCGTGAGAAGGAGATGGTTTGAGGGCCTCTTGGCGATGAGCAGTTAGGACAGTGTGATCAATAATCCTCATCTGGTAAAACCCTATTCAAACAAGTGAATTCCAGAGTAACCGTTTGTGAATATTTTAGGGGAGAAAGACAACTTTTATATGTTTTGGACATGACACACAAATGTTTTAGCCAACAATGTTCCCATCGATCTAAGAGCGAAGAGTATTCATTCAGATTCTTAACACTGGAATGAATAGAAAGATAAGTGGTTAGGGAGAATCCTTCCGTTTCCGTGTACATGTTTGATTGGAAAACATTACTATCTCCATAACACTTGAGATATTTAAAAGATTGTTGATGTTTGTGTCAAAGGGGTAGGGAGCGCAACATCCATGAAGAGGGGTATATAGGCCTACTTAACGTTTCATTTTTATTTCAGCTGCATGTACAGTGCACTCCCGATATAAAGTTATATACACAGTTTAACGAAATGCTCTTCAAAACGAAGGAAGAATTTCAGGTCTCAAAAGTGCCATATTTATGTTTACATGCTTTACTGTTTGACTACAACAGCATTTCGATATTACGGGGGGGGGGGGGGTGGGCGGCCAGTCCCGACCATGTCGACGACCTCGTTAATTTGTTATTAATGACTTCGCGGGTGTATTGAAGTGATTTACAGCAATCCCTGAACATCTTCTGAAAAAAAAATCTAAGATCTCACTTGTTTTATTAAAACACATTGAAATTCCATTTAAAGTGCATTTGAAAATGTATTTACATGGCAATTACGCTATATGATTATATTGTTATCATAACTACTATTGTAATTATCGTTGTTGTTGTTCACTTAATATTATACAATAACAAGCTATTTTGGTTCGATAGGCGTGGGGCTCTCCTGGCTCTTATAAATCACACCTGACATGTATGAATTATATATCTTGTAGAGACGTTACTTGTTGGTACAAACAGACATACGCATACACACACACACACACACACACACACACACACACACACACAATCACGTACACACGAATATAAAAGAAAAACAAATAGCCTACACACACCAACACGGTAAAATGCATTTTTGCATGTAAGAATTATGGTCTACAAGTATGTGATTGGTATAAAAGTGACTAAAACTTCACGTGATGCATCTGTTGTCATGTTCATATATATAATTATGTATCACCCATCCCCCCCCCCTCTACGCCTTCATCTCTAACCTGCCTCAACTTTTTTTCTTTTTTATTGTAATGTTATTCACTACCGAATGTCAAACAGTCAAGCTTTGTGCTTATTCTTGGCAATCGTTCTGTATGCAAATTAAGATGTTACTCATGTAATCATATTACAGATGTATTGTATAATTGATGAAAATTATGATAATTGTGAAAAATACTCATAGGCCTATTAAATGAAATTTCAGAAAATTGATGTACTTGAAAAAAGAAATGGCATAGAGATAATAAATCAAATCAAATCAAATTAAAACCTGGCGGTACATGTAAAAGTATGTAGTTAGAAATTAAAAAAGAAACAAAGGCAGTACTTGTCTGTCTAACAGAAAAAAAAAAAATCTTTTCTTATATATCAATGCCGAAATGTGCTATCAACGTCAGATGCTTCGCGTTCTGATTCGACATTTTTCAAAGTGGATGATCGTCGACTAGATCTAATGTTCATTCTGTTTGTTTACTTCTGCACTTATTTGATACTTCTGTCTTAATGTCTATTTAATTTCCAAAAAGAGAAAACATAAATGTATGTTGAGATATTTCAATACAGATAAGAAAAAAAAAACAATTTTGATAACAATGATAATGGTGATAATAATGATAACAACAATGATGAAAACAATAATAAAAACGAAAAGGACAAAGTAAAGATGAAAATAAATTCATGAAAGAGGCTCTTTTCATATCAATAGTCATTTAAGGGTACTGATCCCCAAACGCGTACGCGGATTCAGCATCGACCAAGAGATTTACTTAAACATCAATAAAAATCTTCATGAGGAAAGTCGGACAACTTGTTCAATTTTTTTTTTATGGTTTTGTGTGGTAAATTCCATGTGCATAGATATTCTAGTACAGTTGGTAGAATCAAAGATGTATAGATTGATACAAGAAATTCAAGACTTACACAAATCTTCATGCTCTTATGAACGGTAAACATTTCCTCAACCTGTAACTGAGAAAGAGTGTATTATGGCAAAATTGATATTCTTCTTCATGCTTTGTGAGAGGAGCTTTTTTTTTTTTAAACTTTAGAGCATATTGTCTGAGTGTTCTCAAATTCGTGCTTCACAAGTCTTTCTGCATTCACTAAATCCACATATATTATGTTGGTCATTATTTCCCATTTGTGTTATGTTATGATATCTTTTGTGTGTGTGTGTGTGGGGGGGGGGGGGGGGGTTCCACCGTGGCCGTACACGGTGCATTCACGACTGAACTTTATTTGCACGTGTATCCGTATCATTGTCGAGGGAATCTCAGTCAGCATGCTTGGAATCAAGGGCGCCGGAAGCGGGGGGCAGGGGTGGCACTTGCCCCCCCAAACAAAATGTTGGGGGGGCAAAACGAGTTTTTGCCCCCCCCCCCCCCAAAGTGCCCCCTGTAACAAATAATTAATCACTGATTTAAAGACCAAAATGAACAATAAAGGCATATTTCTTGTCTAAATGTTGTAATTTCGTAACTGAAAATGTAAAAATTTTCGCCCCGTTAGGGGCGAAAATTATAATACACTAACAACAAACATTATTGTATCTATACACTAATAGTAACTTATAAGTAAATTTAGTGTATAGCCTCGTGTCCTCGAGTGTGCCCGCTGAAACATACCTTTAGTACATTTTTCATTTTCTTCTTTGCTTTCTAGCAGTATAAGAATATTTTTTTATTGTTCGAACGATGCGATCATGTTTAAGCTTTTAATGAGTACATTTCAGATAAATTGCAAAGTGAAAGTAGCTCGCTCGTTCTGCCCGTACTTATAGTAAAATGAAAAGTCTTCATAAGTTATTATCATAGTCCTTCGCAGTGATTTCTTTTACTGGGTTTAATGCCTCAGAAATTTAATTTAAAATGCTGTATAAAAGCGACTTTTATACTCTGTTTTTACAAAAAGTCCCTACCGTGGGAGGGGGTATCCCCCTCCCACACCCTCCCCCGCTCGGTCGCTTCGCTCCCTCGACGAGGATCTCACACCATCACATAATATACCCCCGTATTTTAAGATCATAGTCCTTCCAACTGTTTTTTTTTCAATATGTTAATTCCCTAGAAATTTGCTTTTAAATGCTCTATAAACGCGACTTTTATACTCTGTTTTTACAAAAAGTCCCTACCGTGGGAGGGGGTATCCCCCTCCCACACCCTCCCCCGCTCGGTCGCTTCGCTCCCTCGACGAGGATCTCACACCATCACATAATATACCCCCGTATTTTAAGATCATAGTCCTTCCAACTGTTTTTTTTTTTCAATATGTTAATTCCCTAGAAATTTGCTTTTAAATGCTCTATAAACGCGACTTTTATACTCTGTTTTTACAAAAAGTCCCTACCGTGGGAGGGGGTGTCCCCCCTCCCACACCCTCCCCCCGGGCCGCTCGGTCGCTTCGCTCCCTCGACGAGGATCTCGCACCATCACAGTATTAATGTACTCCCGTATGTTATGATGGTAGTCCTTCCAACTGATTTTTTCAATATGTTAATTCCCTAGAAATTTGCTTTAAATTCTCTGTAAACGCGACTTTTATGCTCTGTTTTTACAAAAAGTCCCTACCCTGGGAGGGGGTATCCCCCCTCCCACACACTCCCCGCGCTCGGTCGCTTCGCTCCCTCGCCGAGGATCTCACACCATCACATTATTATGTACTCCCGTACGTAATAATCATAGCCCTTCGCACTGATTATTTTTCACTATGTTTAATTCCTTAGAAATTTGCTTTTAAATGGTCTATAAACGCGACTTTTATACCCTGTTTTACAAAACCTCCCTACAAGGGGGGGGGGGGAGGTATCCCCCTTTCCACCCCCCCCCCCCCCGCTCGCTTCGCTCCCGCGCCGAGGATCTCACATCGTCACATAATGTGCCCCCGTTGAGATTTTGCCCCCCCCCCCCCAAAACCAGAAGTGTTCCGGCGCGCTTGCTTGGAATTATATGCCCGTTGAAATGATAACACAAAACAATAATGACTGTATTAGTAAAAAGCCTGTCTGAATAAGAACATACAGTCAGAATTAACGATCAAAAAAGAATCAGTTTCAGACTAAGTCACTCATCAGTTTGCCGAAATGTGATCCAGTGTCGCTTTGTCGTAAAGACGTTGGGGATGATATACTGTTGATAGATTATCAATGCAAGCAAACATTTCGATTGATTTGTGTGGGTTTATTAATCCCGAGATACGACGTTCTTCCCATCATTTGTATACTCCAGAGGTCAAACATTTGGGAATGTATCCTGTATTTCGTTGGATTGGCAAAGGTACTCTCAGACAAACATAATAACTATGCTCATTTCGTGTGATAAAAGGTCTGGATGACTATATAGCGCCATCTCTCGGACTACTCGTGTTGCATCTTCACGCCAAACGCGTCGAAACATAATCGTTTTTGAAAACCGAAGGGGGAAAAGGCAAACGCCAAGTTTGAATGGTGTTGAAACTTGCTTACTGTATATTGATTGAAAACTGATTGATTTTGACCCGTACTGCAGGCATGAAGTAAGGCACTAGACGGTTTCCAGGTGCAGATGATTAGAGAGAGAGTGAGAGAGAGAGTAATCCCAACCACGTAATCTATTACTGCTTTTACCAAATGTAACTTTTGAAAATACATGTATTTCCAGAACGTCGAGGGTGACACTGTATTATGCAGTGTGGAAAGATCATGAATTTAATACTTCGCAGATCTGTACAATCATTGCTTGAACAATCATGCGTTATCCTTTCACAACTGCACATTGGCACAGTACAGATATCCACATGCATATATTCCGTTTTTCCGGTTGAAATAATGATACAAGTTCATTATCTATAGATGCACTGAGGACGAGAAAGACATAGCTTAACACTTTTCTTCCTAAGAGCAAATAGCTCCATAATCCCCCCCCCCCCTTCCTCGAATTTCAACACTTCTTCTCATGAAAGCAGAAAGATGTAAATCCAATCTGGCTCTGCTGGACTGAATAACACCATATAGGCCTTCTGTAGTCCAGATTGGATACGGGATAAAATCAAATGCTTCAGTGGACCTTCTACTGAATGTAATCATCCACCCCCTCGAATTTAATGATTCATTCACCTCTGCATTTTAAGTCCTGTAGGATGTCCAGGCATTCATGACATTTCATCGTAATGAATAGAGCATCACAACTCTTCAGTTTCAGCTCCAATTTGTTTATTTCTCCACTTTTACAATCAATGAACCACATGGAAAATCAAGAATAAAATTATCCGTAAATGTGAATAAGCATTATATGTAAGCCTTTCACATCTACAAATACAAATCTACAAGGGACTTTCCCGACCCTGTCACAATCGCACAAGAAATAACTATAAAAAGTGTAAAAGGAAGTTTTTCCAAAAAAAAAATAAAAAAATAAAGGAGAATTGCTTTGTTGAAAGGATTAATTTCAGTGCTGGTTGGTGACACAAATTCGTCGATAAGATTCACAAAATCTATAGAATAATAAAGCTCTAAGGTGAAAATGAAGGTTGGACTAAGTTCTCTTTGACGAATAAAAAGGAAGATGCTTGTAGTACACATTCAAAACGGCCTGTAGTGTACGTTAAAGGTATATTTCTTATTAGTTGAAGCCAAAATGTTTCGCACTTCAGCACTTTGAGCTCTGTGCATTATCATTAGATCCAGGATTGCAGAGGTGTCTGGTCTCTCTCGCCTGGTGAACGCTGGTTAAAGAGGAAATCAACCCCAAAAATAAACTTTTAAAAAAAGCAAAATATTCCCTACAGAACGATATAAAAATGACAAAAATCGGATAAGACATAAGAAGATATGACATTTTGAAATTTCACCTTTTTTTTTCGGAAAACATTTCATGACCAGTCTTTATGAATATTCAAATAAGCAAGTTGACGATGTCATGCTCTCACAATTTCCAACTACATGTAATTTCATATAGAGAAATGACGAATATCTCATATTACAGCTATATGAATAAAACTTGTCTTAAACCCACCCAAAAAATGAAGAAGAACAAAAAATGTTAGGTCTGAGATATCATGGTATGGGAACATGCTTTTACTTGTATTATGAAAATAACAAATTTTCCGAATATTATATATCATGTATATCATACATGAAAAACTGTGAGGGTATGACATCATCAACTCACTCATTTGAGTATTAATAAGGACTGGTCAAGAAATGTCCCCCCCCCCCCAAAAAAAAAAAAAAGAAAAAAAAAGAAAAAAAAAGAAAAAAAGATGAATTTCCAAAATGTCATATCTTCCTTATTTCTTATCCGATTTTTGACATTTTTGTATCATTCTGTTGGGAATATTTTTCTCTTTCTTTTGAGGTTTCCTTACTTTTGGGGTGGATTTATTCTTTAAAGGAGACGTCACGATGCTTAAAAACTTCCATGAGTCTGTCCTGAACGAGGTCATGTCGTCACTAGGCGACCTGACTGGAACCAAGGAGGTGCTGGAAACATGTCCTTGTGGCAACGGTTGAGTGCGTATACTTGCGGGATGTATCGAAGACATTTGGCGTCCACCTCCTTGAATGCTGCAGCATTGGTCGTGAGACAGTTCAATCTGTAGCCCGGTGGATGGAGTTCCAGTCACAGAACCCGATGAACTTTCCCGAGGTGTGCCAAGAAGCGCCAGTGGCATAGTGGTCGTTGGAAAGAGACCTAACGTAGCTAACTTTCCTCGATTCGGGAGAGACTTGAGCTTTGGGGGGGGGGGATTGGTTGCTGCCTCAGTGCTGTCGTTGCCCCTTTTGGTGTAACATCTGTTGTTCATATATTATCTTGGGTGATTGGAAGGCCTCAACTGGACAATGACTGTGCCGTTAGTGGCTCCCCTAATCACCACTTGTAGTCTCCGCAGGGCAGCACTGGTCTTGGACCACAGGGATGTAGGTTGATGTCTCTATTGTTAAGTGCCTGAGTTAGTCATTCGAGGCCTCTCATGGCTGCCGGACAAAAACTCGTCAATGTTCTCATTGCTTGGTGTTACATGTAGGCCTATATTGTTCAGTGAGAAACAGGCGTGAGCTGTGGGACTGCTACTGAGTGTAGGCCTACTTTTGCATGACCAGATGACAGCATACGAGCAGCCTGTGTTATGACCAGCATGACATAGTCTACATCAACGTTAGGGTCGATGAGCGCTAGGCCATTAGCTTCTTTAGCTGCAAAGATGTACGAGTTAGCTGCAAGTATAATAATTGGTAGTTTCCAGACCTTCTTCACATTCTTGGTGATGTTGGAGCCCAGCTTCCGAAGGTCTCATGTCAAATAGTCGGCTGCCCGCATCACATAGCTGAGACCTGGCAAGACGAAGGGTTTTCTCGCATCTGTCTTCTGCCATGGAGCTAGGAAGTGATGCTGTGCTGGAGTCTACAGTCTTTTGCAGTTTCTGATGACGTTAGTGGGATGCTGATGAAGGTAGCGGGCAATGCTCTTCTTCCCCATTGGATGAAGGCATCTGATGACTCTGGATGGTAAATTTAGTTCAGTTCATCTCAGTCTTGCAAGCTTTCATGATAGAAAAATTGACAGAAAAGATAATTGTCATAAAGAACAAAATAATTACATAATGTTAATATGAATAAACGATAAATATCAATAGGCCTATATTTTATGCAAAGATATGTCAAAACTGAATTTTTTGAGCTATAATTCTATAAAGAAATTGTTTCAAGGAATATGTATTATAATCTATTTTATTTATATCTTGTAATACAATAATAGCAAAATCTTGTACCAGGAGCAGTTGCTTGACAAGATGACCACTTTACATACCTAATGAAAATGGATTAATGAAGATTTAATCCAGATTTCTAAAGAAATGTGGAAGTGCTCCCCTTAAGTATAAATCAGTAGTTTAATAGCTATAGACAGAACAGAAGACGATGGCAATTAGAAAACGTTGAAAGGATATACAAAGACAAGGATTGTGAAGATTCAAGGGGTCTGTTCTAAAAATTAGAACTCGCTGAAATCAAAGACTGAGATATCAAAGACTATGGCAAAAGGAAGTGCTCCTCCCCACTGAGTATCAATCAGTATTTTTAATATCTAAAGAAAGAAGACAGACTCAAAAAGACAGGGGATGGGGGAGAAATTTGAGCTTTAAAGCTGGTATCTCACTGAGCGGCGAACGTTTGCGAACGTAGCGAATTTGAGATTCGCCAACTTTTCTGACGAATGTTTGTGAAAAATCAAGGTTCGCTTCTGCCATTAGCGACAGTTAGCGACTTTTAGCGATGTTTAGCGAATATTAGCAACACTTGAGCGAATGTTTGCGAAAGTGTTTGCGAAACACAGGTGGCGACTATTAGCGACTGTTCGCAAATGTTAGCGACAATCTTGCAAATGTTAGCGACAGTTTTGCAAATATTAGGAACTGTTTGAAAATCCCTTGCGACAATTTGCGAATGTTTTGGGACCTGGAAAAGAACCAGCCGATTATGTATAGTCAGACCCATAAAACGAACGTACAGCCTTCAACTGTTTTCAGATCTCTTGTGACCACCGTTCAAGATGGATTTCCAGAATATGGAAATGCATTTCTGCCAAAAAAGGGTTCAACGTGCTGCTATCCATGAAGAGCTGCTTTACCTGGCTGCTGCTACAGCTATACAACGTTCAACTTAAGAGAAAGAAGATGAAGAAAAACAAGAAAGGAAGAAGAAAAGAAAGACTGTTTGGGTCAGAGAGTGGTTGTTTGCAGCAATTCAATGATGGAGATGTCAAGTGCTTCAAGCACTTTCTTAGAGTGAAACCGTGCATGCCTGTTTCAGGAGATTTCGTAGGAACCATAATAATTATGGTTACTTGTTGGCTAGCAGTGGCGAATCAAATAAAATTGTTACCGACACGGTATTACGACCGTTTGCGAATTCTTGCGACTGTTTTGCGAACGTTTGCAACTGTTAGCGAAGATACAAATTCGCAAGGAAAATTTGAACACGTTCAAAATTTCTTTCCGACAAGAAAAACTGCTTGCGACAATACAAACCGTTTGCGAACTTTCTTGCAACTATTAGCGAACCTTTTGCAACCCTTTACGAACCCTGGCGAAATCCAAAATTCGCTACGTTCACAAACGTTCGCCGCTCAGAGATACCCCCTTTAGCGAAAGCATTTGAGAGTTACAGTATATACAATGGAACATTTTCAAGGAATTCTAAGAAATTGTTGCAGTGAGAGATGGAAGAGCGAGAGATAGAAACAAAGTCAGATTCTTTCTTTGTATTATTATTACCCCCTTAGGGGTGGGCCGATCCCGGAGGTACTGCAATACCGGGCCAACCCGTGGCCAGGATGGAGCAAGCCCCTATTCCATGGCCTCGGTACAAAAATCAGATTAATATACAAGCGACTCGATGAGTCGCGTTTCAGATATTAAGCTGAAAAGAACAGATACTACACATGATCTTAGCCAAAAGGCCGAGAAGCGATACCCATTGCTGAAATCAGAAACGATAATCTTGTTCTGGGATCGATCATCAAGGGATGGTTACCCATTACAGTAACCGCAACGTCATTTCTGCCTTATATCTCCAAAAGCTTGCCTTAACACACGAAACGGCCTGCACTACCCTTGGAGCAAATGTCAAGTGCTATCCCATGGAATAATTTTCTGGATCATCTTTTGCTCTAAACACGCTATTTTAGGGCTGTATATTCCCAAATTGTAGAAACTGAGTCTGTCTTTTCTATATCACTCTGACTAGGTAATGTGTCATGCGCACTGATTCACTCAGAACATACTAGTAATCAATGAGCGACGGCTCTCCATGCAAATCGCGAATAGCGGAAATATGAATAGTCACTATCGCCCTTCAACCATTAGGAGAGCTAGAGCTTGTGACGTCATCACGTGCCGTGTTAAACCTCGATACCAGACAGACAGGCAGAGAGTCAAACGTCATGCGATCGTTACGGTTATTCTCTTGCAAACGCCGTGTGGGGCGCCCTATCTTTGTTTTCCATGCATCATGTGCCATTACAATTTTCTAACCCTTTGTTTTCTTACTTTAATGTTATTTTCAATGGCTAGCAAAAAAAAAAACAACAAAATCAAAGAATAACATCACCTTTTTAACAGTATCTTTATTATAACTGTTATAAATGGAATCATCACCATCATCAGCATCATCATTAATTTTATCCCAATTCAAAAGGAAGAAAGTTAGCATTTCTCTTTTGGGCTTGGTCATGGTATCAGGCGCGCCTTATGAGTTTTTTGAAAGAAAGTTTCACCATCTTTTCCATTGCAAAAGTAGGACCAGGGAATCCTGAGGAGGTCCATAGAATGAATAATGATGATGGCAATTAGAAACCGTTGAAAGGATCCATAAAGACAAGGATTGTGAAGATTCAAGGGGTCAGTTCTAAAAATTAGAACTCGCTGAAATCAAAGACTGAGATATCAAAGACTATGGCAAAAGGAAGTGCTCCTCCCCACTGAGTATCAATCAGTATTTTTGATATCTAAAGAAAGAAGACCCAGACTCAAAAAGACAGAGAGGGTGGGGGGAGAAGATTGAGATTTAAGCGAAAGCATTTGAGAGTTGCAGTATATACAATGGAACATTTTCAAGGAATTCTAAGAAATTGTTGCAGTGAGAGATGGAAGAGCGAGAGATAGAAACAAAGTCAGATTCTTTCTTTGGATTATTATTACCCCCTTGGGGGTGGGCCGATCCCGGAGGTACTGCAATACCGGGCCAACCCGTGGCCAGGATGGAGCAAGCCCCTATTCCATGGCCTCGGTACAAAAATCAGATTAATATACAAGCGACTCGATGAGTCGCGTTTCAGATATTAAGCTGAAAAGAACAGATACTACACATGATCTTAGCCAAAAGGCCGAGAAGCGATACCCATTGCTGAAATCAGAAACGATAATCTTGTTCTGGGATCGATCATCACGGGATGGTTACCCATTACAGTAACCGCAACGTCATTTCTGCCTTATATCTCCAAAAGCTTGCCTTAACACACGAAACGGCCTGCACTACCCTTGGAGCAAATGTCAAGTGCTTTCCCATGGAATAATTTTCTTGATCATCTTTTGCTCTAAACACGCTATTTTAGGGCTGTATATTCCCAAATTGTAGAAACTGAGTCTGTCTTTTCTATATCACTCTGACTAGGTAATGTGTCATGCGCACTGATTCACTCAGAACATACTAGTAATCAATGAGCGACGGCTCTCCATGCAAATCGCGAATAGCGGAAATATGAATAGTCACTATCGCCCTTCAACCATTAGGAGAGCTAGAGTTTGTGACGTCACCACGTGCCGTGTTAAACCTCGATACCAGACAGACAGGCAGAGAGACAAACGTCATGCGATCGTTACGGTTATTCTCTTGCAAACGCCATGTGGGGCGCCCTATCTTTGTTTTCCATGCATCATGTGCCATTACAATTTTCTAACCCTTTGTTTTCTTACTTTAATGTTATTTTCAATGGCTAGCAAAAAAAAAAAAAATCAAAGAATAACATCACCTTTTTAACAGTATCTTTATTATAACTGTTATAAATGGAATCATCACCATCATCAGCATCATCATTAATTTTATCCCAATTCAAAAGGAAGAAAGTTAGCATTTCTCTTTTGGGCTTGGTCATGGTATCAGGCGCGCCTTATGAGTGGTTTGAAAGAAAGTTTCACCATCTTTTCCATTGCAAAAGTAGGACCAGGGAATCCTGAGGAGGTCCATAGAATGAATAATGATGATGGCAATTAGAAACCGTTGAAAGGATCCATAAAGACAAGGATTGTGAAGATTCAAGGGGTCAGTTCTAAAAATTAGAACTCGCTGAAATCAAAGACTGAGATATCAAAGACTATGGCAAAAGGAAGTGCTCCTCCCCACTGAGTATCAATCAGTATTTTTGATATCTAAAGAAAGAAGACCCAGACTCAAAAAGACAGAGAGGGTGGGGGAGAAGATTGAGATTTAAACGAAAGCATTTGAGAGTTGCAGTATATACAATGGAACATTTTCAAGGAATTCTAAGAAATTGTTGCAGTGAGAGATGGAGAGCGAGAGATAGAAACAAAGTCAGATTCTTTCTTTGGATTATTATTACCCCCTTAGGGGTGGGCCGATCCCGGAGGTACTGCAATACCGGGCCAACCCGTGGCCAGGATGGAGCAAGCCCCTATTCCATGGCCTCGGTACAAAAATCAGATTAATATACAAGCGACTCGATGAGTCGCGTTTCAGATATTAAGCTGAAAAGAACAGATACTACACATGATCTTAGCCAAAAGGCCGAGAAGCGATACCCATTGCTGAAATCAGAAACGATAATCTTGTTCTGGGATCGATCATCAAGGGATGGTTACCCATTACAGTAACCGCAACGTCATTTCTGCCTTATATCTCCAAAAGCTTGCCTTAACACACGAAACGGCCTGCACTACCCTTGGAGCAAATGTCAAGTGCTATCCCATGGAATAATTTTCTTGATCATCTTTTGCTCTAAACACGCTATTTTAGGGCTGTATATTCCCAAATTGTAGAAACTGAGTCTGTCTTTTCTATATCACTCTGACTAGGTAATGTGTCATGCGCACTGATTCACTCAGAACATACTAGTAATCAATGAGCGACGGCTCTCCATGCAAATCGCGAACAGCGGAAATATGAATAGTCACTATCGCCCTTCAACCATTATTAGGAGAGCTAGAGTTTGTGACGTCACCACGTGCCGTGTTAAACCTCGATACCAGACAGACAGGCAGAGAGACAAACGTCATGCGATCGTTACGGTTATTCTCTTGCAAACGCCATGTGGGGCGCCCTATCTTTGTTTTCCATGCATCATGTGCCATTACAATTTTCTAACCCTTTGTTTTCTTACTTTAATGTTATTTTCAATGGCTAGCAAAAAAAAAAAATCAAAGAATAACATCACCTTTTTAACAGTATCTTTATTATAACTGTTATAAATGGAATCATCACCATCATCAGCATCATCATTAATTTTATCCCAATTCAAAAGGAAGAAAGTTAGCATTTCTCTTTTGGGCTTGGTCATGGTATCAGGCGCGCCTTATGAGTGGTTTGAAAGAAAGTTTCACCATCTTTTCCATTGCAAAAGTAGGACCAGGGAATCCTGAGGAGGTCCATAGAATGAATAATGATGATGGCAATTAGAAACCGTTGAAAGGATCCATAAAGACAAGGATTGTGAAGATTCAAGGGGTCAGTTCTAAAAATTAGAACTCGCTGAAATCAAAGACTGAGATATCAAAGACTATGGCAAAAGGAAGTGCTCCTCCCCACTGAGTATCAATCAGTATTTTTGATATCTAAAGAAAGAAGACCCAGACTCAAAAAGACAGAGAGGGTGGGGGGAGAAGATTGAGATTTAAGCGAAAGCATTTGAGAGTTGCAGTATATACAATGGAACATTTTCAAGGAATTCTAAGAAATTGTTGCAGTGAGAGATGGAAGAGCGAGAGATAGAAACAAAGTCAGATTCTTTCTTTGGATTATTATTACCCCCTTGGGGGTGGGCCGATCCCGGAGGTACTGCAATACCGGGCCAACCCGTGGCCAGGATGGAGCAAGCCCCTATTCCATGGCCTCGGTACAAAAATCAGATTAATATACAAGCGACTCGATGAGTCGCGTTTCAGATATTAAGCTGAAAAGAACAGATACTACACATGATCTTAGCCAAAAGGCCGAGAAGCGATACCCATTGCTGAAATCAGAAACGATAATCTTGTTCTGGGATCGATCATCAAGGGATGGTTACCCATTACAGTAACCGCAACGTCATTTCTGCCTTATATCTCCAAAAGCTTGCCTTAACACACGAAACGGCCTGCACTACCCTTGGAGCAAATGTCAAGTGCTATCCCATGGAATAATTTTCTGGATCATCTTTTGCTCTAAACACGCTATTTTAGGGCTGTATATTCCCAAATTGTAGAAACTGAGTCTGTCTTTTCTATATCACTCTGACTAGGTAATGTGTCATGCGCACTGATTCACTCAGAACATACTAGTAATCAATGAGCGACGGCTCTCCATGCAAATCGCGAATAGCGGAAATATGAATAGTCACTATCGCCCTTCAACCATTAGGAGAGCTAGAGTTTGTGACGTCATCACGTGCCGTGTTAAACCTCGATACCAGACAGACAGGCAGAGAGTCAAACGTCATGCGATCGTTACGGTTATTCTCTTGCAAACGCCGTGTGGGGCGCCCTATCTTTGTTTTCCATGCATCATGTGCCATTACAATTTTCTAACCCTTTGTTTTCTTACTTTAATGTTATTTTCAATGGCTAGCAAAAAAAAAACAACAAAATCAAAGAATAACATCACCTTTTTAACAGTATCTTTATTATAACTGTTATAAATGGAATCATCACCATCATCAGCATCATCATTAATTTTATCCCAATTCAAAAGGAAGAAAGTTAGCATTTCTCTTTTGGGCTTGGTCATGGTATCAGGCGCGCCTTATGAGTTTTTTGAAAGAAAGTTTCACCATCTTTTCCATTGCAAAAGTAGGACCAGGGAATCCTGAGGAGGTCCATAGAATGAATAATGATGATGGCAATTAGAAACCGTTGAAAGGATCCATAAAGACAAGGATTGTGAAGATTCAAGGGGTCAGTTCTAAAAATTAGAACTCGCTGAAATCAAAGACTGAGATATCAAAGACTATGGCAAAAGGAAGTGCTCCTCCCCACTGAGTATCAATCAGTATTTTTGATATCTAAAGAAAGAAGACCCAGACTCAAAAAGACAGAGAGGGTTTGGGAGAAGATTGAGATTTAAGCGAAAGCATTTGAGAGTTGCAGTATATACAATGGAACATTTTCAAGGAATTCTAAGAAATTGTTGCAGTGACAGATGGAAGAGCGAGAGATAGAAACAAAGTCAGATTCTTTCTTTGGATTATTATTACCCCCTTAGGGGTGGGCCGATCCCGGAGGTACTGCAATACCGGGCCAACCCGTGGCCAGGATGGAGCAAGCCCCTATTCCATGGCCTCGGTACAAAAATCAGATTAATATACAAGCGACTCGATGAGTCGCGTTTCAGATATTAAGCTGAAAAGAACAGATACTACACATGATCTTAGCCAAAAGGCCGAGAAGCGATACCCATTGCTGAAATCAGAAACGATAATCTTGTTCTGGGATCGATCATCACGGGATGGTTACCCATTACAGTAACCGCAACGTCATTTCTGCCTTATATCTCCAAAAGCTTGCCTTAACACACGAAACGGCCTGCACTACCCTTGGAGCAAATGTCAAGTGCTTTCCCATGGAATAATTTTCTTGATCATCTTTTGCTCTAAACACGCTATTTTAGGGCTGTATATTCCCAAATTGTAGAAACTGAGTCTGTCTTTTCTATATCACTCTGACTAGGTAATGTGTCATGCGCACTGATTCACTCAGAACATACTAGTAATCAATGAGCGACGGCTCTCCATGCAAATCGCGAATAGCGGAAATATGAATAGTCACTATCGCCCTTCAACCATTAGGAGAGCTAGAGTTTGTGACGTCACCACGTGCCGTGTTAAACCTCGATACCAGACAGACAGGCAGAGAGACAAACGTCATGCGATCGTTACGGTTATTCTCTTGCAAACGCCATGTGGGGCGCCCTATCTTTGTTTTCCATGCATCATGTGCCATTACAATTTTCTAACCCTTTGTTTTCTTACTTTAATGTTATTTTCAATGGCTAGCAAAAAAAAAAAAAAATCAAAGAATAACATCACCTTTTTAACAGTATCTTTATTATAACTGTTATAAATGGAATCATCACCATCATCAGCATCATCATTAATTTTATCCCAATTCAAAAGGAAGAAAGTTAGCATTTCTCTTTTGGGCTTGGTCATGGTATCAGGCGCGCCTTATGAGTGGTTTGAAAGAAAGTTTCACCATCTTTTCCATTGCAAAAGTAGGACCAGGGAATCCTGAGGAGGTCCATAGAATGAATAATGATGATGGCAATTAGAAACCGTTGAAAGGATCCATAAAGACAAGGATTGTGAAGATTCAAGGGGTCAGTTCTAAAAATTAGAACTCGCTGAAATCAAAGACTGAGATATCAAAGACTATGGCAAAAGGAAGTGCTCCTCCCCACTGAGTATCAATCAGTATTTTTGATATCTAAAGAAAGAAGACCCAGACTCAAAAAGACAGAGAGGGTGGGGGAGAAGATTGAGATTTAAACGAAAGCATTTGAGAGTTGCAGTATATACAATGGAACATTTTCAAGGAATTCTAAGAAATTGTTGCAGTGAGAGATGGAGAGCGAGAGATAGAAACAAAGTCAGATTCTTTCTTTGGATTATTATTACCCCCTTAGGGGTGGGCCGATCCCGGAGGTACTGCAATACCGGGCCAACCCGTGGCCAGGATGGAGCAAGCCCCTATTCCATGGCCTCGGTACAAAAATCAGATTAATATACAAGCGACTCGATGAGTCGCGTTTCAGATATTAAGCTGAAAAGAACAGATACTACACATGATCTTAGCCAAAAGGCCGAGAAGCGATACCCATTGCTGAAATCAGAAACGATAATCTTGTTCTGGGATCGATCATCAAGGGATGGTTACCCATTACAGTAACCGCAACGTCATTTCTGCCTTATATCTCCAAAAGCTTGCCTTAACACACGAAACGGCCTGCACTACCCTTGGAGCAAATGTCAAGTGCTATCCCATGGAATAATTTTCTTGATCATCTTTTGCTCTAAACACGCTATTTTAGGGCTGTATATTCCCAAATTGTAGAAACTGAGTCTGTCTTTTCTATATCACTCTGACTAGGTAATGTGTCATGCGCACTGATTCACTCAGAACATACTAGTAATCAATGAGCGACGGCTCTCCATGCAAATCGCGAACAGCGGAAATATGAATAGTCACTATCGCCCTTCAACCATTATTAGGAGAGCTAGAGTTTGTGACGTCACCACGTGCCGTGTTAAACCTCGATACCAGACAGACAGGCAGAGAGACAAACGTCATGCGATCGTTACGGTTATTCTCTTGCAAACGCCATGTGGGGCGCCCTATCTTTGTTTTCCATGCATCATGTGCCATTACAATTTTCTAACCCTTTGTTTTCTTACTTTAATGTTATTTTCAATGGCTAGCAAAAAAAAAAAAAAATCAAAGAATAACATCACCTTTTTAACAGTATCTTTATTATAACTGTTATAAATGGAATCATCACCATCATCAGCATCATCATTAATTTTATCCCAATTCAAAAGGAAGAAAGTTAGCATTTCTCTTTTGGGCTTGGTCATGGTATCAGGCGCGCCTTATGAGTGGTTTGAAAGAAAGTTTCACCATCTTTTCCATTGCAAAAGTAGGACCAGGGAATCCTGAGGAGGTCCATAGAATGAATAATGATGATGGCAATTAGAAACCGTTGAAAGGATCCATAAAGACAAGGATTGTGAAGATTCAAGGGGTCAGTTCTAAAAATTAGAACTCGCTGAAATCAAAGACTGAGATATCAAAGACTATGGCAAAAGGAAGTGCTCCTCCCCACTGAGTATCAATCAGTATTTTTGATATCTAAAGAAAGAAGACCCAGACTCAAAAAGACAGAGAGGGTGGGGGGAGAAGATTGAGATTTAAGCGAAAGCATTTGAGAGTTGCAGTATATACAATGGAACATTTTCAAGGAATTCTAAGAAATTGTTGCAGTGAGAGATGGAAGAGCGAGAGATAGAAACAAAGTCAGATTCTTTCTTTGGATTATTATTACCCCCTTGGGGGTGGGCCGATCCCGGAGGTACTGCAATACCGGGCCAACCCGTGGCCAGGATGGAGCAAGCCCCTATTCCATGGCCTCGGTACAAAAATCAGATTAATATACAAGCGACTCGATGAGTCGCGTTTCAGATATTAAGCTGAAAAGAACAGATACTACACATGATCTTAGCCAAAAGGCCGAGAAGCGATACCCATTGCTGAAATCAGAAACGATAATCTTGTTCTGGGATCGATCATCAAGGGATGGTTACCCATTACAGTAACCGCAACGTCATTTCTGCCTTATATCTCCAAAAGCTTGCCTTAACACACGAAACGGCCTGCACTACCCTTGGAGCAAATGTCAAGTGCTATCCCATGGAATAATTTTCTTGATCATCTTTTGCTCTAAACACGCTATTTTAGGGCTGTATATTCCCAAATTGTAGAAACTGAGTCTGTCTTTTCTATATCACTCTGACTAGGTAATGTGTCATGCGCACTGATTCACTCAGAACATACTAGTAATCAATGAGCGACGGCTCTCCATGCAAATCGCGAATAGCGGAAATATGAATAGTCACTATCGCCCTTCAACCATTAGGAGAGCTAGAGTTTGTGACGTCACCACGTGCCGTGTTAAACCTCGATACCAGACAGACAGGCAGAGAGACAAACGTCATGCGATCGTTACGGTTATTCTCTTGCAAACGCCATGTGGGGCGCCCTATCTTTGTTTTCCATGCATCATGTGCCATTACAATTTTCTAACCCTTTGTTTTCTTACTTTAATGTTATTTTCAATGGCTAGCAAAAAAAAAAAAATCAAAGAATAACATCACCTTTTTAACAGTATCTTTATTATAACTGTTATAAATGGAATCATCACCATCATCAGCATCATCATTAATTTTATCCCAATTCAAAAGGAAGAAAGTTAGCATTTCTCTTTTGGGCTTGGTCATGGTATCAGGCGCGCCTTATGAGTGGTTTGAAAGAAAGTTTCACCATCTTTTCCATTGCAAAAGTAGGACCAGGGAATCCTGAGGAGGTCCATAGAATGAATAATGATGATGGCAATTAGAAACCGTTGAAAGGATCCATAAAGACAAGGATTGTGAAGATTCAAGGGGTCAGTTCTAAAAATTAGAACTCGCTGAAATCAAAGACTGAGATATCAAAGACTATGGCAAAAGGAAGTGCTCCTCCCCACTGAGTATCAATCAGTATTTTTGATATCTAAAGAAAGAAGACCCAGACTCAAAAAGACAGAGAGGGTGGGGGGAGAAGATTGAGATTTAAGCGAAAGCATTTGAGAGTTGCAGTATATACAATGGAACATTTTCAAGGAATTCTAAGAAATTGTTGCAGTGAGAGATGGAAGAGCGAGAGATAGAAACAAAGTCAGATTCTTTCTTTGGATTATTATTACCCCCTTGGGGGTGGGCCGATCCCGGAGGTACTGCAATACCGGGCCAACCCGTGGCCAGGATGGAGCAAGCCCCTATTCCATGGCCTCGGTACAAAAATCAGATTAATATACAAGCGACTCGATGAGTCGCGTTTCAGATATTAAGCTGAAAAGAACAGATACCTTTCTTTCAAGTTTATTCAATCTTTTTCATATGTTCATATTTACAACGGCAAGAATGATAATTATATACAATAAGAAGAAGACATACAATAACTCATTGATCTTTTTTTTTTTTTTTAACACAACCTACCATTGGCCTCTACCCCAAGTCATACATTATGTACATAAATTGCCGTATTTCTCAAGCTGTTTGGCCAGCTGACCGAGAGTCCGCGAGACCGAAGGTACACAACAGCCTCCCGCAGACACACACACAGACATTCCACATGCACGCTCACGCAATCACCTTAGAAACATCCGATAAACCTACGATCTCGCGCCCGCTCGGCCAGCTGGGTTAAGGTGTTTAACACCAATTCCATCAAAATTAAATTTAACTTCATTATTCACCAAACAACAAAAGGATTTTCCCTCAACCCAAATATTCTTGAACTTTTCCCGAGGCCAACGTTTCAGATCAACTAAAATACGTAAACGATTTCATCCTTAATTTTTTCAAGTAACAGATCATCTGAAATAAAATCTTTTTCAAAAACATATGTACATCTACGATTCAAAATCAATTTTTGTACAACCACATAGAGAAACCATATACGAGCCCAAACCGAAGCCTCTAACTTAGAAGACGGAGTACGAAAAAGAAATAAATCACTATTAAAAGAAATCCCCGAACCTAGCAAACGGAGAGATACCGAGTGCACCCAACATAAAATCTTATACACGGAACTACACTCCCAAAGAATATGTACAATACTTTCTTCCCTGCGACAAAAGGAACATTTCCCATCCCCAATTCCCCAACGTAAAAGTTTTGCCCGTGTACATAAAGCCCAATGAACAACCCGCCACCTAAATGATTTCAACATAATAATTATTACATAACAAAGAATTGCGCTTCGTCATCGGTAGACACGCATATCGTCCTCTCCACTTTTAGATTCCATTTCCTGGATTTAGCCTAATTTCTCGGAATACTTACCTGGATTTATTATCATATCATCATTTGCTAATTCCACCATGAGCAAGGACGGACGTAAAAGGTATCCAAAACGTGGGAAACTGCTGGATTTGGAAGATGGCGGCACCTGTAGCGACGACAGTTCGTCTGGGACAGGATTTGGCGCCACTGCTGTCGGGGAAGCTGCCCGTTCTGACGTTGATGAGATCCCCGATACGCCAGAGCAGCAGAAAGCACCTGAACTCTCTACACAGTCTATTAACGACTACTTTAAAGCTGCAACCGCCGATTTCGAACGAATGATCAAGAGAGCGGTCGACTCACTCATTGATCGCATACAGAATGTGGAAAAGGCTGTGGAATATCAGAGTGCTAGAGCCGACGAACTGGAAAAGAGAAACAAACACCTGGAGGAAAGGGTAGCAGCAATGGAAAAGGAAGTTTCATCCATGAAGGATCAGCTCAGCCGCCATGCAGTCGAGGTAAACAAGGCCGAACGCTTCTCCAGGAGGAACAACTTCCGCATCGTCGGTGTCCCTGAAGCCAATGATAACGCCCGGGAGGATTGTCCTAAGATTGTGGAGAAAATCATGAAGGAGAAGTTTGGCATGGATACGAAAGTTGAGCGAGCTCATCGCGACGGCAGGAAAGCTGATGATCGACCAAGGCACATTCTGGTGAAAATGTTGTCGTATCGTGAGAAAGTTGAGATCATGAAAAATGCACGGAAAAATCTCGCAAGGGAGTCGTTCTACGTCATCGACGATCTCACGAAGCCTGACCTGGAGGAGAAGAAAAAGTGGGGGAGAGAAGTGAAGGAGTTGTACGCAAAAGGGACCAAATTACGTTCCTTTGCAGGGAAATGGCGCACCTACAACGGTATCCCCTATGACTTTTGACTTATTAGTGCAATGTAGCTTTAAGCCACCTTAATTTCCCAATGCTTTTGTTACGCATTTATTGAATAGCACGTGCATTCCTTCCTAACATCTGTATGCTTGTCTGCCCTCCTTTGCCTGTGTCTTGCATTCACACTGTTGCTCTTCTCAGCCCATTTGCATTCTTTGTACGCTTTACTCTGAATTGCTTCTATTCTGCATAACCCAACATGGAGTAGCCATGTTCCTTACAATTTGGATGCGTCACTCCCAATTGATTCTATGTTGTTACCAATGATGTATCTCAGCCAGTTTTGGTATTATCATTAAGTGTAATAGATTGTTGTTCAAAAGAGCGTGACACCTAGAAAGTTCTACTTACGATATCTCTTCACGAAGGTTTATGTATAGTACACAGTCCTTGTACTTGTCTTTACGCTGTTTCTGTACAAAGTGGAGAGGAACAATTCATTCTATCATACTTTATAATTACATGTTGACGATATATTCTGTTTCTATTTGTATTGTAAGTCTAGTTCATGTGCCTTGTGATGCATCCTTCTCCTATCCCTCTTACTTCCTCCTCGTTCGATTCTCTGTAGCAAAGCCATGCTTTCGTTACATCTGTACTTCGATAACTGATAAGTCATTATTATTATTATTATTATTATTATTATTTCAGTTTTATTTCCACAGGGTAGTCTCATCAAGACCAGCAGGTCCTGCTCTTCCAGAGAGCCCTGCCCATGATAAAAATACATAAACATTCATCGTAACACAAAGTTAACCTTCGTACATTATTGAACAGTAAAACATTAAAATCTACACACATGAATACTTATCATAATACAATCAAAATGAAATAAAATCATCTCAATAGATATATTTCTTTACATAGAATAAAAGTGGAATAACCCATCCCCCTCCCCCCCCCCCCCCAACAAAAACTAATAATTACAAACCCTCACGCCTACGTACGCACACACAATGCAGGCCACTTGGCGCAGACACGTTGGTGCACCAACCCGAAAATCTAACCCTGCCACGACGTACACACATACACGTGCTCGCGTGTTATACACAATAATTTTCTATACATACAGTACGATAACAGTCATTCATGTGCGTGTACAAAATAGCAAGATTAAAAACAAAACAAAAATGTCACACGTCTACGATCTGTACTTAAAACCTTCATAGAACAAAGTGGTATGGGGAAATCACCTTCAACATGCAAATACGGGTAAAACAAAACGATCAAGGCACCGCTATAGACAAAACAAACAAACAGACAAACAAACAAACAAAAGAGGTACCCGCACTCCTTCCCGTGCAGGGTCACAGAAATAACCTATATGGTATGTGTGATTTCCATGTCACCTTACCCTGAACCTTAAAGCAAAAATAATAAAATCCGAAGTTGCTGTTTAAAACACTGCAAAGATTTACAGTTTTGAACAAGTAACGGTAGTTTGTTGAACAGTTTTGCTCCGGTAACTGCTAAGGTGCGAACCTTAAAATCTGTCTTACATCTTGGAATAAATAAGGGACTATTAATAGCATATCGCGTAAAATAATATACTGGTCGTTTACTAATACATGAATTCAAATACATTGGGGCTACATTTTTCAATATTTAAAAACCATCAAACACTGTTGGTACTTAATCCTTTGTTGCACTGTTTGCCAATTCAAAATACTGATAAGGTTGCTTTGTGGGGTGGAATAATCTGCACGTAATATTAATCGTGCATACCTATTTTGTAACTTTTGCAATTTTGCGATGTTTGCTTTAGAGGTATTTCCCCATACGCTGTTACAATAATCTATATGCGGCAGTATCAACGAGTAATATAACTTTCTTAAAAGTCTCTTGGATAAATAATGCTGAACTCGTCGAATACAAACAATCGTATTTGATACCTTTTTAACTATATCATGTATGTGTGAAGACCATAGTAAATGCTTGTCAATCGTAACACCAAGGTACTTGATTTTATCTACTGATTCTAACAGATTGCTATTATATTTGATGGAAATGTCAGCATTTTGAGTTTTTCTCTTAGAGCCAAAAAGTATCGTTTTTGTTTTGGTTGCATTTAAGCACATACCACTGCATTGTAACCATTGAACTACATTATTGAAATCTTTTTGCAGATTGTTTTCACATGATTGTTGATCCTTTGCCTGATTAAACAATGCCGTGTCATCTGCAGACAGAGAGATATTTGTCTCCGGATGGAGATTTAGATTACAAATATCATTGACGAACAAACAAAATATCAGCGGTCCCAAAATGGAACCTTGTGGTACACCAGATCTCACTGTGAGATAGTTACTCATGGTCCCTTGTATGCTAGTACAATGTTGCCTATTTAAAAAGTATGACTTAAACCACGCCAATTCAACTCCATTAATGCCGTAACATAACATTTTTTGAAAGATCAAGTGATGAGGTATAAGATCAAAGGCCCTTTTCAAATCTAGGAAAACGGCACCTGTGACTCTGCCTTTGTCCATATTGTCAAGAATTTTCTCTACTATATGGGTTAAACATGTGACAGTTGAATGACCAGGTCTAAATCCTGATTGAAATTCGCTTAACATTGATTGTTCGTTCAGATATGTATATAATTGGGTATGCACAGCTTTCTCAAGAATTTTGGACAATATTGGCAGCACGGAGATGGGTCTATAATTACCTAGTTGCATTCGATTTCCTCCTTTGTGAATAGGAGTTATTTTTGCTATCTTAAACTCGCTCGGAAAACAGCCATGTTCTAAAGAACAATTAAACAGCTTTGTTAAAGCACCAGCTATGTAAGGAGCAGCTATTCTCCTTATTGATCTCCAATGTTCACTATGTTTAATGATAACACAAATGATCAACAATTTGATATAGATGGCAACTGCAGATATTTTCTACCTCACGAATTTTATCATCAAATGTCAGATTATAGTGTCTCTTCCGATCTAAGCTTATTACATGTTAATACTCGCAGCATAGTAAAAAAACTTTGATGATTTTTCTCATTTTCTGTCCTCCATACATTTAAATTTTTCTATCATTGGGGTAACAGAAACGAGGTTGAATGATACATCTCCTGATCTTGTAAACCTTGATGGTTATAAATTTATTCGTGCTGACAGGAAATGTGGTAGAGGTGGAGGTGTTGGTCTTTATGTTACCCATTCATTGGTCCCCAAAATTAGAAATGATTTGACATTCTCTTTATCCAGTGCTGAAATACTCTCTATTCAAGTTGATGTAACACCTGGTAACTCTTTTATCATATGTGTAATTTACAGACCCCCAAATACAAACCTGGAATTATTTTTGAGGACTTAGAAACCCTGCCTAGGAAAATTAACTCTTCCAATAAGATGTGCTGTTTAATGGGTGATTTCAATATTGATCTGGCAACTGAAAATGACTCAACTTCAAACTTTCTTAATATTTTATTATCACATTCATTTTATAACACAATTGATAAACCGACAAGAATTACACCTCAGTCAGCTTCTCTGATAGACAACATTTTTATTAATATGCAACGAGATACATTAAAGTCAGGTATATTTTATGCTGATATATCTGATCATCTTCCAATCTTTTTGATCTTTACCAATTTGATTTTAAAAAGATCTTCTCAGTCTACCAAATATGTTAAACGTAAAATAACTTCTGATTCAATTAATAGATTGAAAAATGACTTGGCAGTAGAAACTTGGAGAGACGTTTTTGTATGCAAGCAGGTTAATTCTGCTTATGATTGTTTTCTGAATAAATTTTTATATTATTTTGATAAGAATATGCCTTTAAAAGAAATAGATGTCAAACAGAAGAAAAAACACCCGTGGATCACGAATGGTATTCTGAGGTCAATTAAGAGACGGAATATGTTATATAAATTGCATATAAATAATAGATTTGATTTAGAATGTTTTGACAGATATAAGAAATATAGAAATAAATTGACAGAAATAATAAGGGCATCTCGTAAATCATATTTTCATAATAGACTTGTAAAAGTTAGAAATAATTGTAATTCCATTTGGAAAGTAATTAAACAAATTTTGAATAGAGGTCGTGTTAATAAGATTGATATGTTATTTTTTGAAGAAGTGTCATATGACACACCATTAACAATTGCAAATAAATTTAATGAGTATTTTACCGGAATTGGTCGAAATCAAGCTAAAAAAATTGATAGGAATGGAATTGATTTTCGGGATTTTTGGAATAGAAGTTTTTACAAAACGTTATTCTTTTATCCTGTAAGTGATAGTGAGATATTAAAAATCACTAAATCATTGAAAAATAGTTATGCAACTGGTCATGATGAAATCAGCTCATATTTATTGAAGAAAATAATACGATGTGTTTTGATACCACTGGTATATATTTTCAACCTTTCATTATCTACCTTTTGTATTGTATAACTCACTCGTTTTGCCATATATAAATTATTGCAACATTGTCTGGGCAACTTCATACAGTAGTACAAATTCAATATTTTTGCTCCAAAAGAAAGGCATGCGTATTTGTGCTGGAACTGATTATAGAGCTCACACAGACCCAATATTTCAAAAGCATAAAATTCTGAAAATTGATGACATTATTTTTTTACAGACTGCTACCTTCATGTTTCGCTACAACATTCAGTGTTTACCTTCTTATTTCATGAATATTTTCCAACTCAATAAACAAATCCACTCCTACCCTACAAGAAATGCCTCCAATATTCATCTTACAAATCCCAGAACTTATTTAGCTAAAAAATCAATTCGGCACAATGTCCCAGACGTATGGAATTCTTTACCATCTCAGTCCCGTGCAATTCGCACGATTGGTTCCTTTAAAAGATTTGTTAAACATATGCTTGTTGCTAAATATCAGTGACTTAATTAACATATCCAGAACATGAATTTCTTTTGTTGCTTGAAGCATCTTCATTCTATGTTGTACTCTGCCTTCTGTTGTAGGCATGCCATGGAATGTTTCTCTATTTGTATATACAGATGTAAGTAACTGGTCCGTACGTTGCTACACCCAGCCGTTAGCTGGCAACAGGGTGAATGCACCTGCAATAGTGTTGTATTTGCACAGTGCGTTATTGTACAGTGAACGAGGAGTCTTTCTATTTCTCTCTCTCCCCTGTTCTTTCTCACCATCTGTCATTATCGCTGTCCCCTTCTTTGTTTTTCTTTCTTAGCATCACCTGCGTACATGTCCGTGTATGTTTTGTTGTGGAACTGTTTTTGTTGTGTAAAACTAGTTTGTCTTTTTGTAGTTAAGTAAACCGACAGTTGGTTGAAGCTGTTTATTTATTTATCTGTGTATGAGGCCCCAATATCAAGCTCGGCTTACTGGGGATCCTCCTGTATGGTACCTTGACTTTTTGTTTATTATCATTATGTCTTCGTTCTTTGTCACAATGATTTGATTATCTGTCATGTGCAAAATCAGCCATGAATTATTATGAATCATGTGTTTATTTCTGAAAGTGATCAGAGTTGATTATAATAAGTGCCATACAGAAACAATAAATGAACTAAATAAATGAAATGAAATGAAATTGTGCGACATCCGCCAGATCGTCGGCCAGCTCCGGGTCGGAGCTGACACGACGACCCTGGGGATGTCCGCAGGTGGAACAAGAAAAGAAATAATACCACGAATACATTTACAAGTGTAAACGAAATTCTTATTGCACATGAATAATTTAACAATAAGTCCCCACGCACTTTGATACGAGGCAGACAACTCGTAGCCGTGGGGAACAGAATTCGACCAAAGAAAAGGAAACATAGTTCGAAGTCTGCAAGCTAAGAAATACCGAAAGAACAGAAAATTGCACGAAGATACATATGCACCTGAAAGGAAAGGAAACAAATTACGAACAAATAATGCCTTCATTTTAAATTCCAAATTATGTAACTCCAATCCACCTGCCACGAAATCCAAAGTAAACACATGCCTATAGCGACCAACTCAGTTTTCTTACCTCAAATGAATTCAAAAACAACCTTTAAAATCTCCTTAAAGAAATCGTCTGTTGGAACATAAACTCGGGCAGCATAATAAAACAATGAAAATATACACGAATTAATAATCCCAACCTTCCCTAGTAACGAAAGACCCCTATTTTTCCAAACTGATAATTTCTTTTTTGCTCTATCCCCTAATTCTTTCCAAAACAACTGAATACAAAAGTCCCTCCCAAACCAAATACCGTTAATCTTAATCTTATACTCCACCCAATTTATCCCCCCTCGTAACTTCCTCCCGACAAACCCCCCAATTTTGAACCCGTGAGTTTTATTTAAATTAAGAGACGCCCCAGTAGCTTTTTCAAACAACTCAAAAGACCGAAAGAAATTAATAACATCCATCTGTGATGAAGCGACACAGGTCGCATCATCTGCATATTGTAACAACTTAATTGACTTCCCACCCCCTCCCGGAACATGAAGACCCCTAATCCCCCCATGTGACAAAATATATCTAGCAAGTGGTTCAATAAACAAAACATACAAAATCGGTAATAACGGACAACCTTGTTTAACCCCCATTTTAATAAAAACATCTTCCCCCAATTGCCCATTAATCAAAATTTAACTTTTGATATACGTATAAAGAATCCTAACCCAATTAATAATATAGTCACCAAAATTAAACTTCTTTAAAACCTTAAGTAAAAATTCCCAATCAACTTTATCGAATGCTTTCCACTGATCCATAGAAATAATAGCACAACAAATATCATTTAAATTAGCATAATCAACAACATCACGTAACAAACACAAATTTAAATGAATTGATCGACCTGGAACTGAACACGTTTGGAACTCATTAGTAATATCAGATAAGACATTAGAAAAACGTAACTGTAATACTTTTGAGATTATCTTATAATCCACATTTAACAAACTAATAGGACGACGATTTGCGGGATCTAAATGATAACCCCCTTCGGTAATAAACAAATAACAGCTGTGCGTTGAGACTCAGACAATAACTTATTTGAAAATATATCATTATATAACATTAACAGATCTTCACCAATAGTATAAAAAAAAACTGCTGAAAAAACTCAATAGATAACCCATCAATTCCAGGCGATTTATTTTTAGACATAACAAAAACAGCTTTCTTAATTTCATCTAACGTAATAGGTTTGTTTAACAAAAAATTTTCAGAACTTATACGAGTTGTAATGCAGTCAATAACATATCTTGAGTCTGTAAATCAATAGAATTATCACATTTATACAAATCAGTGTAAAATTGATGAAAAACAGAGAATACTTGATTGCCGAAAACAACAGAACCACTATTGTTTCTAATTTCATCAATGTGTTTAAAATTAGCATTTAACTTTTCATTTTTATTAAAATTCCCGGTTTTTCCCCACCCTCTATAAACTTTTCCCTGGAACGAACATAAGCCCCCCTCACTTCCTCCAAAAGTAAATCAGAAACTGAATCTTTATCAAGGGAAACACATAAATTCTGTAACTTTAACAAATTATCCTTTTTTCCTTGGCCACCCTAACCCCGTGTTTAACACATAACCCTTTAATTCTCTGTTTAATATTTTCCCACCATAATACAAACGAATCAAAACCAGGTTTTAAAGTTTGCCATAAACGATAGTAATAAACAAATTCTTTGACAAACAAATCATTCTTACATAACAAAACATTAAACTTCCAATAAGAATAAGATTTAGGCTTAAACTGAACATTTGGTATTGAAATATACGTATTTACAATGACATGATCCGAAAAATGAAAATGGATCTTAACAGATTTTATAACTTTAAAATTATTTGCAACGTAAATTCTATCAATTCCAGAACTTGAATTTTTACCTAAATGAAACCACGTGTGACGTGCATCAGAATTAACTTTACACCAAGAATTAATTAAGGAAAATGCCCTCAAAATAGAACATAATTCTTTTTTTACCAACGAAACAAGATGTATTTAACGAATCCCCAACCCTATCTTTCTGATTTATAACACAATTAAAATCCCCACCCAAAATAACAGGTTGATGTCCCCTTGCATGATAAAATAAACTGTTCAAAAAATCAACACATTTTGCAGGTTCACACAGAACATAAACATTGCAAATACGGAAAGAAAAATTTGCGAAGGAACACAACACGGAAACATAAAGTGCATGGCAACTTAGCTGAAAAAGCAATAATAACGCCGCACGAATGAGAAGACAACGAAGAAGAAAGAAAAACTTGACCTTTCCAAACTGATTTAAAGACCTTTAAATCGGAAGAGGTCAAATAAGTTTCTTGGAATAAAACAATATCAAAAGCAAAAATTTTCAAAAACGATAAAACCTTTTGACATTTAACTGAATCCCTAATGCCATGCACATTAAAAGAACAAATAGAAATATTCATTAAATTAGAATACGACTAAGCGAAAAGGGAAAAGGGAGGGAAGCACTACTTAACTACAGTCAGTCCGAATCCTGGGCTGCCGCCGGGCCGGGGAAGGCGGCCGCTTCTTCCCTCGCCGCTTCACAACATTAAACGGCTCATCCTGCGACACCTGCATGGGCGAGTCGCCCGGAGTCTCGTCCACCACCAGTCGCTCAGAGTCAGTGTCCGAAGCGTACCTTGACTGCGCCCAGTCCGAACACGGGCGCGGAGTATCATTGTCGAACATATCAGACCCTGAATCCTCCGGCTGACTATCAGTGTCGCTAATGGAGGTATCCCTCACGCGGCGCTTCCCTTTCTTCGTCTGGGCAGGCGGCTCCCGCTGGGGTTCCTTCTGCGGCGGGTCCACGGGTGTCACTCCCGGCGGCCGGCGCATCCCCTGCTTTCGAAGTACTCGGGGCGTCTACGTCTACGGGCTGGTCGGCCGGCGTGGCTTGCGCTGGAACAGCCACACCCCCTCCGCTCACCCACTCCTTGGTCCTGCTCAGCTTTCCGGCGAAAGATACAGGACACGAGCGGAACGAATGCCCGGCCTCCAGGCATACCGTGCAGGTGATGGTCTCCCGGCACGCCGACGCGACGTGCCCCTTTCCGGCATCTGAAACACCTCACCACCCGGCACTCCCGGGCCTCGTGCCCCGTTGACCCGCACTTCAGGCACGTCCGTGGCTAACCATCATACCGTATCCAGCATTCCCTGCCGCCCAAGCTGAGGGTCGAAGGGATATCAGTCTTTAAATCGATGCGGTACTGCAGGGTTCCGTTGAACAGTCCCGGGTGCTCTCGGTGCTGAAGGTGCCTGCCCGCCAGCACCTTCCCGTAGCTGTTGAGTATGAACCGCACCTGGTTGTCATCGACCTCAAACGGGACGTGAAGCACCGTCACGATCTTGATTGAACCAGAGTACGCCGTTGTCACCGCCCGCGCTGATCTTGTTGGAGCACTCGTACGAACTTCTCTTTGTATTCCTCCTCCTTGAATGTCACGTCGAACTTGGCCCCCGGGAGGCTCTGTACTGCTACAAGATGGTCAGCTACAGACACTCCAGCCTTCGTTAGAACTTCAAAAATACCAGCATCCTTCTCCATAACAACTACCAAGGCACTCCGTGATCGCTGTACTTCGGGCATTTTCGCGAATGATCTTAGCCAAAAGGCCGAGAAGCGATACCCATTGCTGAAATCAGAAACGATAATCTTGTTCTGGGATCGATCATCAAGGAATGGTTACCCATTACAGTAACCGCAACGTCATTTCTGCCTTATATCTCGAAACGGCCTGCACTATCCTTGGAGCAAATGTCAAGTGCTATCCCATGGAATAATTTTCTGGTTCATCTTTTGCTCTAAACACGCTATTATTAAGGCTATATTTCCCAAATTCTTCTTCTTCTGATTAAGTCTGCCTCCTTCAATAGACTGAAGATTCTTGCAGACTGGTGCTATTTACATTATAATACAATTTATTTACAGATATTTACAAGCACATAGAAAATTTGACGAAAAAACTTGCCACTGTGATCAACCGTTAGACGGTTTCGAAATGATCCCACAGATGGCGCTGAAACAATTTCTGACGACAGGGAATTCCAGTTCCTTACAGTTCTTGGGAAGAACGAATGGCGATGCGATTCAGTTCTCGAATATGGTACCTGATAGGAGTGTGGTTGCGAGGCTCTCGTTAACTGAGTAGCCTGTTTGATAATATAGTCCTGTGCTGAAAGAGGAGTGAGATTATTGTGTATTTTGTACATCATAATTAGCCTGTCATTTTCTCTGCGCTGTTCCAGAGTGGTCCAATTAAGTTCTTGTAGCATTTTGGTGACACTCGAGGTGTTATGGTAGCGATTTAAAGTGAATCGCGCAGCTCTTCTCTGGACCATTTCCACTTGGTGGATTAGGTTCTTGGTAGATGGGTCCCAAGCTGTGGAAGCATACTCAACAATTGGTCGAACCAACGTTTTGTAAGCTCTGGCTTTAACATCAGAAGATTTTATGCGAAGATTGCGTTTTAGAAATGCAAGCACGTTATTGGCTTTATTGACAGTATTGTTGATGTGTTGGGTCCACTTCAAATCAGAAGTGACGGTTACACCCAAGTACTTCACGGATTCAACATATTCAAGAGGGGCGTTATTTAGATGATACACGTGTTGCACCTTACTTCTTTTCCTGGATATTGTCAAAACCTTACACTTATCTGTGTTCAAATCCATCATCCATTTTTTCGCCCAGTCACCAATTTTGTTTAGGTCCTCTTGAAGATTTTGCGTATGATGTTGATTGTCGATGGTCATGTAAGAAATTGCATCATCGGCAAAAAGGCGAACCTTTGACGCGAGACCATCAGGTAAGTCATTGATGTAAAGTAGAAAGAGGCAAGGCCCAAGAACCGACCCCTGAGGCACTCCAGATCCCGCTACTGAAGAAGATTTAATACCATCCAAAACAACCCTCTGACTTCTTCCATTGAGAAAACTTTGAATCCATTTAAGATTTTTCCCCCTGATACCGTAGTAGTCCAGTTTACGTAAAAGCCGCTCATGTCCAACCTTGTCAAAAGTTTTTGAAAAATCCATGACTATAACATCCGTTTGACGCCCTGCATCCAAGTTCCTATGTAAATTGCTTGTGAAACCAAGTAATTGTTGTTCACATGACATGTTCTTACGGAAGCCATATTGCAGGGGGAAAATGATGTTATTTTCGTCCCCGTGCTTCATAATTTTGCTGGCTAAAACGTGCTCCATTAGTTTACAGCAAATACATGTCAGCGAAATGGGGCGGTAGTTTACAGGAGTAGATCGATTACCTTTCTTGTAGACTGGTACAACATTTGCTTCACGCCAATCATTTGGTATTTCACTTAATTCATATGACAATCGGAATATATTGCAAAGAATTGGAGCCAGAATTTTTGCCAGCTGCTTCAAGACTCGTGGAGTTATACCATCCGGTCCAGGGGCCTTGCATGTCTTCAAACCACAAAGCAACTTCTCTACACCCTTTGATGTAAACAAAATATCCTCCATTTCTTCAAAGTCTGAGGTTTCCGGTAGTAAGTCATTCGGTATGGGAGTTTCCTTGGTGAAAACACTTTTGAACTGTTGGTTCAATGCTTCATCTTTTGCAATTGGATCAGTAATCGTAATACCATCACTTTTCAGTTCTCTTATTCCTGTATTATCAGTCCTGTTGTGCTTGATGAAGCCCCAAAATCCTCTCAAATTCTTCATCGATAGAAAAAAGAGATTCCACATAATTCCAATAAGCCCTCCTTAGCTCCTGTTGCAGTGATTTCTTAACTGCTTTCAACTCTTCCTCCAATTGAAAAGGGACTACCCCGTGGTTTCTCAATTTCATGTTCCCACTTTTTTTGTTCAACCTATCTCTCCTTTTGATCAACCTTTTAATCTTGTTTGAAATCCAAGGTATGTCATTCTTTTTGGATGTCATCTTATGTCGAACAAACTCTGTCATTCCCTTCTCTATTCCATTTTTTAACATAACCCATGCCTCATTCACTGAGCAAAAGTCAAGCTCATCTTCAATTTCCTTGCCTACACCTTGCATGAAATCAGCAAATTTCTCCCAATCCGCTTTGCTGTAGATGTTGATTTTCCTTCTTACTAGCTTCTGGCGAGTTGGACAACCAGCAATCGTGAGAATTGGGCAATCATGATCTGAAATGCCTGGTACAACTGAGACATCAGTGACTAACGTTGGATTATTTACTAGGAATAGATCAAGGACGTTTTCTTTCCTGGTTGTTTCCGTAACTACCTGCGTTAACCCATGGTCATCAAGCATAGAACCAAAAGCATGATGAAGCGCTGGGTGATGACATGCTTTCACCTGTCTTGTTTCCCAATCCCATCCAGGTAGGTTAAAATCACCTCCTATGACTACCATATGATCGCGATTCAATTTACACAGGGATCGTTGAAGCTCTGCAAGACTCTCTTCGTCATTTTCATGAGGCCTGTAGTACGCAGCTATATGTAGAGTCTTAGATCCCGCCATATTTAATTTACACCAGAAAAAAAAATTGTAGAAACTGAGTCTGTCTTTTCTATATCACTCTGACTAGGTAATGTGTCATGCGCACTGATTCACTCAGAACATACTAGTAATCAATGAGCGACGGCTCTCCATGCAAATCGCGAATCGCGGAAATATGAATAGTCACTATCGCCCTTCAACCATTAGGAGAGCTAGAATTTGTGACGTCACCACGTGCCGTGTTAAACCTCGATGCCAGACAGACAGGCAGAGAGGCAAACGTCATGCGATCGTTGCGGTTATTCTCTTGCAAACGCCGTGTGGGGCGCCCTATCTTTGGTTTCCATGCATGTGCCATTTACATTTTCTAACCCTTTGTTTTCTTACTTTAATCTTATTTTCATTGGCTAGCAAATAACAAAATCAAAGAATAACATCACTTTTTTAACAGTATTTTTATTATAACTGTTATAAATGGAATCATCAACATCATCAGCATCTTTATTAATTTTATCCCAATTCAAAAAGATGAAAGTTAACATTTCTCTTTTGGGCTTGGTCATGGTATCAGGCGCGCCTATGAGTGGTTTGAAAGAAAGTTTCACCATCTTTTCCATTGCAAAAATAGGACCAGGGAATCCTGACGAGGTCCATAGAATGAATAATGATGATGGCAATTAGAAACCGTTGAAAGGATCCACAAAGACAAGGATTGTAAAGATTCAAGGGGTCAGTTCTAAAAATTAGAACTCGCTGAAATCAAAGACTGAGATATCAAAGACTATGACAAAAGGAAGTGCTCCTCCCCACTGAGTATCAATTAGTATTTTTGATATCTAAAGAAAGAAGACCCAGACTCAAAAAGACAGAGGGGGTGGGGGGAGAAGATTGAGATTTAAGCGAAAGCATTTGAGAGTTGCAGTATATACAATGGAACATTTTCAAGGAATTCTAAGAAATTGTTGCGGTGAGAGATGGAAGAGCGAGAGATAGAAACAAAGTCAGATTCTTTCTTTGGATTATTATTACCCCCTTGGGGGTGGGCCGATCCCGGAGGTACTGCAATACCGGGCCAACCCGTGGCCAGGATGGAACAAGCCCCTATTCCATGGCCTCGGTACAAAAATCAGATTAATATACAAGCGACTCGATGAGTCGCGTTTCAGATATTAAGCTGAAAAGAACAGATACTTTTCTTTCAAGTTTATTCAATCTTTTTCATATGTACATATTTACAACGGCAAGAATGATAATTATATACAATAAGAAAAAGACATACAATAACTCATTTGATTTTTTTTTTTAACACAACCTACCATTGGCCTCTACCCCAAGTCATACATTATTTACATAAATTGCTGTATTTCTCAAGCTGTTGGGCCAGTTGACCGAGAGTCCGCGAGACCGAAGGTACACAGCAGCCTCCCGTAGACACACACACAGACATTCCACATGCACGCTCACGCAATCACCTTAGAAACATCCGATAAACCTACGATCTCGCGCCCGCTCGGCCAGCTGGGTTAAGGTGTTTAACACCAATTCCATCAAAGTTAAATTTAACTTCATTATTCACCAAACAACAAAAGGATTTTCCCTCAACCCAAATATTCTTGAACTTTTCCCGAGGCCAACGTATCAGATCAACTAAAATACGTAAACGATTTCATCCTTAATTTTTTCAAGTAACAGATCATCTGAAATAAAATCTTTTTCAAAAACATATGTACATCTACGATTCCAAATCAATTTTTGTACAACCACACAGAGAAACCATATACGAGCCCAAACCGAAGCCTCTAACTTAGAAGACGGAGTACCAAAAAGAAATAAATCACTATCAAAAGAAATCCCCGAACCTAGCAAACGGAGAGATACCGAGTGCACCCAACATAAAATCTTATACACGGAACTACACTCCCAAAGAATATGTACAATACTTTCTTCCCTGCGACAAAAGGAACATTTCCCATCCCCAATTCCCCAACGTAAAAGTTTTGCCCGTGTACATAAAGCCCCATGAACAACCCGCCACCTAAATGATTTCAACATATTACATAACAAAGAATGGTGTGACATCCGCCAGATCGTCGGCCAGCTCCGGGTCGGAGCTGACACGACGACCCTGGGGATGTCCGCAGGTGGAACAAGAAAAGAAATAATATCACGAATACATTTACAAGTGTAAACGAAATTCTTATTGCACATGAATGATTTAACAATAAGTCCCCACGCACTTTGATACGAGGCAGACAACTCAGTGCCGTGGGGAACAGAATTCGACCAGAGAAAAGGAAACATAATTCGAAGTCTGCAAGCTAAGAAATACCGAAAGAACAGAAAATTGCACGAAGATACATCTGCACCAGAAAGAAACGGAAACAAATTACGAACAAATTATGCCTTCATTTTAAATACCAAATTATGTAACTCCAATCCACCTGCCACGAAATCCAAAGTAAACACATGCCTATAGCGACCAACTCAGTTTTCTTACCCCAAATAAATTCAAAAACAACCTTTAAAATCTCCTTAAAGAAATCGTCTGTTGGAACATAAACTCGGGCAGCATAATAAAACAATGAAAATATACACGAATCAATAATCCCAACCTTCCCTAGTAACGAAAGACCCCTATTTTTCCAAACTGATAATTTCTTTTTTGCTCTATCCCTAATTCTTTCCAAAACAACTGAGTACAAAAGTCCCTCCTAAACCAAATACCGTTAATCTTAATTTTATCCTCCACCCAATTTATCCCCCTCGTAACTTCCTCCCGACAAACCCCCCCATTTTGAACCCGTGAGTTTTATTCAAATTAAGAGACGCCCCAGTAGCTTTTTCAAACAACTCAAAAGACCGAAAGAAATTGATAACATCCATCTGTGATGAAGCGACACAGGTCGCATCATCTGCATATTGTAACAACTTAATTGACTTCCCACCCCCTCCCGGAACATGAAGACCCCTAATCCCCCCATGTGACAAAATATATCTAGCAAGTGGTTCAATAAACAAAACATACAAAATCGGTGATAACGGACAACCTGGTCTAACCACCCTTTTGAAGTTTGAAGTTTGAAGTTTGAAGTTTATTAGCAACAACATTTGAACATGTACATTTTCAATCATTATACAATGGTATTTACATACATATATGAAAAAAAATACTTATCTATTACTCCTTTACAATAACATGATTAAATGAAGACATTTGAGATTTAAATGTGATACATGTAGCGTAATTCTACAAAGTTGTTGTTAACAAGGAAACCAAAAGTTAGCACACGTGCTAGTCGAGATTGGTCACCTTGATCTTCATAAAAACATCTTCCCCCAATTGCCCATTAATCAAAATTTTACTTTTAATATCCGTATAAAGGATCCAAACCCAATCAATAATATAGTCACCAAAATTAAACTTCTTTAAAACCTTAAATAAAAATTCCCAATCAACTTTATCGAACGCTTTGCACTGATCCATAGAAATAATAGCACAACAAATATCATTTAAATTAGCATAATCAACAATATCACGTAGCAAACACAAATTTAAATGAATTGATCGACCTGGAACTGAACACGTTTGGAACTCATTAATAATATCAGATAAGACATTAGAAAAACGTAACTGTAATACTTTTGAGATTATCTTATAATCCACATTTAACAAACTAATAGGACGACGATTTGCGGGATCTAAATGATCACCCCCCCCCCTTCGGTAATAAACAATTAATAAACAGCTGTGCGTTGAGACTCAGACAATAACTTATTTGAAAATATATCATTATATAACATTAACAGATCTTCACCAATAGTATCAAAAAAGTGCTGAAAAAACTCAGTAGATAACCCATCAATTCCAGGCGATTTATTTTTAGACATAACAAAAACAGCGCTCTTAATTTCATCTAACGTAATAGGTTTGTTTAACAAAACAAAATTTTCAAAACTTATACGAGTTGTAATGCAGTCAATAAACATATCTTGAGTCTGTAAATCAACAGAATTATCACATTTATACAAATCAGTGTAAAATTGATGAAAAACAGAGAATATTTGATTACCAAAAACAACAGAACCACTATTGTTTCTAATTTCATCAATGTGCTTGAAATTAGCATTTAACTTTTCATTTTTATTAAAAAATCCCGGTTTTTCCCCACCCTCTATAAACTTTTCCCTGGAACGAACATAAGCCCCCCCCCCCTCCCTTCCTCCAAAAGTAAATCAGAAACTGAATCTTTATCAAGGGAAACACATAAATTCTGTAACTTTAACAAATTATCCCTTTTTTCCTTGGCCACCCCAACCCCGTGTTTAACACATAACCCTTTAATTCTCTGTTTAACATTTTCTCACCATAATACAAACGAATCAAAACCAGGTTTTAAAGTTTGCCATAAACGATAGTAATAAACAAATTCTTTGACAAACAAATCATTCTTATATAACAAAACATTAAACTTCCAATAAGATTTAGGCTTAAACTGAACATTTGGCATTGAAATAGACGTATTTACAATGACATGATCCGAAAAATGAAAAGGGATCTTAACAGATTTTATAACTTTAAAATTATTTGCAACGTAAATTCTATCAATTCTAGAACTTAAATTTTTACCTAAATGAAACCACGTGTGACCTGAATCAGAATTAACTTTACACCAAGAATCAATTAAGGAAAATGCCCTCAAAATGGAACATAATTCTTTTTTACCAACAAAACAAGATGTATTTAACGAATCCCCAACCCTATCTTTCTGATTTATAACACAATTAAAATCCCCACCCAAAATAACAGGTTGATGTCCCCTTGCATGATAAAATAAACTGTTCAAAAAATCAACACGTTTTGCAGGTTCACACGGAACATAAACATTGCAAATACGGAAAGAAAAATTTGCGAAGGAACACAACACGGAAACATAACGCCCTTCATTGTCAGAACGAATTTGGGGAAAAAGTACATGGCGACTTAGCTGAAAAAGCAATGATAACGCCGCACGAATGAGAGGACAACGAAGAAGAAAGAAAAACTGAACCTTTCCAAACTGATTTAAAGACCTTTAAATCGGAAGAGGTCAAATAAGTTTCTTGGAGTTAAACAATATCAAAAGCAAAAATTTTCAAAAACCATAAAACCTTTTGACATTTAACTGAATCCCTAATGCCATGCACATTAAGAGAACAAATAGAAATATTCATTAAATTAGAATACAACTAAGCGAAAAGGGAAAAAGGAAGGGAAGCACTACTTAACTACAGTCAGTCCGAATCCTGGGCGGCCGCCAGGGCGGGGAAGGCGGCCGCTTCTTCCCTCGCCGCTTCACAACATTAAACGGCTCATCCTGCGACACCTGCATGGGCGAGTCGCCCGGAGTCTCGTCCACCACCAGTCGCTCAGAGTCAGTGTCCGAAGCGTACCTTGACTGCGCCCAGTCCGAACACGGGCGCGGAGTACCATTGTCGAACATATCAAACCCTGAATCCTCCGGCTGACTATCAGTGTCGCTAATGGAGGTATCCCTCACGCGGCGCTTCCTTTTCTTCGTCTGGGCAGGCGGCTCCCGCTGGGGTTCCTTCTGCGGCGGGTCCACGGGTGTCACTCCCGGCGCGGCCGGCGCATCCCCTGCTTTCGAAGTACTCGGGGCGTCTACGTCTACGGGCTGGTCGGCCGGCGTGGCTTGCGCTGGAACAGCCACACCCCCTCCGCTCACCCACTCCTTGGTCCTGCTCAGCTTTCCGGAGAAAGATACATGACACGAGCGGAACGAATGCCCGGCCTCCAGGCATACCGTGCAGGTGATGGTCTCCCGGCACGCCGACGCGACGTACCCCTCTTTCCGGCATCTGAAACACCTCACCACCCGGCACTCCCGGGCCTCGTGCCCCGTTGACCCGCACTTCAGGCACGTCCGTGGCTGGCCATCATACCGTATCCAGCATTCCCTGCCGCCCAAGCTGAGGGTCGAAGGGATATCAGTCTTTAAATCGATACGGTACTGCCGGGTTCCGTTGAACAGTCCCAGGTGCTCTCGGTGCTGAAGGTGCCTGCCCGCCAGCACCTTCCCGTACCTGTTGAGTATGAACCGCACCTGGTTATCATCGACCTCAAACGGGACGTGAAGCACCGTCACGATCTTGATTGAACCAGAGTACGCCGTTGTCACCGCCCGCTGATCTTGTTGGAGCACGCGAACTTCTCTTTGTATTCCTCCTCCTTGAATGTCACGTCGAAATTGGAACGCGGGAGGCTCTGTACTGCTACAAGATGGTCAGCTACAGACACTCCAGCCTTCGTTAGAACTTCAAAAATACCAGCATCCTTCTCCATAACAACTACCAAGGCACTCCGTGATCGCTGTACTTCGGGCATTTTCGCGAATGATCTTAGCCAAAAGGCCGAGAAGCGATACCCATTGCTGAAATCAGAAACGATAATCTTGTTCTGGGATCGATCATCAAGGGATGGTTACCCATTACAGTAACCGCAACGTCATTTCTGCCTTATATCTCGAAAAGCTTGCCTTAACACACGAAACGGCCTGCACTACCCTTGGAACAAATGTCAAGTGCTATCCCATGGAATAATTTTCTGGATCATCTTTTGCTCTAAACACGCTATTTTAGGGCTATATATTCCCAAATTGTAGAAACTGAGTCTGTCTTTTCTATATCACTCTGACTAGGTAATGTGTCATGCGCACTGATTCACTAGAACATACTAGTAATCAATGAGCGTCGGCTCTCCATGCAAATCGCGAATAGCGGAAATATGAATAGTCACTATCGCCCTTCAACCATTAGGAGAGCAAGAGTTTGTGACGTCACCACGTGCCGTGTTAAACCTCGATACCAGACAGACAGGCAGAGAGACAAACGTCATGCGAACGTTACGGTTATTCTCTTGCAAACGCCGTGTGGGGCGCCCTATCTTTGTTTTCTATGCATGTGCCATTTAAATTTTCTAACCCTTTGTTTTCTTACTTTAATGTTATTTTCATTGGCTAGCAAAAAAATAAAATCAAAGAATAACATCACCTTTTTTAACAGTATCTTTATTATAAGTGTTATAAATGGAATCATCACCATCATCAGCATCATCATTAATTTTATCCCAATTCAAAAGGATGAAAGTTAGCATTTCTCTTTTGGGCTTGGTCATGGTATCAGGCGCGCCTTATGAGTGGTTTGAAAGAAAGTTTCACCATCCTTTCCATTGCAAAAATAGGACCAGGGAATCCTGAGGAGGTCCATAGAATGGATAATGATGATGGCAATTAGAAACCGTTGAAGGATCCATAAAGACAAGGATTGTGAAGATTCAAGGGGTCAGTTCTAAAAATTAGAACTCACTGAAATCAAAGACTCAGATATCAAAGACTATGACAAAAAGAAGTGCTCCTCCCCACTGAGTATCAATCAGTATTTTTGATAAAGAAAGAAGACCCAGACTCAAAAAGACAGAGGGGGTGGGGGAGAAGATTGAGATTTAAGCGAAAGTATTTGAGAGTTGCACTATATACAATTGAGCATTTTCAAGGCATTCTAAGAAATTGTTGCAGTGAGAGATGGAAGAGCGAGAGATAGAAACAAAGTCAGATTCTTTCTTTGGATTATTATTACCCCCTTGGGGGTTGGCCGATCCCGGAGGTACTGCAATACCGGGCCAACCCGTGGCCAGGATGGAGCAAGCCCCTATTCCATGGCCTTGGTACAAAAATCAGATTAATATACAAGCGACTCGATGAGTCGCGTTTCAGATATTAAGCTGAAAAGAACAGATACTTTTCTTTCAAGTTTATTCAGTCTTTTTCGTATGTACATATTTACAACGGCAAGAAATGATAATCATATACAATAAGAGGAAGACATACAATAACTCATTTGAATCTTTCTTTTTTGCATAACCTACCATTGGCCTCTACTCCTAGTCGTACATTGTTTACGTAAATTGCCGTATTTCTCGAGCTGTTGGGCCAGCTGACCGAGAGTCCGCGAGACCGAAGGTACATAGCAGCCTCCCGCAGACACACACACAGACATTCCACATGCACGCTCACGCAATCACCTTAGAAACATCCGATAAACCTACGATCTCGCGCCCGCTCGGCCAGCTGGGTTAAAGTGTTGAACACAAATTCCATCGAAGTTAAATTTAACTTCATTATTTACCAAACAACAAAAGGATTTTCCCTCGACCCAAATATTCTTGAATTTTTCCCGAGGCCAACGTTTCAGATCCACTAAAATACGTAAACGAATTTCATCCTTGATTTTTTCAAGTAACAGGTCATCTGAAATAAAGTCTTTTTCAAAGACATATGTACATCTACGATTCCAAATTAATTTTTGTACAACCACATAGAGAAACCATATACGAGCCCAAACCGAGGCCTCTAACTTGGAAGACGGAGTACCAAAGAGAAATAAATCACTATCAAAAGAAATCCCCGAACCTAGCAAACGAAGAGATACCGAGTGCGCCCAACATAAAATCTTGTACGCAGAACTACACTCCCAAAGAATGTGTGCGATACTTTCTTCCTTGCGGCAAAAGGAACATTTTCCATCCCCAATTCCCCAACGTAAGAGTTTTGCCCGTGTACATAAGGCCCTATGAACAACCCGCCACCTAAATGATTTCAACCTATTACATAACAAAGAATGGTGTGACGTCCGCCAGATCGTCGGCCAGCCCCGGGTTGGAGCCGAAACGACGACCCGGGGGATGTCCGCAGGTGGGACGAGAAAGGAAATAATGTCACGGGTACATTTACAAGTGTATACGAAATTCTTGTTGCACATGAATAATTTAACAATAAGTCCCCAAGCACTTTGATACGAGGCAGACAACTGGTTGCCATGGGGAACAGAATTCGACCAAAGAAAAGGGAACATAATTCGAAGTCTGCAAGCTAAGAAATACCGAAAGAACAGAAAATTGCACGAAGATACATCTGCACCAGAGAGAGACGAGAACAAATTACGAACAAATAATGCCTTCATTTTAAATTCCAAATTATGTAACTCCAATCCACCTGCCACGAAGTCCAAAGTAAACACATGCCTAGCAACCAACTCAGTTTTCTTATCCCAAATGAATTCGAAAACAACCTTTAGAATCTCCTTAAAGAAATCGTCTGTCGGAACATAGACTCGGGCAGCATAATAAAACAATGAGAATATACACGAGTTAATAATCCCAACCTTCCCAAGTAACGACAGACCCCTATTTTTCCAAACTGATAATTTCTTTTTTGCTCTATCCCCTAGTTCTTTCCAAAACAGCTGAATACAAAAGTTCCTCCCAAACCAAATACCATTAATCTTAATTTTATCCTCCGCCCAATTTATCCCCCCTCGTAACTTCCTCCCAACAAACCCCCCAATTTTCAACCCGTGTGTTTTGTTCAAATTAAGAGACGCCCCAGTAGCTTTTTCGAACAACTCAAAAGACCGAAAGAAATTAATGACATCCATTTGTGATGAAGCCACACAGGTCGCGTCGTCTGCATATTGCAACAACTTAATTGACTTCCCACCCCCTCCCGGAACATGAAGACCCCTAATCCCCCCGTGTGACAAAATATATCTAGCAAGTGGTTCAATGAACAAAACGTACAAAATCGGTGATAACGGACAGCCTTGTCTAACCCCCCTTGTAATAAAAACATCTTCCCCCAATTGCCCATTAATCAAAATTTTACTTTTAATATCCGTATAAAGAATCCTAACCCAATAAATAATATAATCACCGAAATTAAACTTCTTTAAAACCTTAAATAAAAATTCCCAATCAACTTTATCGAGCGCTTTGCACTGATCCATAGAAATGATAGCACAACCAATATCATTTGAATTGGCATAATCAACAATATCACGTAACAGACAGAGATTTAAAGGAATTGATCGACCTGGAACTGAACACGTTTGGAACTCATTAATAATATCAGATAAGACATTAGAAAAACGTAACTGTAATACTTTTGAGATTATCTTATAATCGACATTTAACAAACTAATAGGACGACGATTTGCGGGATCTAAGTGGTCGCCCCCTTTCGGTAATAGACAAATAACAGCTGTGCGTTGAGACTCTGACAATAACTTATTTGAGAATATGTCATTATATAGCGTTAACAGATCTTCGCCAATAATATAAAAAAACTGCTGGAAAAACTCAATAGATAACCCGTCAATTCCAGGCGATTTGTTTTTAGACATGACAAAAACAGCGTTCTTAATTTTATCTAACGTAATAGGTTTGTTTAACACAACAACATTTTCAGAACTTATACGGGTTGTAATGCAGTCAATGAACATGTCTTGAGTCTGTAAATCAACAGAATTGACACATTTATACAAATCAGTGAAAAATTGATTTCAGTGAAAAACAGAGAATACTTGGTTGCCGGAAACGACAAAGCCACTATTGTTTCTAATTTCATCAATATGTTTGAAATTAACATTTAACTTTTCATTTTTGTTAAAAAATCCCGGTTTTTCCCCACCCTCTATAAACTTTTCCCTGGAGCGAACATAGGCCCCCCTCCCTTCCTCCAATAATAAATCAGAAACTGAGTCTTTATCAAGAGAAACACATGAATTCTGTAACTTTAACAAATTATCTCTTTTTTCCTTGGCTACCCTAACCCCATGTTTGACACATAACCCTTTAATTCTCTGTTTAACGTTTTCCCACCATAGTACAAACGAGTCGAAACCGGGTTTTAAAGTTTGCCATAAACGATAGTAGTAAACAAATTCTTTGACAAACAAATCATTCTTACATAACAAAACATTAAACTTCCAATAAGATTTAGGCTTGGTCTGAGCATTTGGCATTGATATAAACGTATTTACGATAACATGATCCGAAAAATGTAACGGAATCTTAACAGATTTTATAACTTTGAAATTATTTGCAACGTAAATTCTATCAATTCTAGAACTTAAATGTTTGCCTAAATGAAACCACGTGTGACCTGCATCAGAATTAACTTTACACCAAGAGTCAATTAAAGAAAATGCCCTCAAAATAGAACATAATTCTTTTTTGCCTACAAAACAAGATGTATTTAACGAATCCCCGATCCTATCTTTCTGATTTATAATACAATTAAAATCCCCACCCAAAATAACTGGTTGATGTCCCCTTGCATGATAAAATAGGCTGTTCAAAAAATCAACACGTTTTGCAGGTTCACACGGAGCATAAACATTACAAATACGGAAAGAAAAGTTTGCGAAGGAGCACAACACAGAGACATAACGCCCTTCATTATCAGAACGAATTTGGGAAAAGGTGCATGGCAACTTAGCTGAACAGGCGATGATAACGCCACACGAATGAGAAGACAACGAAGACGAAAGAAAAACTGGACCTTTCCAAACTGATTTAAAGACCTTTAAATCGAAAGAGGTCAAATAAGTTTCTTGGAGTAAAACAATATCAAAAGCAAAAATTTTCAAAAACGATAAAACCTTTTGACATTAAACTGAATCCCTAATGCCATGCACATTGAGAGAACAAATAGAAATATTCATTAAATTAGGATACGGCTAAGAGAAAGGGGAAAAAGAAGGGAAGCACTACTTAACTACTGTCAGTCCGAATCCTGGGCGGCCGCCGGCGCGGGGAAGGCGGCCGCCGGCGCGGGGAAGGCGGCCGCTTCTTCCCTCGCCGCTTCACAACATTGAACGGCTCATCCTGCGACTCCTGCATGGGCGAGTCGCCCGGTGTCTCATCCACCACCAGTCGCTCAGAGTCAGTGTCCGAGGCGTACCTTGACTGCGCCCAGTCCGAGCACGGGCGTGGAGTATCAATGTCGAACAAGTCAGGCCCTGTATCCTCCGGCTGACTGTCACTGTCGCCAGAGGAGGCGTCCCTCACGCGGCGCTTCTCCTCCTTTGCCCGAGCGGGCGGCTCCCGCTGAGGCTCCCTCTGCGGCGGGTCCCCGGTTCTCACTCCCGGCGTGGCCGGCGCACCCCCTACTTTCGAAGTACTTGGGGCGTCTACGTCTACGGGCTGGTCGGCCGGCGTGGCTTGCGCTGGAACAGCCACACCCCCTCCGCTCACCCACTCCTTGGTCCTGCTCAGCTTTCCGGCGAAGGATACAGGACACGAGCGGAACGAATGCCCGGCCTCCAGGCATACCGTGCAGGTGATGGCCTCCCAGCACGCCGACGCGACGTGCCCCTCTTTCCGGCATCTGAAACATCTCACCACCCGGCACTCCCGGGCCTCGTGCCCCGTTGACCCGCACTTCAGGCACGTCCGTGGCTGGCCTTCATACCGTATCCAGCATTCCCTGCCGCCCAAGCTGAGGGTCGAAGGGATATCGGTCTTTAGATCGATACGGTACTGCCGGATTCCGTTGAACAGTCCCGGGTGCTCTCGGTGCTGAAGGTGTCTGCCCGCCAGCACCTTCCCGAACCGGCTGAGTATGAACCGCACCTGGTTGTCATCGACCTCGAACGGGACGTGAAGCACCGTCACGATCTTGATTGAGCCAGAGTACGCCGTTGTCACCGCCCGCTGATCTTGTTGGAGCTCTCGTACGAACTTCTCTTTGTACTCCTCCTTCTTGAATGTCACGTCGAACTTGGCCCCCGGGAGGCTCTGTACTGCTTCAAGATGGTTAGCTACAGACTCACCAGCCTTCTTCAGAACTTCAAAGATACCAGCATCCTTTTCCATTACAACTACCAAGGCACTCCGTGATCGCTGTACTTCGGGCATTTTCGCGAATGATCTTAGCCAAAAGGCCGAGAAGCGATACCCATTGCTGAAATCAGAAACGATAATCTTGTTCTGGGATCGATCATCAAGGGATGGTTACCCATTACAGTAACCGCAACGTCATTTCTGCCTTATATCTCGAAAAGCTTGCCTTAACACACGAAACGGCCTGCACTACCCTTGGAGCAAATGTCAAGTGATATCCCATGGAATAATTTTCTGGATCATCTTTTGCTCTAAACACGCTATTTTAGGGCTATATATTCCCAAATTGTAGAAACTGAGTCTGTCTTTTCTATATCACTCTGACTAGGTAATGTGTCATGCGCACTGATTCACTCAGAACATACTAGTAATCAATGAGCGACGGCTCTCCATGCAAATCGCGAATAGCGGAAATATGAATAGTCACTATCGCCCTTCAACCATTAGGAGAGCTAGAGTTTGTGACGTCACCACGTGCCGTGTTAAACCTGATACCAGACAGACAGGCAGAGAGACAAACGTCATGCGATCGTTACGGTTATTCTCTTGCAAACGCCGTGTGGGGCGCCCTATCTTTGTTTTCTATGCATGTGCCATTTAAATTTTCTAACCCTTTGTTTTCTTACTTTAATGTTATTTTCATTGGCTAGCAAAAAAAAAACCAACAAAATCAAAGAATAACATCACCTTTTTTAACAGTATCTTTATTATAACTGTTATAAATGCAATCATCACCATCATCAGCATCATCATTAATTTTATCCCAATTCAAAAGGATGAAAGTTAGCATTTCTCTTTTGGGCTTGGTCATGGTATCAGGCGCGCCTTATGAGTGGTTTGAAAGAAAGTTTCACCATCTTTTCCATTGCAAAAATAGGACCAGGGAATCCTGAGGAGGTCCATAGAATGGATAATGATGATGGCAATTAGAAACCGTTGAAAGGATCCATAAAGACAAGGATTGTGAAGATTCAAGGGGTCAGTTCTAAAAATTAGAACTCACTGAAATCAAAGACTCAGATATCAAAGACTATGGCAAAAGGAAGTGCTCCTCCCCACTGAGTATCAATCAGTATTTTTGATAAAGAAAGAAGACCCAGACTCAAAAAGACAGAGGGGGTGGGGGGAGAAGATTGAGATTTAAGCGAAAGTATTTGAGAGTTGCACTATATACAATTGAGCATTTTCAAGGCATTCTAAGAAATTGTTGCAGTGAGAGATGGAAGAGCGAGAGATAGAAACAAAGTCAGATTCTTTCTTTGGATTATTATTACCCCCTTGGGGGTGGGCCGATCCCGGAGGTACTGCAATACCGGGCCAACCCGTGGCCAGGGTGGAGCAAGCCCCTAGTCCATGGCCTCGGTACAAAAATCAGATTAATATACAAGCGACTCGATGAGTCGCGTTTCAGATATTAAGCTGAAAAGAACAGATACTACACATGATCTTAGCCAAAAGGCCGAGAAGCGATACCCATTGCTGAAATCAGAAACGATAATCTTGTTCTGGGATCGATCATCAAGGGATGGTTACCCATTACAGTAACCGCAACGTCATTTCTGCCTTATATCTCGAAAAGCTTGCCTTAACACACGAAACGGCCTGCACTACCCTTGGAGCAAATGTCAAGTGATATCCCATGAAATAATTTTCTGGATCATCTTTTGCTCTAAACACGCTATTTTAGGGCTATATATTCCCAAATTGTAGAAACTGAGTCTGTCTTTTCTATATCACTCTGACTAGGTAATGTGTCATGCGCACTGATTCACTCAGAACATACTAGTAATCAATGAGCGACGGCTCTCCATGCAAATCGCGAATAGCGGAAATATGAATAGTCACTATCGCCCTTCAACCATTAGGAGAGCTAGAGTTTGTGACGTCACCACGTGCCGTGTTAAACCTGATACCAGACAGACAGGCAGAGAGACAAACGTCATGCCATCGTTACGGTTATTCTCTTGCAAACGCCGTGTGGGGCGCCCTATCTTTGTTTTCTATGCATGTGCCATTTAAATTTTCTAACCCTTTGTTTTCTTACTTTAATGTTATTTTCATTGGCTAGCAAAAAAAAAAACCAACAAAATCAAAGAATAACATCACCTTTTTTAACAGTATCTTTATTATAACTGTTATAAATGGAATCATCACCATCATCAGCATCATCATTAATTTTATCCCAATTCAAAAGGATGAAAGTTAGCATTTCTCTTTTGGGCTTGGTCATGGTATCAGGCGCGCCTTATGAGTGGTTTGAAAGAAAGTTTCACCATCTTTTCCATTGCAAAAATAGGACCAGGGAATCCTGAGGAGGTCCATAGAATGGATAATGATGATGGCAATTAGAAACCGTTGAAAGGATCCATAAAGACAAGGATTGTGAAGATTCAAGGGGTCAGTTCTAAAAATTAGAACTCACTGAAATCAAAGACTCAGATATCAAAGACTATGGCAAAAGGAATTGCTCCTCCCCACTGAGTATCAATCAGTATTTTTGATAAAGAAAGAAGACCCAGACTCAAAAAGACAGAGGGGGTGGGGGGAGAAGATTGAGATTTAAGCGAAAGTATTTGAGAGTTGCACTATATACAATTGAGCATTTTCAAGGCATTCTAAGAAATTGTTGCAGTGAGAGATGGAAGATCGAGAGATAGAAACAAAGTCAGATTCTTTCTTTGGATTATTATTACCCCCTTGGGGGTGGGCCGATCCCGGAGGTACTGCAATACCGGGCCAACCCGTGGCCAGGATGGAGCAAGCCCCTATACAATGGCCTCGGTACAAAAATCAGATTAATATACAAGCGACTCGATGAGTCGCGTTTCAGACATTAAGCTGAAAAGAACAGATACTACACATGATCTTAGCCAAAAGGCCGAGAAGCGATACCCATTGCTGAAATCAGAAACGATAATCTTGTTCTGGGATCGATCATCAAGGGATGGTTACCCATTACAGTAACCGCAACGTCATTTCTGCCTTATATCTCGAAAAGCTTGCCTTAACACACGAAACGGCCTGCACTACCCTTGGAGCAAATGTCAAGTGATATCCCATGGAATAATTTTCTGGATCATCTTTTGCTCTAAACACGCTATTTTAGGGCTATATATTCCCAAATTGTAGAAACTGAGTCTGTCTTTTCTATATCACTCTGACTAGGTAATGTGTCATGCGCACTGATTCACTCAGAACATACTAGTAATCAATGAGCGACGGCTCTCCATGCAAATCGCGAATAGCGGAAATATGAATAGTCACTATCGCCCTTCAACCATTAGGAGAGCTAGAGTTTGTGACGTCACCACGTGCCGTGTTAAACCTGATACCAGACAGACAGGCAGAGAGACAAACGTCATGCCATCGTTACGGTTATTCTCTTGCAAACGCCGTGTGGGGCGCCCTATCGTTGTTTTCTATGCATGTGCCATTTAAATTTTCTAACCCTTTGTTTTCTTACTTTAATGTTATTTTCATTGGCTAGCAAAAAAAAAAAAAATCAAAGAATAACATCACCTTTTTTAACAGTATCTTTATTATAACTGTTATAAATGGAATCATCACCATCATCAGCATCATCATTAATTTTATCCCAATTCAAAAGGATGAAAGTTAGCATTTCTCTTTTGGGCTTGGTCATGGTATCAGGCGCGCCTTATGAGTGGTTTGAAAGAAAGTTTCACCATCTTTTCCATTGCAAAAATAGGACCAGGGAATCCTGAGGAGGTCCATAGAATGGATAATGATGATGGCAACTAGAAACCGTTGAAAAGATCCATAAAGACAAGGATTGTGAAGAGTCAAGGGGTCAGTTCTAAAAATTAGAACTCGCTGAAATCAAAGACTGAGATATCAAAGACAATGGCAAAAGAAGTGCTCCTCACCACTGAGTATCAATCAGTATTTTTGATAAAGAAAGAAGACCCAGACTCAAAAAGACAGAGGGGGTGGGGGAGAAGATTGAGATCTAAGCGAAAGCATTTGAGAGTTGCAGAATATACAATTGAGCATTTTCAAGGCATTCTAAGAAATTGTTGCAGTGAGAGATGGAAGAGCGAGAGATAGAAACAAAGTCAGATTCTTTCTTTGGATTATTATTACCCCCTTGGGGGTGGGCCGATCCCGGAGGTACTGCAATACCGGGCCAACCCGTGTCCAGGATGGAGCAAGCCCCTATTCCATGGCCTCGGTACAAAAATCAGATTAATATACAAGCGACTCGATGAGTCGCGTTTCAGATATTAAACTGAAAAGAACAGATACTACACATGATCTTAGCCAAAAGGCCGAGAAGCGATACCCATTGCTGAAATCAGAAACGATAATCTTGTTCTGGTATCGATCATCAAGGGATGGTTTTTTTTTTTTTTTTGGACATGACGCTCGTGGGGTGAAGACGTGTCTCGCAGCTCTCTCCTCCTCCCATAGAGTTTTTATAGTTTTTATAGAATTTCGGACTTAGACAGAGGCCCCGCGGTTTTAGTTCGGCTTGTGCATCGCGATGGCTTCACAAACGGGGATAAAGCGGCCACGTCCTCGTTCAAGCACTAAAGGTGGAGCTAGCCCAATTTACAGCACCCCGGAGAGTCCTACACTCCTCCCCTCCATACAAAGGCTCCTTGAAACTCAGCTTCAAGCTCAGACGGAGCAAATTCAGGAGAATATTAAGGGACTGGAAATGAAAATTGCAGCGGAGGTTCGCCAGATAGACAAGAAGCTAGTAGATTTAACGAAGGCAGTAGGTTTCAACGCGGAAACCCTAGAAACAATACAGAAAGACGTGATACCAACGATACAACATAGAATGGAAGAGGACAAGAAATCTATTGAAGAGGAGCTGGACAGAGTAAACGCCTACATATGTAGGGAGAACTTAGTGTTCATTGGAGTGCCGGAAGCTGAAAATGAAAATGTGGAGAGCGTTTTGGCCAAGTTGCTGTCGGAAAAGCTACAAATACCCCGCGAGGAAGTGGAGCAAATTGAGTACCAAAGGGTACATCGTCTACCGGCCGCTGCAAGACCGCGCCCTATCAAAGCGCGGTTTCTGAAGTACAAACAACGGGAGATGGTTCTACGAAATGCGAAACACCTGAAGGGGACACCCATCTACATCACGGAGGATCTCCCCAGACGGGTCAGACGCGAACGGCAGTCCCAGTTACCGGCGCTAAAAACCGCCCGGGCGGCAGGCAAGCTCGCGTACTTTTCCCGGGCAGAACCTTGGAAGTTGTATGTCGACCGGGTCTTCCTCCCAAAAGAGCAGCAAGTGAGTTTTGTCGAGCGCTGGGGGAAAGGAGAAAGGAGGATTCAGCTTCGCACCGAGCCAGCAAGGAAGAACCGTCCCGATACTTCGGCAATGAGGCAGCAGCAGCCGCAGCAAATGGATGCAACCGCAACTACAAACGAAAGGATGGAGGTAGGAATCAGCCGGGAAGAAGGAGGGCAAGTGTAACATAGATTATCTGATTTTGAATACAATTTTAGAGCATAAATTCTCATGATGTCTTCGAGGAATACCGCCATAGGAATGTTTTTGAGCAGCCGCCGCAGCAGTAGGTATGAAAGACGCCTGAAGGAGGAGAAATGACAGATGCAGGTTAGGGATTAAACCAAGTACTTAGTCAAGGATTTCGTTTTTTTTTTTTTTTTTTTTTTTCAATTTTACGAAAGAAACAGTTGATAGATTAATAGTCTGATGAAGTTTTTGATGAAAACTACAGAGGAAAAGCAAGTATGAAGCAACAGAGACGAACACAGGAAAGTTTGGAACATTACTGACTTGTTTTTTTAGATCGGCTAGGCAAAAGATAATGTTTTCCCTAGCGGAAAAATCATCGGATGTATTCAGAAGACATTTTCACACGACGAACTTCTGAACTCCATCGATATGTGTTCTGGTATCAGAAAGGTGGTAAACTTGAATATTTGTATTTTACCCTTTTTTCAAAGATATTTCTTTTTTCTTTCTTCAGTTTGAACTGAGGAACCATGTACATTTATAAAGGGAGGATGCATTGGTCTGGAATTTGAGTTCATTATGTAGAGGTGTGTTAGAACTGGATATAGCGAAAGAAGGAATGTTTACGTGCTTATCTCCATTTCAGTATTAAGAGAGAAAAAAAGAGTAATTCAGTTGGAATAAATGGAAATGGAATAGTTCAGGCATGTAAACAGTGCTACAGGGAATATATGTATATTTGTTCTGGAGAGAAGCAAGAGAGACGGGAGGCAATACGTTTTCAATTGCAAAAGTATCTATATAGGAAAAGCTGTTAGTTTTTTTTTTTTTTTTTTTTTTTTGCGGGTTATACCGTTTTGAAGGTTGAAGTAGTTAAATAATATTTCATTAGAAGGCGAGCTGCACGAGATAATTAGACCTTGTTTTCAGATTCTCGTGAAGCTAAATTCGTGGGTGGAAAGAGTTTCTTCTTGTCCCTTTTGTTTTCTATGAATGCGTTAAAGATAAATATATAGGTTTGATGGGATTATTGTGATAGCAGGGAGACTCTGAGGAGTCTGCTTGCATTAGGAGTTTAGATTTGGTCTAGTGATTGTTGGTAGAAGATGTTTTTGGAGTGGAAATATTTTTCATCTCCCTTTGAAAAGGACATGCACATTTTTACAAGCTAGGCGTTGTAAGTACAGTGTACATACAAGATAACGTAGGCATATTATTTAGTATATCAAAACGAATTACGGTATATTGGAGTTATTGCGTTAGTACACTATAGTGCGCATAAACAGGTAATGTTTGCTTGTTTGTTTGTTTTTTTTTTTCTCTATGTGTGTGCTTGTCTTGTTGGGGCTCAAATATCGATACATCTAAGCCAGTGCCCCCTGGTTGGAAGTGTTTGTATTGTACAAGATTCACACTTCATGAGTTATTGGACCGGTGGGCTTAACTATAGGCACCTATGTTTTTTATTTAATAATCGAGAAAGAATGCATCAATGAAGGGCATTTCGCATCTGTATAGTTCCTCAGAAATGGTATCCACGGCAACCAGTGCACACAGAACGGGTTTAATTGATTGGATCAACTGTCATGCTAATAGAAAGGCTCGATGCCGGTGTTTTGACTTGGGGTGCCACAGAGTTTTAGAAGAGGAATGTGCATTAATGATCTTTGAAAAGGACATGTGTTGCAAGTGCAAGTGCACATCTATTGATACTTCAAGTCAGTGCCCCCGGGTTGGAATCTGTTTGTGCCGTACAAGACTTACACTGCATGAGTCACTTGACCTGTGTATTTAACTACGTCTATTATTTTCTGGTCGAGAAAGTATGCATGAATAAAGACCATTTGGTATAGAGTGTATAGTCCCTCAGAAAGAGTAAGATCAACGGCAACTAGTGCACACAGAACGGGATTATGTCATTGGATTAACTGTCATGTTAATTAGAAACGCTTGATGCCGGGTTTCTGATTTTGGGGGTCACAGAGCTTTAGAAGAGGAAATGTGCATCAAGGAATATGCAGATTTTTCGTTTTGAAATGATTCCGGGAGGAGTGGTTCTGGGAGCGGGAGCTTTTAGTTTATGTAAGGGTGGTTTTGGTATTTGTACAACTCGGTAAAAGGTGTCTTGGCCGTTATAATGGCCTATACACTGCATGTTGTGTAATTTGACCTGGGTGCTTAGTTATGTTTCTTAGGTTTGAGAAAGTATGCATGAATGAGGATCATGGTATAGAGGCCATGGTTCCTCAGAAAGGGTAGGACCAATAGCGAGCAACCAGTGTGTATACACCAAGGTATGTCAGCAAGAGAAACGGGATGCAGTGCACATTTAACAGTAAAAGTAATAATTTGTTGCAGATAGCGTTAACTGGTTATATACAGTGTATATGATGAAGCAGTTAAACAGAAAATTACTACACGGAGTTGTATAAGGCAACCAGTTTTTTTTTTTTTTTCCCTCTCTCTCTCTCTCTCTCGCTTTTCCAGATTGATATTAAGTTAAATTGGTGGACTGGAAAGATTCCTCATCCCCCTCCCCTTTTTTTTTTTTTTTTTTTATTTTATAAATTATAAAATAAAAAATTAGTTCTAAAGATAAATAAGTTAGGAGGGATTTCGGAGTAGCAGGGAGACTTCGAGGGGATTTCTACATTTCTTCTTTGCTTTTTTCAGATTTCGGTTTAGTTGAAAGCAATGGTTGCTTTTGGAGTGGATTTTTTTTTTTTTTTATCTGCTATTGAAATGGTCATGTACACTCAAACAAGCCATGCTGCTGTGTAAGTGCAAATTGTGTAACAACGCATATGCAGTATAAAGGAAATGGTTCTTGGTATTATGGTTGCAATTGTGCACATCAACGTATAAAAATAAACAGGTGATAAGGTTTGTTTGTTTGTCTGTTGGTTTGTTTGTTTTTTAATGATTGGGCACATCTATTGATATGTCAATGTCAGTGCCCCTGGGTTGGAATCTGTTTGTGCCGTACAAGACTTACACTGCATGAGTTACTGACCTGTGTGTTTAACTACATCTCTTATTTTATGGTCGAGAAAGTATGCAGGTTGTCGTTTTGTTTTCTCTATGATTGGGCACATCTATAGATACTTCAAGTCAGTGCCCCCGGGTTGGAATCTGTTTGTGCTGCACAAGACTTACACTGCATGAGTTACTGACCTGTGTGTTCAACTACATCTCTTATTTTCTCGTCGAGAAAGTATGCAGGAATGAAGAGCACCTTGCTAAGAGTGTATTGTTCCTTAGAAAGAGTAAAACCAGTGCACACGGAACGGGTTTATTTGATGGGATTAACTGTCATGCTAATTAGAAATGCTCGACGCCGGTGTTTTGACCTGGGATGTCACAGAGCTTTAGTAGAGGAAATGTGCATTTATAAATATGCAGATTCTTTCGTTTTGCAATGTTCTGGTAGGAGCCAAAGGTTTGGGCGCGCGAGCTTTATTTCATGTTAGGGTCGGGTTAGTTTTTGAATATCTCAAAGGTTACACCAGAGGTAATGAAGTTTGGGTTTTGTAGGCACAAGGGTTCACGGGTATGAGCACTCGATAAGCCAAGGGCTATCAGTAGGACACTTTGTAATGTATGCATACTCCACACGTGCAGATAAGTTTGGGTTCTGTTTGGTTCAGGTTGTGAACAGATGCAAGATATATAAACAGGGAAGGTTTCATCTCTTTTATGTTTTAACCACAGATTTTTCATGTTACTGCCTAAGGTCTTGAAATGTGTGTTTCGGGAAATGTGTGTATCAAGGTATATAAACGGGGTACTTTTCATTGCTTTTGTGTTTTATTTACCGATGTGTAAGTGCAAATGGAGCAACAACGCATATGCAGTATAAAGGAAATGGTTTTTGGTATTTTGGTAACAATAATGCACATCAATGTATAAAAATAAACAGGTGATGGGGTTTGTTTTCTTTTTTTTTTTTTTCTCTCTCTCTCTCTATGATTGGGCACATCTATTGATACTTCAAGTCAGTGCCCCCGGGTTGGAATCTGTTTGTGCCGCACAAGACTTACACTGCATGAGTTACTGACCTGTGTGTTTAATTACATCTCTTATTTTATGGTCGAAAAAGTATGCAGGAATGTAGAGCACCTTGCTAAGAGTGTATTGTTCCTTAGAAAGAGTAAAATCAACGACAACCAGTGCACACAGAACGGGTCTATTTGATGGGATTAACTGTCATGCTAATTAGAAATGCTCGACGCCGGTGTTTTGACCTGGGATGTCACAGAGCTTTAGTAGAGGAAATGTGCATTTATAAATATGCAGATTCTTTCGTTTTGCAATGTTCTGGTAGGAGCCAGAGGTTTGGGCGCGCAAGCTCTATTTCATGTGAGGGTCGGAGTAGTATTTGAATATCTCAAGGGTTATACCAGAGGTAATGAAGTTCGGGCTTTGTAGGCACAAGGGTTCACGGGTATGAGCACTCAATAAGCCAAGGGCTATCAGTATGACATTTTGTAATGCATGCATACTCCACACGTGCAGATAAGTTTGGGTTCTGTTTGGTTCAGGTTGTGAACAGAAGCAAGATATATAAACAGGGAAGGTTTCATCTCTTTTATGTTTTAACCACAGATTTTTCATGTTACTGCCTAAGGTCTTGAAATGTGTGTTTCGGGAAATGTGTGTATCAAGGTATATAAACGGGGTACTTTTCATTGCTTTTGTGTTTTAATTACCGATGTGTAAGTGCAAATGGAGCAACAACGCATATGCAGTATAAAGGAAATGGTTTTTGGTATTTTGGTAACAGTAAGGCACATCAATGTATAAAAATAAACAGGTGATGGGGCTTGTTTTCCCTTTTTTGTTTTCTCTATGATTGGGCACATCTATTGATACTTCAAGCCAGTGCCCCCGGGTTGGAATCTGTTTGTGCCGCACAAGACTTACACTGCATGAGTTACTGACCTGTGTGTTTAACTACGTCTATTATTTTCTGGTCGAGAAAGTATGCAGGAATGAAGAGCACCTTGCTAAGAGTGTATTGTTCTTTAGAAAGAGTAAAATCAACGACAACCAGTGCACACAGAACGGGTTTATTTGATGGGATTAACTGTCATGCTAATTAGAAATGCTCGACGCCGGTGTTTTGACCTGGGATGTCACTGAGCTTTAGTAGAGGAAATGTGCATTTATAAATATGCAGATTCTTTCGTTTTGCAATGTTCTGGAAGGAGCCAGAGGTTTGGGGGCGAGGGCTCTATTTCATGTTAGGGTCGGAGTAGTATTGAATATCTCAAGTGTTATACCAGAGGAAATGAAGTTTAGGTTATGTAGGCACACAGGGTTCACGGGTATGACCACTCGATAAGCCAAGAGCTATCAGTATGACATTTTGTAATGCATGCATACTCCACATGTGCAGATAAGTTTGGGTTCTGTTTGGTTCAGGTTGTGAACAGATGCAAGATATATAAACAGGGAAGGTTTCATCTCTCTTATGTTTTAATCACCGATTATTCATGTTACTGCCTAAGGTTTTGAAATGTGTGTTTCGGGAAATGTGTGTATTAAGGTATACAAACAAGGTACTTTTCATGTCGTATGTGCTTTAATTACTGAATTTTTATGTTATTGTCTATGGTCTTGAATCAAATGTGTGTATCGGGAAATAACTCAGGAGCAATGTGTCTAGGGAGGAAAGCTGGTTAAATACATTCCAACACGGATTAATGGTTTGGATGGAGGCCATTGGTCAATGTTGAGGTAAAAAGCGCTGGGTTATATTTTGGCGGGCAAGGAAGACTTATGTTTGGGGAGCCCGGCTTGCGTAAGGGTCAGGTTGTATTGAACAACCCATGTCTCCTATGAAGTTTGATATGTACGCATTGTATGATGTGTATCGGTATGACATTTGTAATGAACGCAAGTTTCTTATCTGTTTTATGCAGTGACAATACGCACGGTATACAAATAGATGGAAGATTAATTCGGTCTCTGATTTAAGCCATTTCTAAGTTAATGCCCCCAGTTGTGGAATGTCCTTTCGTGTATTTTGAGTTTCATCATGTCCGGGCGTGTCGTCCTATGTGTGAGTCCGGTTATTATAGTTTGTGTGTTTATGCTATTACGTTAATCAGTTATGTTTTGTGCTGGATTTAGGGGCGTAGGGAGATAGCATGGAGGAAAATGTAGGTGGTAATGATAAGCACACCTTTGTGCAAGGGAGGCGTGGTTTTATGGACTTGGATTTAGTGTATACGACACACGGGTAGTGGGGACATTCTGCACATCGGTGAGTAGGGTGATGATTAGTTATGGGTTGTGGTTATTGTTTTTAAGCTGTAGGGATAATGCTGGTATGTGATGAAGGGCATAATAAATAAGTTTTGAGAGGATTTTTTTTCTCTTCTTTCTTTTTTTTTTCTTGTTGGTAAGAATTTAAAATATGAATGGAGGGGTTTTTTTAACGTAATGTAGTGCGGGGGAGGAGGAGAGGCTGCTGGAGGGTACTGAGCTTCATTGGTGTCAGTACGTGGATTGTAGGGTTATATTTCTTTTCATTGGGGAGCCAGGTGGGAATTGGTTAGATAGGGTAGGTTTTGCTGGGTAGGTATAAGGGTTAGGGACGAGTGCGTTTTTTTTTTCTCTCTCTTCTTCGTTTGTGGGGTTTTTATCACTCTTTGGTTACCAGGGGGCATTTCGTGGTGGATGGTGAAATGCACATCAAATTTTTGTTACGGATTGCTGTCGTGGTCACTCCCGTCAGTAATCTGAGATTCACTTTTTTGTGTGTATATGGCGCATAATAGAGAGGGGAAAAGTAGTTATGTTTCTTTAAATGTAAAGGGATTAAGAGAAAAGGGTAAAAGGCAGAGAATTTTTGCTTGGTGTAAGGAGAAAGGGGCAGATTTTGTATTTTTACAAGAAACATATAGTACAAGAGATGTAGAAGATAAATGGACATCGGAATGGAACGGTCAATGTGTTTATAGTCATGGAACCTCCCATAGTAAAGGAGTTTTGATTTTGGTTAATTCGTTAGTAAAATTGGAAATGAAAAAGGTGGTAAGTGATGTAGAAGGTAGATATATATTGATGTATTGTAATTTGAAAGGGTTAAGATTGATATTATGTAATGTGTATTTTCCTGTTAGGGGAAAAGAAAAAGAGCAAATACAAATGATAAAGAATTTAGAGGGACAATTGAGGGAAATGAATAGAGAGGGTGTATCTGTTATAATGGGAGGGGATTTTAATATGATCCGTAATGAAGAGTGTGATTATGTTGGTAGAAATAAGTCAATTTGTCAGAGTAGGTTTAATTTGGAAATGGATAATTTTATGGAAGTATGGAATTTAGTAGATATTTGGAGGAAGAGAAATCCAACAAAAAAGCAATTTACATATAGACAGAAAGTACCATTTATGCAAAGTCGATTGGATTATTGGTTAATTTCAGAAGATTTAGTAGACTTTGTGGTTAAATGTGAAATTATGTCTTCAATTGCTCCGGACCATTCCGCAATAGGGTTAGGGTTTTTGGATATCCGGGAAAATCAAATAAGAAACAGAAGTTCTTACTGGAAATTTAATAACAGTTTATGTAATGATATGGTTTATGTTCAGCAAATGAAGGAAGAAATTTTGAAAATAAAGAGAGATTTACAGGAAGAGATTCAGGATAAAAGAGTACTTTGGGATTTTTTGAAATGGAAAATTCGTCAATTTACACAAACGTACTCTAAGAAAATGTCTAAAAATAGAAAGGAAAGTAGAGAAAAATTGGAAAGAGAGGTAGCAGAGTTGGAGGATAGTTTGATTTCTCAGCCAAATCAAGAAGTATGTAAGAGACTTGAAGAAAAAAAAAAGGGAATTACAGGTTAGTTATGATTATGATAAGGAAGGAGTTAAGATTCGCTCCCGCGCCTCTTGGTATGAAGGAGGAGAAAGAGATGTGAGATATTTTACGCAATTAATGGAGTCAAATAGAAGAAAAACTAATATACAAAAATTGATTAATGAAAAGGGGGATATCATTTATGATGAAACTGGTATAATTAATGAAATTAAGGATTTTTACAGTAGATTGTATGCTAAATCAGATGTAGTTTTGAATTCAGATCATGTGTTTTTTTCTGAGGACTTGCCCAGGTTATCTGAGGAGTCCAAAGATTATTGTGAAGGGTTAATAGTAGAAAGGGAGTGTATACAAGTGTTGGAAAAAATGAAACTGAATAAATCACCAGGGAATGATGGGCTAACGGTTGAATTTTATAGAATATTTTGGCCGGTTATCGGACAATTAGTAGTAGAAGCTTTAAATGAAGCGTATCATAATGGGGAACTATCGGCTTCCCAAAGACAAGCAATGATTATTTTAATTGCAAAAGAAGGTAAAGATGTTTTGCAGATTAAGAATTATAGACCTATTTCTTTATTAAATGTGGATTATAAAATTCTTTCTAAAGTTTTAACAATGAGAATTACAGAGGTTTTAGAGGAAATTATAATGGAAGATCAATTGGGGTTTTTGAAAGGTAGATATATAGGGGAAGCAATACGTATTATTGATGACATGATTTTCCATACTTCCCACTTTAAGTTACCAGGCTATTTGGTTGCAATTGATTTCGAAAAAGCCTTTGATTCCGTTGCTCACAGTTTTTTACAACAGGCCTTGATATATTTTGGTTTTGGACCTGTATTCCGAAAATGGATTTCTACTCTTTATAATAATGCTCTTAGCTGTGTTTTTAACGGGGGTAAGTCGACAGGGTATTTTAAGATAGAAAAGGGGGTTCGACAAGGGGATCCACTGTCACCCTATCTGTTTATTTTATGTATAGAAGTGTTAGCGCATTCGATAAGAAAAGACAAGGAGATTTCAGGGTTATGTTTTGGAGGGAATGAAGTTAGACAAGTGCTTTATGCGGATGATATTACATTTTTGGTACAAGATCTTGAGTCAATCAAGAGGATCGAATTTATTTTTGATTGTTTTCAACGGGTCTCTGGACTTAAACTTAATAAAGATAAGATAAAAGTGTTGGAATTGGGAAGTAGTAAAGATAGTGCTTATGATTTTTCTTTTGGACAAAAAGTGACGGAGTTAAAGATTTTAGGGGTATATTTTACTTTGGATCCAGAGGTGAAAGAAAAATTGAATTATAAAGAAATACTTAGTAAAATAAAGAAATTATTAATATGGTGGAAGCAACGAGATTTGACATTAGTTGGTAAAATTCAGTTATTGAAGACTTTTATTTATTCTAAATTGATATATGTGGGGTCTTTAACTCCTTTGCCAGAATGGGTATATAAAGAACTGGATTTGGTTGTTTGGGAATTTATTTGGCAAGGGAAACCAAAAATTAAAAAAACTGTGTTGGTATTAGATTATGAACGCGGGGGAGTAAAATTTATGCATTTTTCATCATTAATCGACGCTCAAAGAGTAATGTGGGTTAAAAGGTTATTTTATGGTAAACAAGAAATGAAATGGAAACAATATTCTCAGTTTGTTACTAAACATATTGGAGGTAAATTTATATTTTGTTGTAACTATTTTATTTATCTTTTGAATTTGTCTATACCGGAATTTTACAGGGATCTGTTGAAAACATGGGTGAAAACAAGGGATTTCAGAGGTAATTATAATCAAATAAGGAAGGAAGTTTTGTTTAATAATAAAATGATTCGCATTGAGGGAAAATGCAGTTTTGATGAAAAATTGTTTTTGAAAAAATGTTTTAGATTGGAACATATAATGGATAGGAATGGTAAATTATTTTCGGTTGAATATTTTTATAATAAAGGATTTAATTATTTGAATATTTTGAGTATTCAAAAGATATATGATGCGCTTCCGGTTGGTTGGAAAAGGAATACAGAGAACACAGAGATAGAGAAGAATACAAATGTAGATGAAATGACTTTTATAAGAAACGGGAAGGAAATTCCTCTGGAAAAGATTACCTCTAAGGACATTTATGTTGAATTAGTGAAGAAAGTAAGTGATGATTCTTCGGTGATAGAAAAAATGAGAAATTTATATTTTTGTGATTTTTCTAATAGAGATATAAAATTTATTTTTAGTAGGATAAGAAGTAGCACTTTGAGTTCTGCTTTGAGGGATTTCCAATATAGATTATTGCATGGAATAGTATACACAAATCATCAATTATTTCAGTTTAAGTTCGTAAATGATAATTTATGTTCTTTTTGTCATAATGAGGAAGAGACGTATAAACATATATTTTATACATGTGATTTTGCTAGGAAAGTTTGGGGAAAATGTAGTACTTTCTTTGAATATGTGGATCTGCAACAGTTGAGTTGGGAAGAGATCTTTTTTGGTATAGAGCTACCAGATAAAGGAAAAGCTCAGTTAGTTAACCATGTTATAATTTTGGTGAAGAAATTGCTTTTTTTAGGAAGGGAAAATAAGACACCCCCAACGGAATATTTCATTAAAAGGTCTATAGAGCAGGATAGGTTAGAAGAAGAAAAATTAGCAGTTATACGTAAAACGTTGTCAATACATTTACGAAAGTGGGAAAACTGGAAAAAGAATTGAGAATTTGCTTTACGTTTTAACAGAGTATGGTCTGCCGCACATCCACCACGAAATGCCTTTTCCACGCACTCGTATTAAGTGTTATAATCTAAGTCAGGACACACAGGTTTCAGTTGCTTTTGAGGTTTAGTTGTGATGGGGGTTCTGGAAGGGGGAGGGGGGATGGGGTGGGTAAGTAAGAGGGAGAATGGACGGGGGTATTGAGTAGGGGGGTGGCGAGGGGGGTTGTTTTTGTTTTGTTTTTTTAACAAAAAACTTCAATCAATGGATATTGATAATTTAGGTTGGATTGTAGGAAAGCTGAAAAGAAATATTTTTGGGGTAATTGATTCAGTTAATAGAAATTACTATGTAATGAAAGAAAAAAATTGTTAAGAGATTGATAGAATTAGTAATGTAAAACTAGAAAAGAAGAGATGTTTATATGGATTGTATATATTGATTGTGAAAAAAAATGTACCAGAGTGTATCAAAACATGTTAAACCGATGTAAAGTTTTGGTATCAGTGTTGCATCCAAGGTTGAAAAGGACTATAAAATTGGTCCGGAGATTTTTGTATCAATTTATTTGTATATTATGTTTCCATTGATGAAGAATAAAATATTCTTTAAAACAAAAAAAAATGGTTACCCGTTACAGTAACCGCAACGTCATTTCTGCCTTATATCTCGAAAAGCTTGCCTTAACACACGAAACGGCCTGCACTACCCTTGGAGCAAATGTCAAGTGATATCCCATGGAATAATTTTCTGGATCATCTTTTGCTCTAAACACGCTATTTTAGGGCTATATATTCCCAAATTGTAGAAACTGAGTCTGTCTTTTCTATATCACTCTGACTAGGTAATGTGTCATGCGCACTGATTCACTCAGAACATACTAGTAATCAATGAGCGACGGCTCTCCATGCAAATCGCGAATAGCGGAAATATGAATAGTCACTATCGCCCTTCAACCATTAGGAGAGCTAGAGTTTGTGACGTCACCACGTGCCGTGTTAAACCTGATACCAGACAGACAGGCAGAGAGACAAACGTCATGCCATCGTTACGGTTATTCTCTTGCAAACGCCGTGTGGGGCGCCC